>NC_092767.1:72127412-72501073 GCF_047496795.1 Chiloscyllium punctatum
GGGGATGGGGGGATGGGGAGGGGGAGGGGGAGGGGGAGGGGGAGGGGGAGGGGGAGGGGGAGGGGGAGGGGGAGGGGGAGGGGGGATGGGGGGGAGGTGGGGGTGGGGGGGAGGTGGGGGTGGGGTGGAGGGGGGGGATGGGGGGATGGGGTTGGGGGGGATGGGTGAATGGGGATGGGGGGGATGCGGGTGGGGGGGATGGGGGGATGGGTGATGGGGGGGATGGGGATTGGGGTGGATGGGGATGGGGAGGATGGGGGGGATGGGGGGATGGGGGGGATGGGGAGGATGGGGGGGATGGGGAGGATGGGGGGGATGGGGAGGATGGGGGGGATGGGGATGGGGAGGATGGGGGGGATGGGGATGGGGGGGATGGGGGGGATGGGGATGGGGGGGATGGGGATTGGGGTGGATGGGGATGGGGAGGATGGGGGGGATGGGGAGGATGGGGGGGATGGGGAGGATGGGGGGGATGGGGAGGATGGGGGGATGGGGAGGATGGGGGGGATGGGGATGGGGAGGATGGGGGGGATGGGGATGGGGGGGATGGGGGGGATGGGGATGGGGGGGATGGGGAGGATGGGGGGGATGGGGAGGATGGGGGGGATGGGGATGGGGATGGGGGGGATGGGGATGGGGATGGGGGGGATGGGGATGGGGATGGGGATGGGGGGGATGGGGATGGGGATGGGGATGGGGGGGATGGGGATGGGGATGGGGGGGATGGGGATGGGGGGGATGGGGATGGGGATGGGGATGGGGATGGGGGGGATGGGGATGGGGATGGGGATGGGGGGGATGGGGATGGGGATGGGGGGGATGGGGATGGGGGGGATGGGGATGGGGATGGGGGGGGATGGGGATGGGGGGGATGGGGATGGGGATGGGGATGGGGATGGGGGGATGGGGATGGGGGGTTGGGGATGGGGGGGATGGGGATGGGTGGGGGGGGGGATGGGGGGGGGGGGGATGGGGGGGGGGGGGATGGGGGGGGGGGGGGGGATGGGGGGGGGGTGGGGGGGGGGGGGTGGGGGGGGGGGGTGGGGGGGGATGGGGGGGGGTGGGGGGGGTGGGGGGGGATGGGGGGGGTGGGGGGGGGGATGGGGTGGGGGGGGGGGATGGGGTGGGGGGGGGGGTGGGGGGGGGGGATGGGGGGGGGTGGGGGGGGTGGGGGGGGGTGGGTGGGGGGGGGTGGGGGGGGTGGGGGGCGATGGGGGGGGGTGGGGGATGGGGGGGGGGTGGGGGGTGGGGGGGGGGGTGGGGGGGGGGGGTGGGATGGGGGGGGGGATGGGGGGGGGGTGGGGGGGGGTGGGGGGGGATGGGGTGGGGGGGGGGTGGGGGGGGGGGGGTGGGGGGTGGGGGGGGATGGGGGTGGGGGGGGGGGTGGGGGGGGATGGGGTGGGGGGGGGGTGGGGGGGGGGTGGGGGGGGGGGGGGGGGGTGGGGGGGGGTGGGGGGGGGGGTGGGGGGGTGGGGGGGGGATGGGGAGGATGGGGGATGGGGATGGGGGGGGCGGGGATGGGGGGGATGGGGGGGGGACGGGGATGGGGGGGATGGGGGGGGGGACGGGGATGGGGGGGACGGGGATGGGGGGGACGGGGATGGGGGGGATGGGGGGGGGGACGGGGATGGGGGGGGGGGACGGGGATGGGGGGGACGGGGATGGGGGGACGGGGATGGGGGGGGGGGACGGGGATGGGGGGGACGGGGATGGGGGGATGGGGGTGGGGGGGGGATGGGGGGATGGGGGTGGGGGGGGGGATGGGGGTGGGGGGGGGATGGGGGTGGGGGGGGGGGATGGGGGTGGTGGGGGGGGATGGTGGTGGGGGTGGGGGGGGGATGGGGGTGGGGGGATGGGGGTGGTGGGGGGGGGGTGGGGATGGGGGGGGATGGGGGGGATGGGGGGGATGGGGATGGTGATGGGGGGGATGGGGATGGGGGGATGGGGATGGGGGGATGGGGGGGGATGGGGAGATGGGGGGGATGGGGATGGGGGATTGGGGTTGGGGTTGGGGTTGGGGATGGGGATGGGGGATGATGGGGGATGGGGGGGATGGGGGATGATGGGGGATGGGGGGATGGGGGATGATGGGGGATGGGGGGGATGGGGGATGATGGGGGATGGGGGGGATGGGGGATGGGGGGGATGGGGGATGATGGGGGATGGGGGGGGATGGGGGGGATGGGGGGGGATGGGGGGGATGGGGGGGATGGGGGGATGGGGGGGTGGGGGGATGGGGGGGTGGGGGGGTGGGGGGATGGGGGGGATGGGGGGGTGGGTGGATGGGGGGGGATGGGGATGGGGGGGATGGGGGGGTGGGTGGATGGGGGGGGATGGGGATGGGGGGGATGATGGGGATGGGGGGGATGGGGGGATGGGGATGGGGGGATGGGGATGGGGGGGGGATGGGGGGATGGGGATGGGGGGATGGGGATGGGGGGGGATGGGGATGGGGGGGGGGGATGGGGGGGGGGTGGGGGGGGGGGGTGGGGGGGTGGTGGGGGTGGGGGGGGGATTGGGGGGGGTGGGAGGGGATGGGGGGCATGGGGGGGGATGGGGATGGGGGTGATGGGGATGGGGATGGGGATGGGGGATGGGGAGGGGGATGGGGGGATGGGGAGGGGGATGGGGAGGGGGATGGGGGGATGGGGAGGGGGAGGGGGAGGGGGAGGGGGATGGGGATGGGGAGGGGGGGGAGGGGGATGGGGAGGGGGAGGGGGATGGGGAGGGGGGGAGGTGGGGGATGGGGGGGGAGGTGGGGGATGGGGGGGGGGGTGGGGGTGGGGGGGAGGGGGGGGAGGTGGGGGATGGGGGGGAGGTGGGGGTGGGGGGGAGGGGGGGGATGGGGGGATGGGGTTGGGGGGGATGGGGATGGGGATGGGGATGGGGGGGATGGGGATGGGGAGGATGGGGGGGATGGGGGGGTGGGGGGGGATGGGGGGATGGGGGTGGGGGGGGGATGGGGGTGGGGGGGGGGGGGGGATGGGGGTGGGGGGGGGGGATGGGGGTGGTGGGGGTGGGGGGGGGATGGTGGTGGGGGTGGGGGGGGGGATGGGGGTGGGGGGATGGGGGTGGTGGGGGGGGGGTGGGGATGGGGGGGGATGGGGGGGATGGGGGGGATGGGGATGGTGATGGGGGGGATGGGGATGGGGATGGGGGGATGGGGATGGGGGGGGATGGGGAGATGGGGGGGATGGGGATGGGGATGGGGGATTGGGGTTGGGGGGGATGGGGGGGATGGGGATGGGGGGGATGGGGAGGATGGGGAGGATGGGGGGGGATGGGGGGGGGGATGGGGGGTAGGGGGGGTGGGGGGGTGGGGGGGATGGGGGGGAGGGGGGATGGGGGGGATGGGGGGGAGGGGGGGTGGGGGGGATGGGGGGGAGGGGGGATGGGGGGTGGGGGGGATGGGGGGGGTGGGATGGGGATGGGGGGGGATGGGGTGGGGTGGGGGGGATGGGGTTGGGGGGGGATGGGGAGGATGGGGATGGGGGGATGGGGATGGGGGAGATGGGGGGGGGATGGGGATGGGGGGTGGGGGGGGTGGGGGGGGTGGGGGGGTGGGGGGGGTGGGGATGGCGATGGGGGGATGGGCGGATGGGGATGATGTGGGGATTGGGGAATGGGGGGGATGGGGATGATGTGGGGATTGGGGGGGATGGGGGGGATGGGGGGGATGGGGAGGATGTGGGGATTGGGGGGATGTGGGGATTGGGGGGATGTGGATGTGGGGATTGGGGGGATGTGGATGTGGGGATTGGGGGGATGGGGATGTGGGGATTGGGGGGATGGGGATGTGGGGATTGGGGGGATGGGGTTGTGGGGATTGGGGGGATGGGGATGTGGGGATGGGGATGTGGGGATGGGTGGATGTGGGGATGGGTGGATGTGGGGATGGGTGGATGTGGGGATGGGTGGATGGGGGGACGGGGGGACGTGGGGATGGGGGGATGTGGGGATGGGGGGATGTGGGGATGGGGGGATGTGGGGATGGGGGGATGTGGATGGGGATAAGGGGATGGGTGATAAGGGGATGGGTGATAAGGGGATGGGTGATAAGGGGATGGGGTGATAAGGGGATGGGTGATAAGGGGATGGGGGGATAAGGGGATGGGGGGATAAGGGGATGGGGGGATAAGGGGATGGGGGGATAAGGGGATGTGGGGATGGGGGGGAAGGGGATGGGGGAAGGGGATGGGGGGGAGGGGATGGGGGGGAGGGGATGGGGGGATGGGGGGAAGGGGGATGGGGGGATGGGGATAAGGGGATATGGGGATAAGGGGATATGGGGATGGGGGGAGGGTGATGGGGATGGGGGGATTGGGGGGATGGGGATAGGGGGGATGGGGATAGGGGGGATGGGGATAGGGGGGATGGGGATAGGGGGGATGGGGATTGGGGGGATGGGGATTGGGGGGATGGGGATGGGGATTGGGGGGATGGGGATGGGGGAGGGTGATGGGGATGGGGGGATTGGGGGGATGGGGATAGGGGGGATGGTGGGGAATGGGGGATGGTGGGGGATGGTGGGGGATGGGGGATGGGGGATGGTGGGGGATGGGGGATGGTGGGGGATGGGGGATGGTGGGGGATGGGGGATGGGGATGGGGGATTGGGGATGGGGGATGGAGATGGAGATGGGGATGGGGATGGGGGATGGGGATGGGGATGGGGGATGGGGATGGGGATGGGGGATGGGGATGGGGGATGGGGATGGGGATGGGGATGGGGGATGGGGATGGGGGATGGGGATGGGGGATGATGGGGGATGGGGATGGGGATAGGGGGATGGGGATGGGGGATGATGGGGGATGGGGATGGGGATAAGGGGATGGGTGATAAGGGGATGGGGGATAAGGGGATGGGGGATAAGGGGATGGGGGGGATGGGGGGGTGGGTGGATGGGGGGATGGGGGGTGGGTGGATGGGGGGATGGGGGGGTGGGTGGATGGGGGGGATGGGGATGGGGATGGGGGGGATGGGGGGGATGGGGATGGGGGGGATGGGGATGGGGGGATGGGGAGGATGGGGGGGGATGGGGGGGTGGGGGGGGATGGGGGGGATGGGGATGGGGGGGATGGGGATGGGGGGATGGGGATGGGGGGATGGGGATGGGGGGAGGGGGAGGGGAGGGGGAGGGGAGGGGGAGGGGGATGGGGAAGGGGATGGGGAGGGGGATGGGGAGGGGGGGGATGGGGGGATGGGGATAGGGGGGATGGGGATGGGGATGGGGATGGGGAGGGGGAGGGGGAGGGGGATGGGGAGGGGGGAGGATGGGGGGGATGGGGGGATGGGGAATGGGGGGGATGGGGGGATGGGGTTGGGGGGGATGGGGATGGGGATGGGGGGGATGGGGGATGGGGATGGGGATGGGGGGGATGGGTGAATGGGGATGGGGGGGATGGGGGGGATGGGTGAATGGGGATGGGGGGGATGCGGGTGGGGGGGGATGCGGGTGGGGGGGATGGGGGGATGGGGATGGGGGGGATGGGGATTGGGGGGGATGGGGATTGGGGTGGATGGGGATGGGGGGATGGGGGGGATGGGGAGGATGGGGAGGATGGGGGGGATGGGGAGGATGGGGGGATGGGGGGGATGGGGGGGATGGGGGGGGTGGGGGGGGGTGGGGGGGGGTGAGGGGGATGGGGGGGATGGGGATGGGGGGGTGGGGGGGGATGGGGATGTGGGGATTGGGGGATGGGGATGTGGGGATTAGGGGGATGGGGATGTGGGGATTAGGGGGATGGGGATGTGGGGATTAGGGGGATGGGGATGTGGGGATTGGGGGGATGGGGATGTGGGGATTGGGGGGATGGGGATGTTGGGATTGGGGGGATGGGGATGTTGGGATTGGGGGGATGGGGATGTGGGGATTGGGGGGGATGGGGATGTGGGGATGGGGGTGGGGATGGGTGGATGGGGGGATGGGTGGATGGGTGGATGGGGGGATGGGTGGATGGGGGGATGGGTGGATGGGGGGATGGGGGGACGGGGGGACGGGGGGATGTGGGGACGGGGGGATGGGGGGATGGGGGTGGGGATAAGGGGATGGGGGGATAAGGGGATGGGGGGATAAGGGGATGTGGGGATGGGGGGGAAGGGGATGGGGGGATGGGGGGAAGGGGATGGGGGGAAGGGGATGGGGGGAAGGGGATGGGGGGAAGGGGATGGGGGGAAGGGGATGGGGGGATGGGGATGGGGATGGGGGGATGGGGATAAGGGGATATGGGGATAAGGGGATATGGGGATGGGGATGGGGGGATGGTGATGGGGATGGGGGGAGGGTGATGGGGATGGGGGGATTGGAGGGATGGGGATGGGGGGGATGGGGATTGGGGGGATGGGGATGGGGATTGGGGGGATGGGGGAGGGTGATGGGGATGGGGGGATTGGGGGGATGGGGATAGGGGGGAAGGGGGGGATGGTGGGGAACGGGGGGTGGTGGGGGATGGGGGATGGTGGGGGATGGGGGATGGGGGGGGATGGGGGGGGGATGGGGGGGATGGGTGGGGGGATTGGGATGGGGGGATGGGCGGATGGGGGGGAATGGGGATGGGGATGGGGGTGATGGGGATGGGGGTGATGGGAATGGGGGGATGTGGGGATTGGGGGGATGTGGGGATTGGGGGGATGTGGGGATTGGGGGGATGTGGGGATTGGGGGGATGTGGGGATTGGGGGGATGGGGGGATGTGGGGATGGGGGGGATGTGGGGATTGGGGGGATGTGGGGATTGGGGGATGTGGGGATGGGGGGGATGTGGGGATGGGGGGGATGTGGGGATGGGGGGGATGTGGGGATGGGGGGGATGTGGGGATGGGGGGGATGTGGGGGATGTGGGGATGTGGGGATTGGGGGGGGATGTGGGGATTGGGGGGGGATGTGGGGATTGGGGGGGATGTGGGGATTGGGGGGGATGTGGGGATTGGGGGGATGGGGATGTGGGGATTGGGGGGATGGGGATGTGGGGATTGGGGGGATAGGGATGTGGGGATGGGGGGATGGGGATATGGGGATGGGGGGATGGGGATATGGGGATTGGGGGATGGGGATTGGGGGGATGGGGATTGGGGGGATGGGGATTGGGGGATGGTGGGGGATCGGGGGGATGGTGGGGGAAGGGGGGGAATGGGGGGAAGGGGGGGATGGGGGGTGGGGGGGAATTGGGGGGTGGGGGGGAATGGGGGGTGGGGGGAATGGGGGGGTGGGTGGGGGGGATGGGGATGGGGGTGGGGGATGAGGTGGGGGTGGGGGTGAGGTGGGGGTGGGGGTGAGGTGGGGTGGGGGGTGGGGGATGGGGTGGGGGATGGGGTGGGGGATGAGGTGGGGGTGGGGGATGGGGTGGGGGATGAGGTGGGGGATGGGGTGGGGGATGGGGTGGGGGATGAGGTGGGGGATGAGGTGGGGGTGGGGGATGAGGTGGGGGTGGGGGATGAGGTGGGGGTGGGGGATGAGGTGGGGGTGTGGGGTGGGGGATGGGGTGGGGTGGGGGATGGGGTGGGGTGTGGGGTGGGGGATGGGGATGGGGTTGGGGGAGGGGTTGGGGAGGGGGATGTGGGGATGGGGGGATTGGGATGGGGGGATTGGGATGGGGGGATTGGGATGGGGGGATTGGGATGGGGGGATTGGGATGGGGGGATGGGGGGATGGGTGGATGTGGGGATGGGGATGGGTGGATGTGGGGATAGGGGGATGTGGGGATGGGGATGGGGATGGGGGGGTGGGGATGGGGGGATGTGGGGATGGGGGGATGTGGGGATTGGGGATGGGGGGATGGGGGGGATGGGGGGGATGGGGGGATGTGGGATGGGGGGATGGGGGATGGGGGGATGGGGGATATGGGGATGGGGGGATGCGGATCTGGGGATGGGGGGATGGGGATGGGGGATATGGGGATGGGGGGATGGGGATGGGGGGATGGGGATGGGGGATATGGGGATGGCGGATATGGGGATGGCGGATATGGGGATGGCGGATATGGGGATGGGGGGATGGGGGATTGGGGGATGGGGGGATGGGGGGATTGGGGATGGGGGGATTGGGGATGGGGGGATTGGGGATGGGGGGATTTGGGGATGGGGGGATTTGGGGATGGGGGGATGGGGGATTGGGGGGATGGGGGATTGGGGATGGTAGGATTGGGGATGGGGGGATGGGGGATGGGGGGATTGGGGAACGGGGGAACGGGGCATGGGAAATGGGGATGGTGGAAGATAATGGGGATGGGGGATGATTATGGGGATGGGGGATGTGGGGGATGGGGGATGGGGGATGTGGGGGATGGGGGATGGGGGATGTGGGGGATGGGGGATGTGGGGGCTGGGGGGTGGGGGGTGGGGTGGGGATGGGGGATGGGGTGGGGATGGTGGATGGGGTGGGGGTGGGGTGGGGGATGAGGTGGGGGTGGGGGATGGGGTGGGGTGGGGGATGGGGTGGGGGTGGGGGAGGGGGATGATGATGGGGGAGGGGGATGATGATGGGGATGGGGATGATGGGGGAGGGGGATGATGATGGGGGAGGGGGATGATGATGGGGGAGGGGGATGATGATGGGGGAGGGGGATGATGATGGGGGAGGGGGATGATGATGGGGGAGGGGGGGAGGGGGAGGGGGGGAGGAGGGGGATGGTGGAGGGGGATGATGATGGGGGATGATGATGGGGGATGGGGATGTGGAAGGGGAAGGGGGAGGGGGAGGGGAGGGGGAGGGGAGGGGGAGGGGAGGGGGAGGGGGAGGGGAGGGGGAGGGGGAGGGGAGGAGGAGGAGGGGGAGGAGGAGGAGGGGGAGGAGGAGGAGGGGGAGGAGGAGGGGGATGGGGAAGGGGGAGGGGGAATGGGAGGGGGAAGGGGGAGGGGAAGGGGGAAGGGGGAGGGGGAAGGGGAGGGGTAGGGGGGTGGGGAGGGGGATGGGGGAGGGGGGAGTGGGATGATGATGGGGGAGGGGGATGATGATGGACGAGGGGGAGGGGGAGGGGGAGGGGGAGGGGGAGGGGGAGGGGGAGGGGGAGGGGGAGGAGGAGGGGGAGGGGGATGGGGAGGAGGATGGGGAGGAGGAGGAGGGGGATGGGGAGGAGGAGGGGGATGGGGAGGAGGAGGGGGATGGGGAGGAGGAGGGGCTGGGGAGGAGGAGGGGGTGGGGAGGAGGAGTGGGGTGGAGGAGGGGGATGATGATGGGGGATGGGGAAGGGGGAGGAGGAGGAGGGGGGTGGGGAAGGGGGAGGGGGATGATGATGGGGGAGGGGGATGATGATGGGGGAGGGGGATGATGATGGGGGAGGGGGATGATGATGATGGGGGAGGGGGATGATGATGATGGGGGAGGGGGATGATGATGATGGGGGAGGGGGATGGGGAGGGGGATGGGGAGGGGGATGGGGAGGGGGATGGGGAGGGGGATGGGGAGGGGAGGGGAGGGGGAGGGGAGGGGAGGGGGAGGGGAGGGGGAGGGGAGGGGAGGGGGATGGGGAGGGGGATGGGGAGGGGGATGGAGAGGGGGAGGGAGATGGGGAGGGAGATGGGGAGGGGGATGGGGAGGGGGATGGGGAGGGGGAGGAGGGGATGGGGAGGGGGAGGGGGGATGGGGAGGGGGGGTGGGGAGGAGGATGGGGAGGGGGAGGGGGATGGGGGAGTGGGAGGGGGTGGGAGGAGGGGGATGGGGAGGGGGATGGGGAGGGGAGAGGGGGGGTGTGGGGAGGGGGGTGGGGAGGGGGGATGGGGAGGGGGGATGGGGAGGGGGGGTGGGTGAAGGGGGGATGGGGGAAGGGGGATGGGGGAAGGGGGATGGGGGAAGGGGGATGGGGGAAGGGGGGGTGGGGGAAGGGGGGGTGGGGGAAGGGGAATGGGGAAGGGGGGGTGGGGGAAGGGGGGTGTGGATGGGGGATGGGTTGTGGGGATTTCGGGATGTGGGGATGGGGGGTTGGTTGTGGGGATTTCGGGATGTGGGGATGGGGGGTTGGGGGATATGGGAATGGGGGATGGGGGATATGGGAATGGGGGATGGGAGATGGGGGGATGTGGGATTGGGGGATTGGGGGATGGGGGATATGGGGATGGGGGGATGCGGATCTGGGGATGGGGGGATGGGGATGGGGATGGGGGATATGGGGATGGGGGGATGGGGATGGCGGATATGGGGATGGCGGATATGGGGATGGCGGATATGGGAATGGGGGGATGGGGGGATGGGGGGATGGGGGATGGGGGGGATTGGGGATGGGGGGATTGGGGATGGGGGGATTTGGGGATGGGGGGATTTGGGGATGGGGGGATTTGGGGATGGGGGATTTGGGGATGGGGGGATTTGGGGATGGGGGGATTTGGGGATTGGGGATGTGGGGATTGGGGATGTGGGGATTGGGGATGGGGGGATGGGGGATGGGGGGATTGGGGATGGGGGGATGGGGGATGTGGGGGATGGGGGATGTGGGGGATGGGGATGTAGTGGATGGGGGATGTGGGGGATGGGGGATGGGGGATGGGGTGGGGATGGGGGATGGGGTGGGGGTGGTGGATGGGGTGGTGGATGGGGTGGGGGTGGGGGGTGGGGTGGGGGATGAGGTGGGGGTGGGGGATGGGGTGAGGGTGGGGGATGGGGTGAGGGTGGGGGATGGGGTGAGGGTGGGGGATGGGGTGGCGGTGGGGGATGGGGTTGGGGGAGGGGGGTGGTGAGGGGGTGGGGGGTGGGGGAGGGGGATGATGATGGGGATGGGGATGATGATGATGGGGGAGGGGGATGATGATGGGGAGGGGGATGATGATGGGGAGGGGGATGATGATGGGGGAGGGGGATGATGATGGGGGAGGGGATGATGATGGGGGAGGGGATGATGATGGGGGAGGGGGAGGGGGAGGGGGAGGGGGAGGGGGAGGAGGAGGGGGATGGAGGAGGGGGGTGGTGGAGGGGGATGATGATGGGGGATGATGATGGGGGATGGGGATGGGAGGGAAGGGGGAGGGGGAGGGGAGGAGGAGGGGGAGGAGGAGGGGGATGGGGAAGGGGGAGGGGGAGGGGAAGGGGGAGGGGGAGGGGGAGGGGGGAGGGGGATGATGATGGGGGAGGGGGATGATGATGGGCGATGGGGAGGGGGAGGGGGATGGGGAGGGGGATGGGGGATGGGGAGGAGGGGGGGATGGGGAGGAGGAGGGGGTGGGGAGGAGGAGGGGGTGGGGAGGAGGAGGGGGTGGGGAGGAGGAGGGGGATGGAGGAGGGGGATGATGATGGGGGATGGGGAAGGGGGAGGAGGAGGAGGAGGGGGATGGGGAAGGGGGAGGGGGATGATGATGGGGGAGGGGGATGATGATGGGGGAGGGGGATGATGATGGGGGAGAGGGATGATGATGGGGGAGGGGTATGGGGAGGGGGGGAGGGGGATGGGGAGGGGAGGGAGGGGGATGGGGAGGGGGGGGGAGGGGGATGGGGAGGGGGGGGAGGGGGATGGGGAGGGGGGGAGGGGGAGGGGGATGGGGAGGGGGAGGGGAGGGGGAGGGGGATGGGGAGGGGGATGGGGAGGGGGGGATGGGTAGGAGGAGGGGGAGGGGGATGGGGAGGGGGGGGATGGGTAGGAGGAGGGGGAGGGGGATGAGGGAGTGGGAGGGGGTGGTGGGGAGGGGGTGGGGGGAGGGGGATGGGGAGGGGAGGGGGATGGGGAGGGGGGGATGGGGTGGAGGAGGGGGATGGGGAGGGGGTGGGGGGAGGGGGAGGGGGGAAGGGGAGGGGGAGGGGGGGAGGGTCGAGGGGGATGGGGGAGGGGCGAGGGGGATGGGGGGGATTGGGGAGGGGGAGGGGGATGGGGATGGGGAGGGGGATGGGGGATGATCATGGGGGATGGGGATGGGGATGGGGGATGGGGATGGGGGATGGGGATGGGGATGGGGGATGATGATGGGGGATGATGATGGGGGATGATGATGGGGGATGATGATGGGGGGTGATGATGGGGGGGTGATGATGGGGGATGGGGGATGGGGGATGGGGAGGGGGATGGGGGATGATCATGGGGGATGGGGATGGGGATGGGGGATGATGATGGGGGATGATGATGGGGGATGATGATGGGGGATGATGATGGGGGATGATGATGGGGGATGGGGGATGGGGGATGGGGGATGGGGGATGGGGGATGGGGGGTGGTGGGTGGGGGATGGGGGGTGGGGGATGGGGGATGGGGGGTGGGGATGGCGGATGGGGATGGGGGATGGGGATGGGGGTGGGAATAGGGGATGGGAAAAGGGGATGGGGATAGGGATGGGGATGGGGAAAGGGGATGGGGAAAGATAATGGGGATGGAGAAAGGGAAAGGGGAAGGGGATATGGATAGGGGAAGGGGATATGGATAGGGAATGGGGAGAGGGAATAGGAATAGGGAATGGGAAATGGGGAAAGGGAATAGGGATAGGGAATGGGGATGGGGAATGGGAATAGAGAAAGGGAATGGGAATAGGGAATGTGGACAGGGGATGGGGACAGGGGACGGGGATGGGGACAGGGGACGGGGGACGGGGCTGAGGACAGGGGGGTGAGGACAGAGGACTGGGGACAGGGGACGGGGGAACAGGGGAACGGGGACAGGGGACAGGGGACAGGGATGAGGACAGGGGACAGGGACGGGGGGACGGGGGAACGGGGACAGGGGATAGGGGATGGGGATATGGGGATTGGGAAAGGAGATGGGGGAAAGGGGATGGAGATAGGGAATGGGAATGGGGAGAGAAAATGGGAATGGGGAATGGGAATAGGGATGGGGATGGGAAAAGAGGATGTGGATTGGGAATGGCGATAGGGAATGGGGATGGGAAAAAGGAAAGGGGATGGGGGGATGGGGGACGGGGACGGGGACGGGGGACGGGGTTGGGGGACGGGGCAGGGAATGGTAAAGGGGATGGGGACGGGAAGAAGGAATGGGGATAGGGAATGGGGATGGGAAAAGGGCATGGCGATCGGGAATGGGGACAGGAAATGGGGATGGGAAAAGGGGATGGGAAAAGGGGATGTGTATTGGAAATGGTGATAGGGACAGGGAATTGGATGGGAATAGGGGATTGGTACAGGGAATGGAGACAGGGATTGGGGATGGGGATAGGAAATGGGGATGGGAAATGGAAATGGGGATGGGAAAAGGGAATGGGAATAGGGAATGGGGTGGGTAAAGGGGATGTGGATAGGGAATGGGGATGGGAAAAGGGGATGTGTATTGGGAATGGTGATAGGGACAGGGAATGGGATGGGAATAGGGGAAGGGTACAGGGAATGGGGATGGGGAAGGGGTTAGGGGATGGGGAAGGGGGGTGAGGGTAGGGATATGGAATGCGGATATGGAATGGGGAATGGGGATAGGGATTGGGGATGGGAAAAAGGGATAGGAAATGGGGACAGGGAATGGGGAGAGGGAATAGGGGATGGGGACGGGAAAAGGGGATGGGGATGGGGATTGGGAATGGCGATAGGGATAGGGAATGGGGACAGGGGAAAGGAGATGGGAATAGGTTATGGGGAATGGGGGAAAGGGGATGTAGAAAGGGATGGGAAAAGGGGATGGGGATAGGGGATGGGGATAGGGGGTGAGGACAGGGGGTGGGAACAGGGGAAATGGTATGGGGAATGGGGATAGGGAATGGGCATAAAGAATGTGGATGGGGATGGGGGATGGGAATAGGGGAAAGGGGATGGGGGAAAGGGGATGGGGATAGGGATGGGATAAGGGGATGGGGATAGAAAATGGGGGTGGGAAAGGGAAAGAGGATAGGCAATGGGAATGGGGAGAGGGAATGGGGTTGGGGATAGGCAATGGGGATGGGGAATGGGGAAAGGGGGATGGGGAAAGGGGGATGGGGAAAGGGGGATGGGGAAAGGGGGATGGGGAAAGGGGAAAGGGGGAAGGGGGATGGGGGAAGGGGGATGGGGGAAGGGGGATGGGGGAAGGGGGATGGGGGAAGGGGGATGGGGATGGGGAAAGGGGAAAGGGGGATGGGGAAAGGGGGATGGGGAAAGGGGGATGGGGGATGGGGATAGGGATTGGGGATAGGGATTGGGGATAGGGATTGGGAAGGGAGATTGGGAATGGGGACTGGGTTAGGGAATGGCGATGGGGAATGGGGATGGGGAATGGGGAAGGGAATGGTGATAGTGGATGGGGAATGGGGAAGAGAATGGTGATAGTGGATGGGGAATGGGGATGGGAATGCGGACGGGGGATGGGGACGGGGGACGGGGACGGGGGACGGGGGACGGGGGACGGGGACGGGGGACGGGGACGGGGGACGGGGACGGGGGACGGGGTACAGGGGACAGGGGACAGGGGACAGGGGACAGGGATGAGGACAGGGACGGGGGAACGGGGAACGGGGACAGGGGATAGGGGATGGGGATATGGGGATGGGGAAAGGAGATGGGGGAAAGGGGATGGAGATAGGGAATGGGAATGGGGAGAGAAAATGGGAATGGGGAATGGGAATAGGGATGGGGATGGGAAAAGGGGATGGGGATGGGAAAAGAGGATGTGGATTGGGAATGGCGATAGGGAATGGGGATGGGAAAAAGGAAAGGGGATGGGGGGATGGGGGACGGGGACGGGTACGGGGGACGGGGTTGGGGGACGGGGGATGGGGCAGGGAATGGTAAAGGGGATGGGGACGGGAAGAAGGAATGGGGATAGGGAATGGGGATGGGAAAAGGACATGGCGATCGGGAATGGGGACAGGAAATGGGGATGGGAAATGGGGATGGGAAAAGGGCATGGGAAAAGGGGATGGGAAAAGGGGATGTGTATTGGAAATGGCGATAGGGACAGGGAATTGGATGGGAATAGGGGATGGGTACAGGGAATGGAGACAGGGATTGGGGATGGGGATAGGAAATGGGGATGGGAAATGGAAATGGGGATGGGAAAAGGGAATGGGAATAGGGAATGGGGGTGGGAAAAGGGGATGTGGATAGGGAATGGGGATGGGAAAAGGGGATGTGTATTGGGAATGGTGATAGGGACAGGGAATGGGATGGGAATAGGGGAAGGGTACAGGGAATGGGGAAGGGGTTAGGGGATGGGGAAGGGGGGGTGATGGTAGGGATATGGAATGGGGAATGGGGATAGGGATTGGGGATGGGAAAAAGGGATAGGAAATGGGGACAGGGAATGGGGAGAGGGAATAGGGGATGGGGATTGGGAATGGCGATAGGGATAGGGAATGGGGCTAGGGACAGGGAATGGGGACAGGGGAAAGGAGATGGGGATAGGTTATGGGGGAAAGGGGATGGAGAAAGGGGATGTAGAAAGGGATGGGAAAAGGGGATGGGGATAGGGGATGGGGATGGGGGGTGAGGACAGGGGGTGGGGACAGGGGAAATGGTATGGGGATAGGGAATGGGCATAAAGAATGTGGATGGGGATGGGGGATGGGAATGGGGGAAAGGGGATGGGGATAGGGATGGGAAAAGGGGATGGGGATAGAAAATGGGGGTGGGAAAGGGAAAGAGGATAGGCAATGGGAATGGGGAGAGGGAATGGGGTTGGGGATAGGCAATGGGGATGGGGAATGGGGAAAGGGGGATGGGGAAAGGGGGATGGGGAAAGGGGGATGGGGAAAGGGGGATGGGGAAAGGGGGATGGGGAAGGGGGATGGGGAAGGGGGATGGGGAAGGGGGATGGGGATAGGGATTGGGAAGGGAGATTGGGAATGGGGACTGGGTTAGGGAATGGTGATGGGGATGGGGAATGGGGAAGGGAATGGTGATAGTGGATGGGGAATGGGGATGGGAATGCGGACGGGGGATGGGGACGCGGACGGGGGACGCGGACGGGGACGCGGACGGGGACGCGGACGGGGGACGCGGACGGGGGACGCGGACGGGGGACGCGGACGGGGGACGCGGACGGGGGACGGGGACGGCGGATGGGGTAGGGGATGGGGATAGAGATAGAGGATAGGGGAAAGGGGATGGGGATAGGGATAGGGGAAGTGGATAGGGAATGGGGATAGGGATAGGGAATGGGTACAGGGAATGGGAATGGGAAATGAGGATAGGGAAAGGAATGGGAATAGGGAAAAGGGGATGGGGATATGGGAAAGGGGACAGGGAATGGGGATATTGATAGGGGTGGAGATTGGGGATATTGATGGGTGTGGGGATGGGGGGTGGGGATAGGGATAGGGAGTGGGGATAGGGATGGGGTTACGCGGGGATGATGTGGACGGGGGGAATGATGGGGATGGGGGGGATGATGGGGATGGGGTGGGGGATGATGGGGACGGGGGCGATGATGGGGACGGGGGGATGATGGGGACGACGGGGGGGATGGGATGATGGAGACGACGGGGGGTGGGATGATAGAGACGACGGGGGGGATGATGGAGACGACGGGGGGGATGATGGGGATGACGGGGGGGATGATGGGGACGACGGGGGGGATGGGATGATGGGGACGACGGGGGGGATGGGATGATGGAGACGACGGGGGGTGGGATGATAGAGACGACGGGGGGGATGATGGAGACGACGGGGGGGATGATGGGGATGACGGGGGGGATGATGGGGATGGGGGAGATGGGGACGGGGGAGATGGGGGGGACGGGGGAGATGGGGAGGGGGGGGATGGGGGAGATGGGGATGGGGACGGGGGGAATGATGGGGATGGGGAGAGTGATGGGGACGGGGGCAGTGATGGGGACGGGGGCAGTGATGGGGACGGGGGAGGAGTTGTGGGATGGGGATATGGGGGAGGGGATGGGTGGAATGTATGGCAAGGGAATGTGGGGTTGAGGGGGTAGAGGGTGAGGTTGGGGGTGAGGATGGGACTGAGGAGAAGGAGGGAGAGGGTGTGGATGATGAGGGAGGGCGTGAGGATGAGTGAGGGATGGGGAGATGAGGGGGGAATGACTGAGGGATGAGTGAGGGATGAGAGAGGGGTGAGTGGGGAAGGGTATGGGGAGGGGGATGTGGAGGGAGACAAGGGAGCAGTGGACAAAGAGGGGAGAGGGATGGGGATAAGGAGGAGTGGGGAAAAGGCGGGAGGGGGACAAGGGGGGAGGGGGGTCAAGGGGGGAGCGGCGACAAAAGTGGAAAAAGGAGGAGTGGGGATGGGGGAGGAGGACGAGGGGGATAGCGAGGGAGTGGTCTGGAATAGGAAGGGAGGTGGAGGGTGGGGAAATGGCAAAGGGAATGGGGATAGGGAAGGGGCGGGGTTTAGGTTAAGGGGAGGTGGATGGGGTGGGGTGAGGGGATATTGGGGGGGTTTGGGCAGGAGGGAAATGGTTGGTGTGGGTGGGGGGCTGATTCATTGGGTGTGGGGCGGATATGGGGATTGGGAGGGAGGGGGATGGGATAGTGAGTGTGTGTAGTGGGGATAGAACGGGAGGGTAGGGGCGGGAGAAGGTAGGGCGAGTGGGTGGGGAATCATTGGAGTGGGGATGGCGGAGGACGATGGGGGCAGGGGGATTGTGGATTGGGTTGGGGAGATTGGGTTGAGAGGATGGGAAAGATGAGGACAGTGGATTGGGAATGGGGGAGATGGGTATTGGGGATGGGGGCGAGATGGGGTTGAGGGGGATGGGGTATGGGGATTGGGGAGGGTGGGAGAGAGGAAGGGCGGGAGGGGGATTAGATTCTCTACAGTGTGAAAACAGGCCCTTCGGCCCAACAAGTCCACACCAAGGTCTCTTTGTTGGGCATAGAGTCAGACAGCACAGAAACTGACCCTTCAGTTCAACCAGTCCATGCTGACCAGAATTGCAAAATTAAACTAGTCTGGCCTGCCTGCTCCTAGCTCTTATTCCTCCAAACCTTTCCTATTCATGGACTTATCCAAATCTCTTTTAAACTTTGTAATTGCTGCCTCATCCACCACCTCCTCTAGAAATTCACATACTGCCCTCTGTGTAAAATACTGGGCTAGCCACTGACGTCCATGTCTCATGGACAAACTGTTAGCCAATATGCGCACGGCAAGCTCCCACAAACAAAAATCTGTCAATGACCAGGTCATCTACTTTGCTGAAAAAAAAAGCAGAAAGCGCTGGAGAAACTCAGCAGGTCTGGCAGCATCTGTAGGCAGAGAAAACAGAGTTAGTATTTCGAGTTCAGAGGAGTGTGGTGTGCTGTTCTGGTCACCCTGTTATAGGAAGGATACTATTGGAGAGGGTTCAGAAGAGATTTACCAGGATGTTGCCAGGAATGGAGGAGAGTTGAAAAGTGTGGTGCTGGAGAAGCGCAGCAGGCCAGGCAGCATCCGAGGAGCAGGAGAATGCTGCCTGACCTGCTGCGCTTTTCCAGCACCACACTTTTCAACTCTGGTCTCCAGCATCTGCTGTCCTCACTTTCTCCTAGGAGTGGAGGAGAGGCTGGATAGGCCAGGGCTTTATCTACTGGAGCGTAGGAGGTTGAGGGGTGATCTTATAGAGGTTTATAAAATCATAGGAGGCTTCAATAAGAGACTGTTCTGAGGAAGGGTCATCAGACACGAAACATTGGACTTTTGATTTCTCTTCAGAGATGCTGCCAGACTCACTGAGCTTTTCCAGCAACTTATGTTTTTGTGTCCATTTTATTACCTGTTCCGAAATGCCAAGGCCTTGCCCACCTCTCGTCCAATCTGCTGTGACTATTCTATGACTGACAGGAAATGGCTCTGAGGGGGTAGGGCTTTCTTCCTGTTGGTGAACTCCTTTACGCCTGGTGCTGGCGCACAGTCTGCTCTGTGTGTTGTAATACAACACTGCGGATGCTGGAAATCTGAAATAAAGTCAGAGGTTGCTAGAGAGACTCAGCTCCTCTGGCAGCACCTGTGGAATGAGTGAAAAGGAGTTAACATTTCAAGTCCAGTAGTGCAGGACTGGAAAATGCTGATTTTTATTGCTACTCTGTCATAGAGTTTTACAACTCAGAAAGAGGCCCTTTGGCCCATCACGTCCACACCAATCATCAACCAATCCCATCCCTCCTATAATGTGGAGAACAGAACTGTACCCAGTGGCCCAACTGTGGCCTAACTAACGTTATATACAGCTCCATCATAACCTCCTTACTCTTATATTCGATGTCTTCACTAATAATTGCCAACAAAGTGACCTTGGAGTGCAGGTTCATAGTTCCTTGAAATGGAGTCGCAGGTAGATAGGATAGTGAAGAAGGCGTTTGGTATGCTTTCCTTTATTGGTCTGTGCACTGAGTACAGGAGTTGGGAGGTCATGTTGCGGCTGTACAGGACATTGGTTAGGCCACTGTTGGAATATTGCGTGCAATTCTGGTCTCCTTCCTACCGGATGTTGTGAAACGGAAAAAAATGTTGCCAGGATTGGACAGTTTGAGCTATAGGGAGCAGCTGAATAGGCTGGAGCTGTTTTCCCTGGAGCGTTGGAGGCTGAGGGGTAACCTTTAAAGGTTCATTAAAATCATGAGGGGCATGGATCTATTCTCCAGGGTAAGGGAGTTCAAAACTAGAGGGTAGAGGTTTAATTTGAGTGGGGAAAGATTTAAAAGGGTCCTAAAGGGCAACTTTTTCACGCAGAGGGTGGTGCGTGCATGGAATGAGCTGCCAGAGGAAGTGGTGGACACTGGTACAATTACAGCATTTAAAAGGCATCTGGATGGGTATATGAATAGGAAGGGTTTAGAGGGAGATGGACCGGGTGCTGGCAGATGGGACTAGATTATTTTCGGATATTTGGTCAGCATGGGCAAGTTGGACGTAAGGTTCTGTTTCTGTGCTGTACAGCTTGGTGACTTTAAGTTGAGATGGTGAATGAATCTGGGGGGCCTACAGGCTGTTGTGTCCCATGTGTCTGGTGTCCTTATCCTTCCAGGGAGAAGAGGTTGCAAATTTGTCACGGTGTTATGAAAGAACACTTGAGGAGTTGCTGCAGTGTCGACAGTACACACTGCTGTGACTGAGCGTTGGTGGTGGAGGGAGTGAATGCTTGCGGATGTGGTGCCAATCAAGCGGGGCCTGCTTTGTCCTGGATGGTGTTGAGCTTCTTGAGTGTTGTTGGAGCTGCCCCCATCCAGGGGCAAGTGGGGAGTATTCCATCAAACTCCTGACTTAGATGGTGGGACAGGCTTTGAGGAGCTTTTGTTGTGATTCATACTTCACAGTAGTGACTGAACATGAAAAGCACTTCATTGGCTGAGAACGGCTTTGGGACATTCCAAGACCATGAAAGGTGCCATATAAAGGCAAGTTTCTGGTGTTGTTGTTGAATATTGAATACATGGTATTAGTATCAAGGTCAACTCTGAATCTCGTACACTGGAACTTGGAGGACTATGAAGGAATTGCTGACTGATCAGTTATATCTGGGAATGAACAGCACATGCAACAAACAAGCACCTTTTAAAATCCACACATCTTCCTCGCAAGGTTCCAAGATTCAAATACCTCCACACACCCCTTCTTTGCCACAGATCCCTGGCATTGTGTGTTATAAAGCTTTTCCTCTATGGGAGGCATCACAGTTGAATCCAGTACCACAGTGATCAACTGCTACCACCTCTCCCCGGTCCAGGGGGATCTTTCCAACTCCTGGGTGCTGGAGATGAGCAAGAATCACTGCTGACTTCTTGCATCTGACTCCATACCCTTGGAGGGAAGGGAGATATTTTCTACCTTGTCACTAGTCCTTTAGTCTTGTCAATCCCTCCCTAATCAGATTTAACAGTTTGCTATGCTCGATACAAACTTCCAACAATAAAACTCACTCCCCTTGATTACATTCCATTAATTCACTTCCAGGTATGTTACCTTATATATAAATCCCCTAGACCCCTTGATTAGATTCCAGCCTGTAACTCACTCCTGGGTATCTGTTATTCTTTCTGAACCATTCTGAACCCCTTAACTAGATTCCAGTCTATAACTTACTCCCAGGTATCTGATATTCTAAATATAAATCCCCAAATCCCTCAATTAGATTCCAGTCTGTTACTCACTCCTGGGTATCCGTTATTCTATATACAAACCATCCCAAACCCCTCACTGAGATTCCAGTATGCAACTCAGTCCTGGGTATCTGTTATTCTATATACAAACCATCCTGAATCCCTTGATTAGATTCCAGTCTAAACTCAGTCCCGGGTATCTGATATTCTAAATATAAATCCCCGAACCCCTCAATTAGAATCCAGTTTGTAACTCACTCCCAGATATCTGTTATTCCCGGAACCCCTTGATTAAATTCCAATCTGTGACTCATTCCTGGGTATCTGTTATTCAATATACAAATCACCCTGAACCCCTTGGTTAGATTCCAGCGTGTAGCTCATTCCCAGGTGTTGGGCCTCTGGTCTTGATGGAATTGCTACTCACATCCTGAATCTGTGTTTTTTTTTATTTCACACGTGGAACATGGATGTCATAGGGGGATGAGAGGATTGGGGGATGGAGTAGTTCAGGGAGGGAAGGTGGCGAAGCGGATATGGGGGACGAGAGGGGTAGGGGATGGGGGAGAGGGCTATGAGGTGGGAGGGAGGAGGGGGTGGGGGATGAGCAGGGAGGGGGGTGAGGAGGAGGGAAAGGAGTGTGATGGGGTTGGTGCTGCTCCTTTATCAGGTGGTTGTGGAGTTTAAGATTATAAGACACAGAATTTATAGCAAATCTTATACTCCATAACTACCTGATGAAGGAGCAGCACTCCAAAAGCTAGTGATTCCAAATAAACCTGTTGGACTATAACCTGGTGTTGTGTGATTTTTAACTTTGTCCAGCCCAGTCCAACACTGCCACCTCCAAATCTTGACAGTGTGCGGAATGAATCGAATTGGCTGACGATGCTCCATCCATTCGGGCCTTCTGACTGAAGAGTGCTGCAAATGCCTTATCTTTTACATTGATGTGCTGGGCTCTTCCAGCATTGAGGATGGGGATGTTTGCAGATCCTCCTCCTGTCAAGCGAGTTGTTTACTTGTCCACCACCATTCACGCCTGGATGTGGCAGGACTGCAGAGCTAAGCTCTGATTCTTTGGCTGTGGAATCACTCAGCCCTGCGTATCAATGCTGCCTACACTGACTGGCATGCAGGATTTGGCAGCTTCCCCAGGTTAACACCTCATTTCTTTAGGTATATTTAGAGTGAGAGCGGTAAGGTTTAGAAGGGACTTAAGGGACAACGTTTTCACCAGAGGGTGGTACTTGTATAGAATGAGCTGCCAGCAGAAGTGGTGGAGGCTGGTACAATTACAGCATTTAAAAGACATCTGGATGGGTATATGAACAGGAAGGACTTAGAGGGATATGGGCCAAATGCTGGCAAATGGGAGTAGATTAATTTAGGATATATGGTTGACATGGATGAGTTAGAGCAAAGGATCTGTTTCTACTGTGCATCTCAATGACTCTATGCCTGGTGCTGCCCCTGGTGTGCTCTCCCGTACTCTCCACTGAACCAAGGTTGATCCCCTGGCTTGATGGTAATGGTTGAGTGAGGGATATGCCAAGCCATGATGGGCTGGAGTACAATTCTGCTGCCATTGATGGCCCACAGCGCCTCTTGGATGCCCAGTCTTGAGCTGATACATTGCTGGGTAGGCTGGGACATTTTTCACTGGAGCGTAGGAGGTTGAGAGGCGATCTGTAAGAAGTTTATAAAATTATGAGAGGTTTAGACAGAGTTAATGGTCAGGTTGTGAGTTTGCTCGCTGAGCTGGTAGGTTTGCTGTCAGACATTTTGTTACCATCGGTGAGGTAACATCATCAGTGAACCTCCAGTGAAGCGCTGGCGTTCTGTCCCACTTGCTAGTAATCTGTCTGGGTCGGTTGTGGTGGGTGATACCACTTCTGGTTCTGTTTCCGAGAGTTTGGTAAACAGGGTCCAAATCAATGTGTTTGTTAATGGAGATCCATTGGACATGATCAACTATCACTAGTATCCATATACTCAGACAAAGAGGGACACCAGTCTGACTGGGACTATACACCCATCCTGGGACAGGCTAAACAAAGACACGCACGGGAATTCCTATAGGCCTGGCATTCAAACTGGAACTCCATCAATAAATATCTGGTCGGCATGGACAAGTTATTCCGAAGGATATGTTTCTGTGTGATACAGCTCTAAGTCTCTGGAATTGGGATTTGAACCCACAACCTTCTGCCTTGGGGGTAAGAGTGTGACCCACATGAGTTAATCCCTCATGTTGAACTCCCACTTTACGGCAGGGACATTGATACTTAAGCTCGTAGAAGTTGCTCTGAAATGATCCACTATCCTCAAAGCTCTTGACTGAGTCACTAAACCAGTCTTGCTGTCTTTTTTGGGTCATTCTTCCATTGGACATGAGCATTGCCAGTAAGGTCAGGATTGGTTGCCCATCCCTAAGTGCCCGTGGATTGAGAGGCTTTGCCTGGCCATTTCAGTGGGCAGTCACGAATGCAGCATATCACTGTGGGGTTGGAGTCATGTGCAGCTTGGGCAACAGAACAGGAGGAGGCCATTCAGTCCCTCGAGCCTGTTCTGCCATTCACTGAGTCCATGGCACCATGCGGCATAGTGGCTGAGTGGTTAGCACTGCTACCTCACAATGTCAGGGACCCGGGTTCGATTCCGGCCTCGGGCGACTGTCTGTGTGGAGTTTGCATGTTCTCCCCGTGTCTGCATGGGTTTCCTCCCACAATTCAAAGACATGCAGGTTAGGGATGAATTGCCCATGCTAAATTGCCCGTAGTGTTCAGGGATATGTAGGCTCAGTGCATTAGTTAGGGGAAATGTAGAGTAATAGGGCAGGGGAATGGGTCTGGGTGGGATACTCTTTGGAGGGTCGGTGTGGACTTGTTGGGCCAAAGGGCCTGTTTCCACACTGTAGGGATTCCAATTCTAAATGGCTGGTCTGCGGCCTAACCCCATACACCTTCGGTCCGTATCCCTTAATACCTTTGCTTAAGATAAAGGAGGTGGGAGCAAAGCTCCTCCTGGTGATCTGAGGCAATAGTCTCAGCAAAAGACTCCTGGCCTCGGCTAGGCCCGAGTGCCTGTCTTGGACATCGAGCATTCGTACACCTTTATCGAAATAGGACTTTTAAGATCTATACGTTTTTCCTTCTCCTAGATCTGGGCACTTTTCTTTCCTTTTGCCTCGGTTTCTATTAGTTCTGCAGGCTTTTTAAAAATAAATTCTGGCTTTGTAACCAAGGTGACGGTGGAGAATGGTGACTTTGTACACTTCTCACTGTGTAATCCTGCATCCCTATACTTAAGAGCGTGTGACAATAAAATCTAATTCTAAAATTTAAAATTAACAACTGATTCCACTGTCACTTGTGGAAGAGAGTTTCAGACCTCTCCCACCCTTTGTGTGTCAAAGTGCTTTCTAACATCTCTGCTGTACGGTCTGGCCCTAATTCTCAGACTACGCGCCCAGTTCCAGAATCCCCAACTAGTGGTAATAGTTTATCTACCCTGTCTTCTCCTCTTAATATCTGGGTGACCGTGATCAGATCACCATGGTAACGATGGCAGATTTCCTTCCCTTAACGAACAGACTTGCTTCAAATTGTGGGCGGCACGGTGGCACAGTGGTTAGCACTACTGCCTCACAGCGCCTGAGACCCGGGTTCAATTCCCGCCTCAGGCGACTGTCTGTGTGGAGTTTGCACGTTCTCCCCGTGTCTGCGTGGGTTTCCTCCGGGTGCTCCGGTTTCCTCCCACAGTCCAAAGATGTGCAGGCCAGGTGAATTGGCCATGCTAAATTGCCCATAGTGTTAGGTAAGGGGTAAATGTAGATGTAGATGTAGGGGTATGGGTGGGTTACGCTTCGGCGGGGCAGTGTGGACTTGTTGGGCCGAAGGGCCTGTTTCCACACTGTAAGTAATCTAATCTAATCTAATCTAAAAAATTCTAGATTTTGTCCATTGAATTTAAATTCCTGCCTGTGGCGGGATTTGAACCTGTGTCCCTGGAGAATTAACCTGAGCTGCTGGATTACCAGTCTCTGGGATACTGTTAGTGCATAAAGGGAGGCCCCAGGAGTGTCCGATCTTTACAGGAGTGTGTCAGAATTACTCTGGTGTCCATCAGTATTGGCAGGGTCAAGGTGTGGGCTTCCTGCATAGCCAGTAACGTCCCTACCTCTGAGGAAGGAGAGCTGGGTTCAAATACTGCCTGCTGTAGGGTGGAGTGTAATAACATTTCTGAACGGGTTGATGTGAAAATATCACTGCGGAGTTCCTGTTAGTCTTCAAATAGCAGTCATTTATAGGCACAGTGTCTGTTTGGCGGGAAAGATGGCATTAATACACCCTCAGTACGACACTGAATGTGTCATCTTGGAGATTTCCAGCAATGGGTCTGATCCCGTTACTGTGTTTTGAACAGCAATAGGGAAAGAGTACTTTATTGGGGGACATAGTGGTTAGCATCGAGTCATAGAGATGTACAGCATGGAAACAGACCATTTGGTCCAACCTGTCCATGTTGGCCACTTATCCAACCCAATCTAGTTCCACATGCCAGCACCTGGCTCATATTCTTCCAAACCTTTCCTATTCATATACCCATCCAAATGCCTCTTAAATGTTGCAATTGTACCAGCCTCCACCACTTCCTCTGGCAGCTCATTCCATACACATACCACCCTCTGTGTGAAAAAATTGCCCCTTGGATCTCTTTTATATCTTTACCCTCTCACCCTAAACTCTAGTTCTGGATTCCCCGATCCCAGGGAAAAGACCTTGTCTATTTATCCTACCATGCCTCTCATGATTTTAAAACCTCTATAAGGCCCCCCTCAGCCTCCGATGCTCCAGGGAAAACAGTCCCAGCCTATTCAGCCTTTCCCTATACCTCAACATCCATGTAAATCTTTTCTGAACCCTTTCAAGTTTCACAACATCTTTCAGATAGGAAGGAGACCAGAATTGCACGCAATATTCCAACAGTGGCCTAACCAATGTCCTGTACAGCCTCAACATGACCTCCCAACTCCTGTACTCAACACTGACCAATAAAGGAAAGCATACTAAACGCCTTCTTTACTATCCTATCTACCTGCGACTCCACTTTCAAGGAGCAATTTACCTACACTCCAAGGTCTCTTTGTTTAGCAACACTCCCTAGGACCTTACCATTAAGTGTATAAGTCCTGCTAAGATTTGCTTTCCCAAAATACAACACCTCACATTTACCTAAATTAAACTCCATCTGCCACTTCTCAGCCCATTAGCCCATCTGATCAAGATCCCGTTGTTATCTGAGGTAACCTTCTTCGCTGTCCACTCCACCTCCAATTTTGGTGTCATGTGCAAACTTACTAACTATACCCGTCATGCTCACCACTGCCTCATAGCGCCAGGGACCCAGGTTTGATTCCACCCTCAGGCGACTGTGCCTGCATGGAATTTACACATTCTCCCCGTGTCAGTGTGTGTTTCCTCCGGGTGCTCTGGTTTCCTCCCACAGTCCAAAGGTGTGCAGGTAGGTAGGCTGGTTGGCTCAGTTACAGGAAACGCAGGATCACGGGGATATGGTAGGGGGATGGTTCGGGGTGGGATGTTCTTCGGAGGGTTGGTGTAGACTCCCACTGTCTAGGATAATGACTATTATCCCTTGACCAAACCTTCTGAAGCTGGTGAACTGGTCATTACCTCCTTGGTAATTATAGGTGTTTGATTTGCGCAAATTGACTGCTGCATCTCCGAAATTACAGCAGAGGTTCCAAACCGTCTTAATTGGCTGTAAGCTCCTGAGGTCCGTGTGAGTAGAAAATTGTTCAGAAAGCCTGTCCAGTCAAGGCAGCGAGTCGCAGATCCACAGCCTGGACGTGGAACTCACACCTAACCATGTCTGGTGTTGAGATGAGGGCACAAGAATTAGAGACTTAGAAATCTACAGCACGGAAACAGACCCTTCGGTCCAACTCCTCCATGCTGACCAAATATCCCAAACTAATCTAGTCCCATTTGCCAGCACCCGGCCCATATCCCTCCAAACCCTTCCTATTCCTATACCCATCCAGATGCCTTTTAAATGCTGTAATTGTACCAGCCTCCCCCACTTCCTCTGGCAGCTCATTCCACACACGTACCACCCTCTGCATGAAAATGTTGCCCCTTAGGTCTCTTTTATATCTTTCCCCTCTCACCCTAAACCTATGCCCTCTAGTTCTGGACTCCCCCACCCCAGGGAAAAGACTTTATCTATTTATCCTATCCATGCCCCTCATGATTTTGTAAACCTCTATAAGGTCACCCCTCAGCCTCCAATGCTCCAGGGAAAACAGCCCCAGCCTGTTCAGCCTCTCCCTGTAGCTCAAATCCTCCAACCCTGGCAACTTCCTTGTAAATCTTTTCTGAACATTTTCAAGTTTCACAACATCCTTTTGATAGGAAGGAGACCAGAATTGCGCACAATATTCCAAAAGTGGCCTAACCAATGGCCTGTACAGCTGCAACTTGACCTCCCAACTCCTGTACTCAATACTCTGACCAATAAAGGAAAGCATACCAAACACCTTCTTTAGTATCCAATCTACCTGCGACTCCACTTTCAAGGAGCTATGAACCTGCACTACAAGGCCTCTTTGTTCAGCAACACTCCCTAGGACCTTACCATTAAGTGTATAAGTCCGGCTAAGATTTGCTTTCCCAAAATGCAGCACCTCACATTTATCTGAATTAAACTCCATCTACCATTCCTCAGCCCATTGGCCCATCTGATCCAGATCCTGTTGTAATCTGAGGTAACCCTCTTCGCTGTCCACTACACCTCCAATTTTGGTGTCATCTACAAACTTACTAACTGTACCTCTTATGCTCGCATCCAAATCATTTATATAAATGACAAAAAGTAGAGGACCCAGCACCGATTCTTGTGGCACTCCATTGGTCACAGGCCTCCAGTCTGAAAAACCACCACCATCCTCTGTCTTCTACCTTTGAGCCAGTTCTGTATCGAAATGGCTAGTTCTCCCTGTATTACATTAGATCTAACCTTGCAAATCAGTCTCCCACGGGGAACCTTGTTGAACGCCTTACTGAAGTCCATATAGATCTTATCTACTGCTCTGCCCTCATCAATCCTCTTTATTACTTCTTCAAAAAAACTCAATCAAATGTTTTTACACAATGGTGTCCCTTAGTTCAGGACTCTCTCGTAATTTTTGGGGAGGCAGTGACGTTATGTTAATGCCTCAGGCCTAGTAATCCAGAAACCTTCATTAACGTTCTAGGGACATGGGTTAGAATCTCAAGGATACCTGGTCAGCAGAGATGAAATGGACCGAAGGGCCTGTTTCCATGCTGTATGGGGCAGACGGTGAATTTTGAATTCAACAAAAATCTGGAATTAGCAAAAGAAGAGCTAGCCTAATGTTGACCATGTAATCAATGCCAATTGTAGTGAAAAGCCCTTCATCCTCACTGGTGACTCCAAATTAATAAAGGGTGGCTCAGTAGCTGGCACTGTTGCCTCGCAGTGCCAAGGAGCCGGGTTCGATTCCACCCTGGGGCAATTGTTTGTGTGGAGTTTGCACATTCTCCCCGTGTCTGCGTGGGTGCACTCCGACTTCCTCCTACACTTCAAAGATGTGCAGGTCAGGGTGGATCGGCCATGCTAAGTTACCCCATAGTGTCCAGGGATGTGTAGGTAAGGTGCATTAGTCATGGGAAATGTAGGGGAATGGGTCTGGCTGGGATACTCTTCAGAGAGTCGGTGTGGACTTGTTGGGCCAAATGGCCTGTTTCCACACTGTAGGGATTCCATGATATGATAATGTGGTTGGCTTCAAATTGCCCTGTGGGCAATTAGGGATGGGCAATAAATACTGGCCTAGCTGGAGACACCCACATTCCAATGAATTAATAAAAGATAAAGTGGAACTTCAAGTGAGCTTAGTTCACTGGCAAGGCTATCAGGATGCGTTCGTCAATGCAGAAAGTTTAAAACAACAAAAATACCCAAAAATGGCCGGAGAAACTCAGCAGTTCTGGCAGCATCCGTAGACAGAGTGACCAGAGTTGAGTTTTGAGTCTGATGCTGCTTATTCAGAATAAAAACCAAAAGAACTGCAGATGCTGTAAAGACTAAATGAGAACTATGCCCTAACAAAGTGTCACTGAACTTGAAACGTTAACTCTATTCCTCTCTCTGACAGACCTGCTGAGCTTCTCCAACAATTTCTGGCTATTTTTTTCTATTTGTTTCAGATCTCCAGCATCCGCATTTCTTTTTAAACCGAATTTTTAAAAAGTGCTTCCCCAATTCAGGTGTCCATCAAATCTCGGGCTAGTTAGCAGCAAATCCAATTGTGGATGTCACCGTGGACTGATTTGACAATATCAAATTTCCCCTTAGTTATAATTTAATCCTCCTACCGTGATATTTCCTTCACGTTCCTTTAGGAGAAGGCCCAGTTTTGTAACACTGTCTCTAATATCCCACTGCCTAGGTACAACAGGTGAGCTGTTTACCTGTCTTCCTGTGCTTCTGTCCTCTTCCATTCAGGCCCACTTCCTGATTCAATGATGGGTGGAAGATCTCCCTTGCAATGGCTTCTGGGAACTGTAGTCCGTTCCCAATGGTTTCTGGGAGTTGTAGTCCACCTCCCAGTGACATCTAAGAACTGCAGGCAGTTCCCCACTGACTTCTGGGAATTGTAGGCAAATGTGAGCACTGCAGATGCTGGAGATTAGAGTCAAGAGTGTGGTGCTGGAAAAGCACAGCAGGTCAGGCAGCTTTGGAGCAGCAGGAGAGTCGACATTTTGGGCAAAAGCGCTTCATCAGGAATGAGGCTGGGAGCCTTGCGGGTGGAGAGATAAATAGGAGGGGGCTGAGTCTAGGGGTAAGGTAGCTGAGAGTGCAGTAGGTGGATAGAGGTCAGGGTAGTGGTGATAGGTCAGAGCAGAGGGTGGTATGGATAGGTGGGAAGGAAGATGGATAGGTAGGACATGTCATGAGGGCGGTGCCGAGTTGAAAGGTTGGAACTAGGAAAAGGTGGGGGGGAGGGGAAATGAGGAAGCTGGTGCAATCCACATTGATGCCATGGGGTTGGAGGGTCCTGAGGCAGAAGATGAGGCGTTCTTCTTCCAGGCATCGAGTGGTGAGGGAGTAGCGATGGAGGAGGCCCAGGTCCTCAGTGGAGTGGGAAGGGGGACTGAAGTGTTCGGTCACGGGGCGGTGGGGTTGGTTGGGGGCGGATGTCCTGGAGATGTTCTCTGAAGTGTTTCTGAGATGGTGCAAGTGAATTTAAGGTTGAGGTAGAATGTGTAGGTGAAGTTGATGAATTGCAAAACCTGCTCCCACACCTCCCCCATCACCTCCATCCAAGGCCCCAAAGGAGTTTCACCTGCACTTCCACACATTTACTGTATCCGTTGCTTTCGATGCGGTCTTCTCTACATTGGGAAGACAAGATGCCTACTCGCATCCTGGGTTCCTGATGCTGTGAGGCAGCGGTGTTAACCACTAAGCCACTGTGTAATTATAGAAGTGTATAGCATGGAAACAGAAGTGTCGACCAGATATCCTACATTAATCTAGTCCCATTTGCCAGCATTTGGCCCATATCCCTTTAAACCCTTCCTATTCATATACCCATCCAGTTGCCTTTTAAACACTGTAATTGTACCAGCTTCCTCTAGGGGCTCATTCCATACAGCGCCACCCTCTGTGTGAAAACGTTGCCCCTTAGGTCCCTTTTAAATCTTTCCCCTCTCACCCTAAACCTATGCCCTCTAGTTTTGGACTCCCCTACCCTGGGGAAAAGATTTTGGCTGTTCACCCTGACCAGGATTTTACAAACCTCACCCCTCAGCCTATTGAATAGCAGAGCAGGTTCGATGGGCTGAATGGCCTACTCCTTCAATTTTCTATGAAACGTCAACTCGGTTTCTGACGTTGCCTTGCCTGATGAGTCTCCCCAGCACTTTCTGCATGTGTTTTTTTTTTCAGCTTTCCAGCATCTGCAGTAGTTTGCTTTTATTTCATGCAAAATGACATTTTTGTTTGCAACTTGGGGATTTTTCTGACCCTGGGAGAGCAGGCTTTGAGTATCAGCCTGTAGGAGGAGAGAGCTGTGACTGTACTCCGTGCTAGTATCGGCAGTACCAAATCAGAATATAATGTAACAGCACAGACACAGACCTTGCATAAAATTTAACTTAATATTTGCAAAGCTATGTGCAACATTACATTTTAAAGTGTCTTTTTCTCCCTGTGTTCTTACTTGGCAAAAAAGGCTTCAGATGTCAGCAAGACTTTAGGTAATGGTGACGTATTATTTTCCCAAGATGAAACATCATGTTCATTTCTCAGAGATAATGAGCAAGTGGGGAAGTGGCAAAGTCGGATTAATGCAGAATCTGCTGGGTGCACACGTCGAAAGAACAGAGAAAGAGAGTAATAGAGATGTACAGCATGGAAACAGACCCTTCAGTCTAACCCGTCCGTGCCGACCAGATATCCCAACCCGATCTAGTCCCACCTGCCAGCACCCGGCCCATGGATTTATCCACCTTTATGCGTTTCGAGACATCCAGCACTTCCTCCTCTGTAACATGGACATTTTTCAAGATGTCACCATCTATTTCCCTACATTCTATATCTTTTATGTCCTTTTCCACAGTAAACACTGATGCAAAATACTCATTTAGTATCTCCCCCATCTCCTGCGGCTCCACACAAAGGCCGCCTTGCTGATCTTTGAGGGGCCCTATTTGCTCCCTAGTTACCTTTTGGTCCTTAATGTATTTGTAAAAACCCTTTGGATTCTCCTTTACTCTGTTTGCCAAAGCTATCTCATGTCCCTGTTTTGCCCTCCTGATTTCCCTCGAGTATACTCCTAATGCCTTTAAACTCTTCTAAGGATTCACTCGATCTATCCTGTCTTTACCTGACATATACTACATTGCTGTGTTTCCATGGTTAGTGCATTCATTTTTTATTTCTCCCCAGGGATTTGGGCAACACTGGTGAGGTCAACATAAACTCTTCCTAATAAACTAAGCAGTTCATTTAACCTCTGCTGATTAAACTAATGAGGTTTGAATGAAAATAGAGTTTCCACTCCCCACTGAAGGGAAAAGGATTTGTACACTCTCCGACAAATGATGTTTAGCAGAAATTTAAAGGAAGGTCATGAATTGGCTCACCTTTTAAAAAAATTTGTTTGTTTATTGGGTTCTCAAAAGATTTACAAGGATGTTGCTGGGATGGGAGGGTTTGAGCTACAGGGAGAGGCTGAGGCTGTTTTCCCTGGAGGCTGAGGGGCGACCTTATAAGATTCCCTACAGTGTGGAAACAGGCCCTTTGGCCCAACCAATCCACAACAACCCTCTGAAGAGTAACCCACCCAATCCCATTTCCTTCTGACTAATTTAGCCTGGCCAATTCACCTAACCTGCACATCTTTGGACTGTGGGAGGAAACCCACACAGACATGAGGAGAACGTGCAAATTCTACAGACAGTCGCCTGAAGCTGGAATCGAACTTGGGTCCCTAGTGCTGTGAGGCAGCAGTGCTAACCACTGTGCCGCCCTTATAGAGGTTTACAAACTCATGAGGGGAATGGATAGGGTAAATAGACAAGGTATTTTCCCTGGGGTGGGGGAGTCCAGAACTAGAGGGTTTGGGGTGAGAGGGGAAAAATTTAAAAGGGACTTAAGAGGTGACTTTTTCACACAGAGGGTGGTACGTGTATGGAATGAGCTGCCAGAGGAAGTGGTGGAGGCTGGTACAATTATAACATTTAAAATGCATCTGGATGGGTATATGAATAGGAAGGGTTTGGAGGGATATGGGCCAAATGCTGGCAAATGGGACGAGATTAGGTTAGTATATCTGGTCGGCATGGACGAGTTGGACCAAAGGGTCTGTTTCCGTGCTGTACATCGCTGTGACTCTGATGTCTTGTCCCTTGAGAAGGTGGTGGTGAGCAGCCTTCCTGCTGCCCCCTGCAGCCCATGTGCAGTAATGACACCCACAATGCCCTTGAGTCAGACAACAGGGGAAACAGACCCTTTGGTCCAACCAGCCCATGCTGACCCATAATCCCAAACCAAACTAGTCCCACCTGCTTTTCCTTGGCCCATATCCCTCCAAACCTTTCCTATTCACAAATTTATCCAAATGTCCTTTAAACGTTGCAACTGTACCTACGTTCACCACTTCCTTTGGAAGAGGGGTGGTTCAGTGGTTAGCACTGCTGCCTCACGGTGCCAGGGACCTGGGTCCAATTCCACACTTGGGTGACAGTCTGTGTGGAGTTTGCACTTTCTCCGTGTCTGTGTGGGTTTCCTCTGGGTGTTCCGGTTTCCTCCCAGTGTCCAGGAATTTGCAGGTTAGGGTGAATTGGCCGTGCTAAATTGCCCGTAGTGTCCAGGGATGTGCAGGCTAGGTGGGTTAGCCATGGGAGATACAGGACTGGGTGGGTCTGGGCAGGATACTGTTTGCAGGGTTGTTGTGGACCTGATGGGCTAAATGGTCTGCTTTCACACTGCAGGGATTCTATGACGTTTATTCAGAAAGGGTATTTCAGGATTTTGACCCAGCAACAGTAGAGGAACACCAACATATTTCCAAGTCAGATGGTGGATGAATTGAAAGGGAACTTGCAAGAGCTGGTGTTCCCATGTGTCTGCTGGCTTTGGGTTGGTGGAGGTTGCAAATTTGTTCAATGCTATCAGATTGGTGTGCACGTTAGTTTTGGTTTTATTTATTTATGGGATGTTGTTATCAAATGCAGGCCAGTATTTATTTCCCATCACTGATTACCAGAAGGACATTAATGAGCCAGATGGATTTGTCCAGCAATCAACAATGGTTTCATGGTCATCATTAGACTCTTAAATCCAGATTAAAAAATAAATAAATAAAAATTTCACCACCTGCCATGGCAGATTAGAACCCAGGCCGGAGAACATTATCAAAGTTTTTGGATTAATAGTCAAACAAGAATATTTCCTCATACCCTGCCATAATCAATTTTATAATGTTCCTGTGAAGTGACTTGGGAACATTTTATTATGTTGAAGGGCACTACACGAATGCAAGTTGTTGTTGTTATTGACACCGGCTGGATTCAGTTGTGGACTATTCAGTCCACATCACAAATCTATCACCTTCACATTTCAACTTTAACATTTCATTTCCACATTTATAGTGGAAATTCGTATATAAACTGCTGAAGTTACAATTCCAGTATTACAAAAAGTGAAGGGGTGCATTTACATAGCACCTTTCATGACCTCAGAAGATCCCAAAGCACTCCATGTTCACAGTCTAGATTAGAGTGGTGTTGGAAAAGCACAGCAGGTCAGCCCTTCATCCAGAAGCCCTTAGCCCAAAACATTGATTTTCCTGCTCCTCGGATGCTGCCTGACCTGCTGTGCTTTTCCAGCACCATTCTGATCTAGACTCTGATCTCCAGCATCTGCAGTCCTCACTTTTGCCTACTCAATGTTCACAGCCAATCGATTTCTTTCTTTAAAAAGAAGTTCCTATTTCACTGCAAAATCCTTGGACATTCCAGACGTGTCTTAATCGATAAGATGGATAATTCAAAAACTTATGGATTCAAGTCATACTCCAGCCACACAATCTACTCATCCTCCAGTGTGGTACAGAAGCAGAGCTGCACTGTTGGAGGTAGGGTTGTCAGCTTTTAAATGTATTTTTGGAGGTTTCCTCCGGCCTTGATCCGTGCAATCCAGCCATTGGGCAGATAACATGTCCATCCTTGTGACGCACCCACTTTCTGCACCAATTGGAAAGCAACAAGGCTCATTCTGCTATTGGATGGTGCTTGATACTAAAGCCAACCTGTCTTCTTCTCTCCCCTTTTCCAATTGTTTTTGCAAATATAAAAAGAGAAAAGCATCGTTTATCTATTATGGAAAAAAACATGAAAGCATGGGAAGGGTTAAAGCATAAAGACCACTAGCAATCTGCGGTCTGTGGGAGGCAGGATGGGATAACCACAGTGGAACATTCTTACACCAATTAGCAGAGTAAGGTTAAGGCTGAAAGGTCACTATGGCGAGATGAGATAACACAAGTAATAAAGCAAGTTTCTCTGTTAAGTGTTATTATGACAGGATTGGGATAATAAATATTTGGTACATGACATTAAAATATTTAATTAACACTTAATAGAATCACCTTGAGACAGGAGACTGTTGTAACAGATGGAATAGCTAAATATCTATCATGACAGGTCAGTCAGGAATGGAAAGATCACTGTCGCAGAGTTAGCAATAAATATCTAACTGTGACATTAGAATAATACTAAGTAGATTAGATTACTTACAGTGTGGAAACAGGCCCTTCGGCCCAACAAGTCCACACCGCCCCGCCGAAGCGTAACCCACCCATACCCCTACATCTACCCCTTACCTAACGCTACGGACAATTTAGCATGGCCAATTCACCTGCCCTGCACATCTTTGGACTGTGGGAGGAAACCGGAGCACCCGGAGGAAACCCACGCAGACACGGAGAGAATGTGCAAACTCCACACAGTCAGTCGCCTGAGGCAGGAATTGAACCCGGGTCTCTGGCGCTGTGCGGCAGCAGTGCTGACCACTGTGCCACCGTGCCGCCCACTATAAGTAGAATGTACAACTAAAGAGATAATGGGAACTAACATCACTGGTTTATTGTGTAGCTAGAGTGAGGTACTTTGATTAAAATAGTTGGATATGCTGATAAGCTAACAGAAACATGATAAAAAAAAGATATAAAAATCCATGGACCCTGAGGTTCAGGGGCATTCTGCTTTCTCAGTGTCACGGTTTTTTGTTTGCAAATGAAAGACCTACTTCTTGAAGAACTCTCTGTATCTCCTGGTGGTTCTCTATATTTTCTCCACAACACTATTAAAGTCCCTGTTACTCCAAGGATGCACGCTGGCCGTGGTCTGGAGATTGATCTTCAACTCCTGGAAACTTCAGGTCAATTGGGCAGCACACTGCTGCCTCCCAGTGCCAGGGACCTGGGTTCAATTCTAGCCTTGGCTGACTGTCTGTGTGGTGTTCTCCCTGTGTCAGCAGAACTGTTTCCTCCCACAGTCTAAAGATGTGTAGGTCAAGTGGATTGGCCATGCTAAATTGCACATAACGTGCAGGCTAGTTGGGTTATCCATGGAGAATGTGGGGTTGGTGCAGACTCAGTGGGCCAAACGGCCTTTTCCCACAATGTAGGGATTCTATGAATTCTGAGGAGTTAGCAAACCTAACATGAGTGCCATCTTTCAGATGAGATATGACCCTGAGGTTATCCGCTCTCTTGGGTGGACATGAGAGTCTTTCGTGGCATTATTTTGAAGAAGAACAGGCGAGTGCCAGTATTTATCACCAAACAGACTGTCTATCTGTGCAAAAGGATTATCATTATAAATGTGGGTCATTATAATTGAGGGGTTGTCTCGTGAGCAAAGGCTCTACCGTGTGGAACTGTTCTCACTGAAGTTTAAGACGATGAGGGGAGATTTTGGGCTTCCAGTCCAAGGTGGCTGTGGAGTAGGACTCCTCCGCTGGAGCTCATCCACTCCGACTGCTGTTAGTTTTAATTCCATCTCTTTTCCTATTTTTACTTACCTTCTCTCACGCTTGGATACTGTTGGCAGCGGTGAGAGACCACAGCTCCGACCCTGAGTGGATCCAGGGCTGACACCCCGTGTGGATCCAGGGCTTAGACCCTGTGTGAACCCAGGCTCGGACCCTGAATGGACCCAGCACTGACACCCCGAGTGGACCCAAGTCTCGGACCCCGAGTGGACATAGGGCTCAGACCCCGAGTGGTCCCAGGGCTCAGACCCCGAATGGACATAGGGCTTGGACCCCGAGTGGACCCAGGGCTCAGACAAAGATGGACAAAGTATTAGTGTCACCGAGGTCCTTGATAGTGATGAGTTGCCTCAGGACCTATGGACTCTCTTCAAGAGATCCATCTTCCTTTTCTCAACCTACTCCAAATGGCACCGTTTCATGGCGCCAAATGAAAGCCTTTCACATAAAATACACGTGACAATACAAATCAAAATTCTGTTGCACCATATAGGATTGCTGTGGGGTAAGAGCGATGCAGAATCCTAGCGTATATTTAAGCCTGCGATCGATTGTTGATCAATCGGGGAATCAAGGGTTATGGAGAAAGAGCAGGAAAGTGGACGTGAGGAATGTCAGATCAGCCATGATCCTACTGAATGGCAGCAAAGACTCAAAGGGCTGAATGGCCTACTCCTGTTCCTATTATCCAAAGACGGTTCACTCTATTCCAGCAGCCCACTCTCTCCCCCCCTCCCCAACTGCAGTCGCCAATCCTGGCACAACTGCTTGAGCTTCCCCTGTCTGGTGTCCTCCCTCACTTTTGCCATCTGTTGCTGGAGGTTCTGCTACACACAACATTCTGGTCTTCATGAATAGAGGCACATATTACGAGAGCAAGCTGAATTTATACAGGACTCTAGTTAAACGCTGATGGGAAGATTGTGTTCAGTTCTACGCAGGCGAAGTTCCCATTTTTTATATATTAGATTCCCCTGCAATGTGGAAACAGGCTCTTCAGCCCAACAAGTCTACACCTGACCCTCTGGAGAATAACCCACCCAGACCTATTTCCCTCTGATGACTGCACCTAACAGTATGGGCAATTTAGTAAGGCCAATTCACCTGACCAGCACATCTTCAGACTGTGGGAGGAAACCGGAGCACCTGGAGGGGACCCACGCAGACACTGGGAGAATGTGCAAACTCCACACAGACAGTTGCCCGAGGCTGGAATTGAACCAAGGTTCCTGGCGCTGCAAGGCAGCAGTGCTAACCACTGAGCCACCGTGCCGCCCCTGTGGATCCAGACAGGATACCCCAAATCATTAAGTCCCCAGGAGAGGAGGAATGAACTAGGTTCTCATCTTAATTCAATTAGTCCTTGGTTATTCACAACAAGGTCAAGAAAAAATTCGTTCCCTAGTGGATACTTTTCTCTCTGGCCCAGGTGTACCCATGTTTAAAAAGGGGCCGATTTAACCGGGCTTTTGTGAGTTAGCAAAGAGTGATGTTCACATTGTTAAACACAAGTCAAGTCTAAAAGGATTAAAAATTTTCAAAGACAGTTTTTCAATTGGCCGCAAAGGATGGATAAGTTGAATGCTATTGCTATTGCACTGGAAGTTCGAGGTAATGTTAACTACACAGTCATACAGTCATAGAGATGTACAGCATAGAAACAGACCCTTCGGTCCAACCCGTCCATGCCAACCAGATACCCCAACTCAATCTAGTCCCACCTGCCAGCACCTGGCCCATATCCCTCCAAACCCTTCCTATTCATATACCCATCCAAATGCCTCTTAAATGTTGCAATTGTACCAGCCTTCACCACATCCTCTGGCAGCTCATTCCATACACGTACCACCCTCTGCGTGAAAAAGTTGCCCCTTAGATCTCTTTTATATCTTTCCCCTCTCACCCTAAACCTATGCCCTCTAGTTCTGGACTCCCCGATCCCAGGGAAAAGCCTTTGTCTATTTATCCTATCCATCCCCCTCATAATTTTGTAAACCTCAAACAATTGATTTCACAATCCTCAGTCTTGAAGATTGTCTGGGATTCTTTAGTTCTGATCTGTGATTGAATTCAAATCCTTTGTTGTCTTGGTTTCTTCTGGATGGCTGACGTCTAGAGAGTGAGAGAGGTCCCATACCTGCAACACAGGGATGACGAGGCAATCGATCTTTGGTGACTTTCACAGCATGTTAATGTTTGAATCCAGGCTGGCAGACACAAGAGCTTTCAATCCCACCAGCACACTCCAGTACAGTTGAAATTTTAGTCCCTGTTGTTGTATTCTTCGGAGAGAGAGAAAAACACAAAATGTGTATGTAGTTGGCAACATAAACTCGGGGTGGGGGGGGGGGTCATCGGCCTCTCATCTTGGTTCCAGTCTGTTTTGACTTGCTTCACCTTACCCCTATCCACTGCCTGCCCACCCATTTCCCTTCCCACCAGCGGGCATGAGATTCCAAGGATCAAGCTCTCTCCAGGCAGCCATCTTGATTCACATCCACTGCCATCTTGGTCCTTTTTCTTGAAAGAAACCATTTGGAATTGGAAGGTAAAAATGTCCACAGTATTCTAACCTTTGTTCATGGAATCCCTACAGTGTGGAAGCAGGCCATTCAGCCCATACTGACCCTCTGAAGAGCATCCCACCCCACCCCCTTAACCCTGCATTTGCCCATTTACCCCCTGGACTCTCTCTATGTGGCAATTTAGCTTGGCTATTCCACTTGCACATTTTTGGATTATGGGAGGAAACCGGAGCACCTGGAGGAAACCCACACAGACACGGGGAGAACGTGCCATCCCCACACAGACCAGTCGCCCGAGGGTGGAATCGAACCTGGGTCCCTGGCGTTGTGAGGCAGCAGTGCTAACCATGGTGCCACCAGTTCCAGGGATGGGGCGCTTCAGTAAGGAGGAAAGATTGAAGAAGTTGTGACTGTTTTCCTTGGAGATGAGAAGGCTGAGGGGTGATTTTGTCGAGGTTTTCAAAATTCAGAGAGGTCTGGATGGAATAGATGGAGAGAAACTTGTAGATAGACCAAGAACCAGGAGGCATAGCCTCAAAATAAGGGGGAGCAGATTTCAGACTGAACTGAGAAGGAACTTCTTCCCCCAGAGGGTTGGGAATCTGTGGAATTCCCCGCCCAGTGAAGCAGCTGAGGCTTCCTCATTGAATGTTTTTAAGGTGAAGATAGATTTTTGAACAGTAAGGGGATTAAGGGTGATGGTGAATGGGCGGGTAAGTGGAGCTGAGTCCATGATAAAGATCAGCCATGATCTTATTGAATGGGGGAACAGGCTCGATGGGCCAAATGGCCTACTCTTGCTCCTAGTCCTTACGTTCTTGTGTAAATGGAAGGTGCAGTTTTAAATTGTTTTGCAAAAGCAGCATAAGGAAGTTGAGGTACAAACTTTTCCACTCAGTGGGTGGTTAGGGTGTGGAATGCACTACCTGAAAATGTGTTGGAGGCTGGTTCAGTTCAGGCATTAATTAAAGGGGACACAGGAGGGTTGTGTAAACAGAAACAAAGTGCAGGCTTATGGGGAAAAAGATGGAAAATTGGCACTGAATCAAACAGAGAGCTAGTGCAGACACGATGACCTAAATGGACTCCATTTGCACTGTTGAGAGTGTGGTGCTGAAAAAGCACAGCAGGTCAGGCAGCATCCGAAGGGCAGGAGAATCGACATTTCAGGCCAGAGCCCTTCATCAGGAATCCTCCCACCCTACCTCCTGCAAAAATGCTATCCCCTCATTCCTGAAAGGTCGACTCTCCTGCTCCTCGGACGCTGCCTGACCTGCTGTGCTTTTCCAGCACCACTCTCTCGACTCTGATCTCCAGCATCTGCAGACCTCACTGTCTCCTGTTGCCCTGTCACAATACTGAAGCAGAAGCAAAATACTCCCAATATTGGAGATGATAAAATCCCTGCAGTGTGGAAACAGGCCCTTCGGCCCAACAAGTTCACACTGAACCTCCGAAGACTAACCCACCCAGACCCATTCCCCATTACTCAGATTTATAAACAAAATACAAAATGCTGGAGAAATTAACATAACAGTACAGCACAGAAACAGGCCCATCAATGCTTTGCTGAACATGATGCCAAATTAAATTAATCCCTTCCACCTTGGTCCATAACCCTCATCTCTTACATATTCATATGCTTATCTGAAGCTCTCCTAAATGCCCCCACCCACCCCTGCTACTGCGTTCCAGACTCCTACCACTGAGTTAAAAACTTGCCTCTCACATTTCCTTTGAACTTTCCCCCTCTCGCCTATAAATGCGTGCCCCCTAGTTTTAGACATTTCAACTTTTGGAGAGAGAAAAAAAATGATTCTGACTGCCAACCCTCTTCTGTGCACTACTTTTCTCTGTGCATCACCTTTCAGTGCACACACGACGGTAGTAAATCAGATCTAAATCAAATCAAACTCAGCAAATCTGGCAGCATCTGTCCAGAGAGCGGCAGAGTTAATGCTTCAAGTCCAATCAAACTTAATAGAAGTTCTCCAGACCTTGCAGCTTTTACTTTGCAACATTTCTCTGTCAAATTCCAACTCTGCCGCGCCTGAACAGAAATTGTTTTAAGATGCTTCTTTTCAGTTGGAAGATCAAGTGATCTCTGTAACTCACCAAAGTCTTGCTGTGATCAATTAAATTGTTGGAAAATTGAAAGGTAGCTGGTGCAAAACTGAAAGGGAAAAAGGGTTTTAAAAAAAAACCGGGTGGTGTATGAATGCAAAGAAACAATGTATAAGAATCCTCTCCAGGGACAAAGCAGTGTGGAGACACTCCGTCTGCAAACTTTCTAACTGACCTTGCCTAAGTCACCACTGTATACAATTTAACCTTTATCTGAACTGCTCACTAGTTCAACTAGACCAGAAACCTTAAAGGGCTCACACCTATGTTATTATAGAATACTTCATTGGAAACAGAATATTAGCTTGCTCTGTGGGTCCGTGGGATAGCATTATCTGCTCTGATCGAGAGGCTACCCCTGAAGTTATGGAGTTTTTGCAGCACAGAAAAAAAAAACAGACCCTTCAGCCCATTGCCTCTATGCCAGATGTCAAACTATTCTCATCCCATTTTCCAGCTTTTGCCCCATGGTCTTATGTGTTCTGGTGCTTCAAGTCTAAGATTACGAAGGGATGGCGATTTTTGAGAAGATTTGTAGCTCAGGTTGATGATAAGTCTGTAAGCTAGCTCACTGAGCTGGAAGGTTTGTTTTCAGATGTTTCATCACCACGATGAGGTAACATCATCAGTGAGAGTATCCGGTGAAGCGCTGGTGGTATGTCCCACCTCTCTTTTTATAGGACTTGGTTTCTTCAGGGATAATGATCAAAGGGATCTATGGGCTGAAAAATGGCAGAGGGAGTTCAGTCTGGATAAGTATGAGGTGTTGCATTTTGGTACAACGAACTTAGGGTACGGCTTATACAATCAACGGGAGAGCTTTGGATAGTGCTGTAAAACAGAGGGACCTGGGGTGCAGGCACATAGCTCTTTGAAGTTTGCATCACATGTGGGCAGGGTGGTTAAGAAGGCGTTAAGCACGGTTGCCTTCATTGCTCAGACCTTTGAGTATGCGAGTTGAGATGTTACATTGAGGTTGTACAGGATGTTGCTGAGGCCCCTTCTGGAATACTGTGTCCAGTTCTGGTCGCCCTGTTATAGGAAAGAGATTATTAAACTGGAGAGAATTCAGAAAAGATTTACCAGGATGTTGCCAGATGTGCAAGGTTTTTATAAAGAAAGGTTGGATAGGCTGGGACATTTTTCCCTGGAACGTAGGAAGTTGAGAGGTGACCATATAAAATCTTATAAAATCGTGAGGGGTATAGATAGAGTTAACGGTAGATATATTTTCCCTGGGATGAGTGATTTCAAGACTAAGGGGCACATTTTTAAGGTGAGAGAGATTTTAAAAAGACATGGGGGGGGGGGAAATCTTTTCCATAGAGAGTGATTCATGTGTCGAATGAACTTCCCAAGGAAGTGATGGATGCGGGCACAGATACATTTAGATGGACACATGAACAGGAAAGGTTTGGAGGGATATAGGCCAGGAGCAGGCAGCTGGGACTAGTTTAGTTTGGGATTATGGTCAGCATGGACTGGGTGGACCGAAGGGTCTGTGTCTGTGCTGTCATTTGACCTTGCGCTCATGGGAGGTACATTGGGATATTTCATTAAGCTCAGGCAGCTACATAAATGCAAGTAGGTCTTGTCATTGTCACGTGCCTGTTTACGGGTGCTTGCTGTGTAAGTCATTAGTTGCTGTGGCTCCCACATCACAATCCTGAGGACATGATCACAGAACTATTCCAGACTACTAAGACCCCTTGGAATCCTAGTAGCACACAAACCCACCAACACTCTCAAACAAAAACTAACAAACTTAAAAGACCCAGTACAACCCATGGACAAAACCAACGTCATCTACAAAATTCCATGCAAGGACTGCCACAAACACTACGTAGGACAAACAGGAAGAAAGTTAGCCACCAAGATGCACGAACACCAGCTCGCCACAAAAAGACACGATCCTCTCTCCCTCGTAGCCCCACACACGGATGAAAAAAACCACCATTTCGACTGGGACAACACATCTATCCTGGGACAGGCTAAGCAAAGACATGCCAGAGAATTCCTAGAGGCCTGGCACTCCAACCACAACGCTATAAACAAACACATCGATCTAGATACCATCTATCAACCCCTCAAAAAATGAACAGGAAATGACATCACCACAAACCCCAGGAACCCCATCCAGGAGAAAGATATAAATAGAAAGCAGGAGACAACAGCTTCGCTTCACTTGGAGGTCACCACTGATGATGTTACCTAGCCAGGTAATGAAACGTCTGGATATCAAACCTACAGCTCAGCGAGCAAACCTACACTCTAAACTATTCCAGTACAGAGGGAAACCATTCTGGATCAGTGTCGGCACCCAGGTCCTCCTGGAGGACTTGTGGTTTCTTATTCCTGCCTGGGAAGGTGGAGTGGAGCTTCTTCCTTGGAGACATTGCTAAGCAATGGTGGGAGCTAAGGGAAACTCACCCCGAGAGAATGGGATATCATAAAACACTGAAACAGACCCTTTGGTCCAACTAACCATAGAATCCCTGCAGTAACAGGCCATCAAGACCACAGTGACTCCTTGAAAAGCATCTCACCCAGACCCACCCCTCTATTTCCCATTTAGCCAGCACATTATGAGTAATTTAGCATGGCCAATCCACCCTAACCTGCATATCTTTGGATTGTAGGAGGAAACCCACACAGACACAGGGAGAACATATAATATTCCTGGAAGCTGTCACCCGAGGCTGGAATTGAACCTGGATCCTTAGCACCATGAGGCAGCATTGCTGACCACTGAGCCACAGTGTTGCTCCTAACCATAGCGACTGTGTTCCCAAAATAAACTAGTCCAACCCGCATGCGTTCGGCCCATACCCCTCCAAACCTTTCGTGTTCAAATGTCTTTTGAACGTTGTAGCTGCAACCACCACCCTCTCTGGCAGTTCATTCCACACACGAGCCACTCTCTGTATAAAATAAATCGCCCCTCATGTCCTCCTTGAATCTTCTCCTCTCACCTGGTAAACATGCCCCTAATCTTCAAATCCCTCCACCTAAGAGTAGTGACCCTTCTCATTCACCTTATTTGTGCGCCCCGTGATTTTATAAATTTCAACGAGGTCACCCCTCCACCTCCCACGCTGCAGGGAAAAAAGTCCCGGTCTATTTTTATGTCTCAAACCTTCCATTCCCAGCAACATCCTGGTAAATCTTTTCTGTACCCACTTCAGTTTAATGATATTCCTTCCTGTAACAGGGTGGCCAGAACTGGAGACAGTACTCCAGAAGAGGCCTCACTGATGTCCTGTACAGCCTGTGATGTGTAGAGGTGCAGTTGGCTTTTGGTCTGTCTCTTTAAGGTTGCTCTTCGGGACCCTTGAGGTTAGTTTATTGAGCTGAGTTGATAACAGATCCCAAATACCGGGTCTTTTCTTTAACAGTAATCCTGAGCAAGTGGCACTATTAGGAGGCTGTGGCCTAGTGGTATTATTGCTAGACTGTTAATGCAGGGACCGAGGTAATGTTCTGTGGTCCTGTGTTTGAATCCTGTAAGTCTCACCTTTACTTCTGCATAGTCATAAAAAAAGAGAATAGCGTGTTATGTATTATTTACATTTGTGAAGATTGCTGTTAATATAGGTTTGTTGAATATATCATTTCAGTTCCATGACACTGTAATCTTTTGCTATAAGTTCTGTGTCTTATGATCCTGCTCCACAACCACCTGACAAAAGAGCAGTGCTCCAAAAGCTAGTGCTTCCAAATAAACCTGTTGGACTATAACCTGGGGTTGTGTGATTTTTAACTTTGTCCACCCCAGTCCAAGACCAGCTCCTCCACATCAAAACATAGGTCTTAACAGAGGATGTAGCCTCTGCAAGCGATTGGCTTTCCTGGTTCATTAACGTCCTTTAGGGAAGGAAATCTGTCACCCTTACCTGGTCTGGCCTACATGTGACTCCACACTCTGAACTGCCCCCTGAGCGATTAGGGATGGGCAATAAATGCAGACCCAACCGGCGATGTCCACATCTCCCGACTGAAAATAAAACTCACACCTTTTGTCAGCTGACCCTTTCACCAGCGAACATGCGAATTGTTTCCTGGCTTGAGAATTCAGAAATAGGGGGTCACAGAGAAGGGGTTGGTCATTTGACACTGAGGTGAGAAATGTCTGTGAAATAACTCCACAGAGGCCGATATCCCATCCCCCTGTATTTGCACGTGGAGAGTCCTTTCCAGCTCCCTCAGAGCCAGCACTCAGAGTGAGCAGAGCCCCAGACACTCCTGTTTATTTTCTTCCCTCAGAGTGAACAGGGATGTAGGACATTGCTTGCTCTTTTTTTGCTCTCTTTCTTTTTATTACCCCCACACTCCCGCCTAACTGCGGTAGTGCTTATTTTACCCCCAGCACCCATGGTGTGTGTGTATGCAGGTGTGAGACACAGTGAGAGACACAAGGTGCACGAATCTTAATTCAATTCCCACCACCAGGAAGATAGGAAACACCCGAGTGGCCAGTGACAAGCAGTGCCCTTCTCAGAGGACAATGCTGTGTGATCAAACAGTGAAGGGGAGGGCGGGGGTTAAATCAAAATAGAGTTGGAGGGGGAAATAATGCACTCCACTCCCTGCGGCGCCCACCTCTCCCTGAACAACTCCAGGGTGTTGGTGGACACCGCGTGCTCCTTTTCCAGCGACACCCGAGCTCTGACGTAACCGCGGAAGAGGGGCAGGCAGTCGACCCTAACAACCCCCTCCACGGCCTGATGCCTGGACCTGTTTCTATCTGTCAGCCAGGGCTCCCTGATTGGACCAGGTTAACAGCCCCAGTCAGGGAACTCATTTTCCATGAGGACCACCTGGCTGACCTCATTATAATCACTACAGTCCTCTCTCCACTGGCTGTGAATTTCGGAAGTTGCTAACCCAGAGAGCTCTGGATGCTAAATTATTGAGTACCTTTCGGATGAGGCCAATAGTTGGAGACTTAAGAGAATCAAGGGAGATGCAAAATGGCAGGAAAATGCTGTTGAGGTTAAAGCTGAGTCATAGTCATTTTGAATAGCCATAGAAAATGATAGAGGCCAAAATATTGAATATTTTCAAGAAGGAGTTAGATACAGTCCTTAGGGCTAAAGGAATCAAAGAGTACGAGGTAGGGAGAAGCAGGAACAGGGGATTGAGTTGCACAGTCAGCCATGAATGGTGGAGCAGCCTCGAAAGCCTACTCCTGCATATTTTCTACGAACGGCGAAGCAAGCTTGAGGGGCTGATTGGCCTCCAATTTGCTCCGGTCTGAGAATAATTCCACATTTGCAATTAGATTAGATTCCCTACAGTGTGGAAACAGGCCCCTCAGCCCGACCAGTCCACACCGACCCTCCGAAGAGTCACCCACCCAGACCCATTTCCCTCTGACTAATGCACCTAACACTATGGGCAATTTAACACGGCCAATTTACCCTAACCTGCACATCTTTGGTGCTGCGAGAGGAAAACCACGCAGACATGGGGAGAATGTGCAAACTCCACACAGAGAGTCACCCAAGGGTAGAATTGAACCTGGGACCCTGGTGCTGTGAGGCAGCAGTGCTAACCACTGAGTCACTGTGCCACCCTGAAGGGTGCCAGTGCTGTTTGTTGAGCTGCCGATGTTGCTTACTTATAAAAGTCAGAATCAGACCAGCTGTCAAACGGTGTACAGATGTCCCCCCGCTACCTGGAAGTAGAGCGTTTCTGTGAAACCTTTCGTAGGCCGAAGTGGCATAAAGTGAAAAAGCATTAATATGGGAAAAAATTTTGCCTTTTTATGTAAAAGTGAAAATCCTCTTTGGATTTATTTCGGTTAGCGAAAAAAGGTATTAATGTAGTTTGTTCAGAAAAATTAAGTGGTGTAGAGTGAACCTTTGAAAAGAGGGGGATATCTGTATATGGAGGGGCGGTCAGGAAGTGGCGGGGAGAGGAGGACACAAAGAGGATGTTTATGAAGGTGGGAGGGGGCATTTAATTACGAGAAATGGAAACTCAGGGTTAACATCGATGAGCTGGCACATTACAGTTCCAGGCTCCCCATCACGTGCAGGACTGAGGGAGTTGCTGCGCAGTTGTGGGGTGTGATTGGAGGGGGTTGCGGAGCGAGGGTGGGGAGGGAGTGCGTTGCCATCTTCTGGACGAGACGTTCAACATTGTCCGCGTTCTCCCGCGGTCAGCGAGCCGTGGGGGCTCACGTTCCATGGCCTGGCTCACCATCACCAGTGAAAGAAACGATCTGACCTCACCCTCAGCCCCGTCATTGCATTGCTGTTTGCGGGATCTCGCTGTGCCGCCAACCCCCCCGCTGCTGCCCCTCTTCCTGCATTGCAATAGTGACTGGGCTGGAGTGGGACAGGCGATGGGGTGTGCAGTCAGGAGTCCTTGCCTAGTGGGTGTTGTGCAGGTACTTGGAGGGATTAGACTGTATACTGCTTTTCCCTGCTGACAGGAACCCAAAACCTCCTCTCTCCTGCCTCGCCTCCCTTGCTCATCCAGCCAGTGCAAACCCAGCAGATAGTAGGGTTCTGGCCTGCAGTTTGAACACTGGAGAAGGAATGCATCTGGTTGCATGCTGACTTTTTCACTTTGCATTCAGTCAGTTGAGCAATGCAAGTTGAATTTAGGAATGTGTAACAGACTCTCATGGGCTCTGGGAGGTGGGGGAGAGGTGCTGGAGAGGGTGTGTCTGTGTGTTTTGAGAGAGACAGAAATCTCTGTAAACTTGATACCTGCCTGGGACCAGAAACTATAACAAGTGGGCTTTAAAATTAAAATACACTTGGCCACACCCTCCTGGTATTTCATTGCTGCAACCCCTCCTCTCCTCTGACCCTTTAAAGAATCCTGATGGATTACTGGTGACATTGCTCCTGTGGTGAGTAGTTGGTAGGGTTCCTCAATAGGTTCAGCACCCCCATCCCACCCCCAAAACTCCCACCCCACCCCCCCCCTCCATGGATGGAAAGCCCCAGACGTACTCTCCCCGGAGCCAGGAGTTCGACTTATGGAAGGACTACTTGCAGCTATCGATGAGGGTGGAGGAGATCTGGAGGCCGGTGGCGGGCGGGCAAGAGCTGGGTACGGTCAGCCCGCTGGCCGACGGACCCTTGGTAGCGGGTACAGAGGCCCCACCCCCTGGCGCCAGCAGCCCGGGCGCTGAGAAGCCGTCGAAGAGGGCGGGCGGTGTCTGCACCTTCTGCAAGCACAACGGCGAGTCGCGGAAGGTGTACGCCTCCCACGCGCTGAAGACGGAGAGTGGCAGGGTGCTGTGCCCGATCCTGCGCAACTATGTCTGCCCGCTGTGCCAGGCGACCGGCGACACCGCGCACACCCTCAAATACTGCGGCTTCAACCCTGAGAGGCAGTCCCTGTATCGCAGCCACGGGCGGAACTCTGTGGGCAAGAGATCGAAACGCTGAGAGTGCACGCGGCGGGGGGGGGGGGGCAGAGAGGAAAGACCTGCCATTGAATGTACAGTGTAAAATATAAAGAAGAAATATCTGTAGATAGATAGCGATGGCAGCACCAATAATGTTGAAAAATAAGGACAATTTTCCGAGGGACACCCCCCAGTGAACAAGGGGATGGATTTACATTTTATTTATGTCGATTAACAAGATTTTTTCAATATTGGACAGCGATTCAAGAAATGACTGTTTCTCCAAACAAAAGGAACATTTTATTTTTTTTAACCACCCCCTCTGGAAATATAATTGTACATTAAAGCCTTTTCCTTTCTGAATTCTGGCTAGTGTTTTTGTTTTGGATTTCTTTACACCGCATTCCTTCTCTACTCAGGAGAAGGGAGGGCTGTGTTTTTTTTTCACTCATATGTTGGATGTGGGCCAACAGTTATTGCCCTGTCCCTAATTGCCCCTTTGAGAAGGTGGGGGTGAGCTGCCTTCTTGAACTGCTGCTGACTGTGTGCTGTGGGTTGACCCACTGTGCACTTCAGGGAGGGAATTCCAGGATTTTGACTCAGCGATACTGAAGGAACGGCGATATATTTCCAAATTGGAATGGTGAGTGGAGGTGAACTTGCAGGGGATGGTGTCCCCATGTATCTGCTGCCCTTGTCCTTCTAGATGGAAGTGGTCGTGGATTTGGAAGGTGCTGCCTGAGGATCTTTGGTGAGCTGCTGCAGCGTGTCTTGTAAATGGTACACACTGCTGCGACTGAGCATCAGTGGTAGAGGGAGTTGATGCTTGTGGATGTGGTGCCAATTAAAAAGGATGTTTCGTCCTGGTTAAAAATTGTAATTGAATATTCCTTAAGGATCATGGCAGTTGTGTCGCTGAGTCAGAACATTCACTGATGTCCTTTGGGGAAAGAAATCTGCCATCCTTATCCGGTCTGGCCTACAGGTAACTCCAGACCCAGAGCAATGTGATTGACTCTTAACTGCCCTCTGGGCAATTAGGGATGGGCGACACCCACAAATATATAAAAGGAATAGTAGCGTCATATCCTGCTTCAGAGTTGCTGATCTCAGCTGACTGTCCCAGTGCAGTGCTGTGGGACGGCTGCATTGTCAGTGACGATCTCCTAAGATTAGTATCACAAGGTTAATCCCAGCTATAGGGGATTCCCTTACAAACATCTCATGGAGTCCCTACAGCACACAGAATGCATACCAAACCTACGAAGGGAATCCCACCTAATCTCCATAAGCCCTATGTCTCCCATGGCTAACCCACATAGCCTGCCCATCCCTAAACACTATGGACAATTTAGCACAGCCAATCCACCCTAACCTACACATCTTCAGACTGTGGGGAGACCAGAGCAAACTCACACAGACACAGGGAGAACGTAGAAACACCACACAGACAGTCACACAAGGCTGGAATCAAACCTGGGTCCCTGGCACTGTGAGGCAGCAGTGCTAACCACTGAGCCACACACAAGGGGAAATTGAGTACGTTAGGTTTGTTCTGTGCATCACACTGAAGTCCTACCCAGGCTTGGAGACAGTAAGGACTGCAGATGCTGGAAGCCAGACTCAATAGCCGTGGAGCTGGAGAAGCACAGCAGGTCAGACAGCATCTGAGGAGCAGGAAAGTCAATGTCTCGGGCCGGGACTCTGCTGTGCCTCTCCAGCCACATGTATTGACTCCAACTCATACTGTTGCAAATGATGCAATACCACTACCTCACAGAAGAGGAGGGAGACCCACCCCAGGGACCTGACTCTTTGGTCATCATGGCTAATGCATATTAACTGGTCACTGCTGCTTGTGTGCACTTTGGCAGAAAGTGGAGAAGAGCTGAATATTATTAAATAGGGAAAGACTGCAGGAAGCTACTGAACATAGGAACTGGGGGAAGGGGAGATGGCAGTGTCCGAGTGCATGAATCATGAAAGGTTAGCATCCAGGTTCAGTGGGTAACAGGTTGGCAGATGGACTAGCGTCCTTTATTTCAAATGCAATGGAGTATAAAAAAAGGAAGATGAGAGGGGGGAGTCAGTGGCTGTAAACAGGACATGACTTAAAGTATTGTCACAACAAGAAGATTGTTATCCACATTGCCCTGACAATATTCATCCCTCAATCAATGACACATCAATTCAATGATCTGGTCATTTCCTTTTGCAGTTGTTTGAAGTTTGCATCACATGTAGACAGGGTGGTTAAGAGGGCGTTTAGCATGCCTGCTTTCATTGCTCAGACCTTTGAGTATTAGAGTTGGGACGTCATGTTGGGGTTGTACAGGACATTGGTGAGGCCTCTTCTGGAGTACTGTGTCCAGTTCTGGTCACCCAGTTACAGGAAGGATACTATTAAGTTAGAGAAGGTTCATAAGAGATTTAGCAAGGTGTTATATGATCATAAGACATAGGAGTGGAAGTAAGGCCATTCGGCCCATCGAGTCCAATCCGCCATTTAATCATGGCTGATGGGCATTTCAACCCCACTTCCCTGCACTCTCCCCGTATCTCTTAATTCTTTGCGAGATCAAGAATTTATCAATCTCTGCCTTGAAGGCATTTAACGTTCCAGCCTCCACTGCACTCCATGGCAATGAATTCCACAGGCCCGCCTGGAATTCCCAAACTGAACTAGTCCCATTTGTCAGAATTTGGCCCAGCGTTTGGCCAGCGTTGCCGGGAATGAGATATTGGGAGAGGCTGGATAGACTGGGATTATTTTCATTGCAGCATAAGAGGTTGAGGGTGATCTTATAGAGATTTATAAAATCGTGAGGGGCATAGATAAAGTGAATGACAGGGGTCTTTTCACTAAGTAGGGATTTCAAAACTAAGGGGCATATTTTTAAAGTGAGAGGAGAAAGATTTAAAAGGGACCTAAGAGGCAACATTTTCACACGGGGTGGTTTGTGTGTGGAATGGACTGCCAGAGGAAGTAGTAGATGTGGGTACAGTCACACAACATTTAAAAGACATTTGGACAGTACATGAACAGGAAAGGTTTAGAGAGAGATATGGGCCAAACGCTGGCAAATGGGACTATTTCAGTTTGGGAAACTTAGCACAGATGGGTTGGACCAAAGGATCTGTTTCTGTGCTGTATGACTTAAATTGGCTGAAAGGTTTCCTACAAAGTGAATGTAATCCATGTGGTGCATCATTGGCCACCAGTAGCTTTGGTACATCTGCTGGTCTCTTGGTAACAGCCCTTTTCGCTGTAAGATCACAGGCCTATTTGTGGGATCTTGCAGTGCACACCTCATCAGTTCCCACATCCCCATCCCAAGCAACCACCCGCTCCCGACCCTCCTCCCTTTTTCCAAAATTCCAGCTCCAAGGGTCAGTTTATTGGCTGCAAGGGGCCTCCCAGCGGTCGTGAGAGGCGCTACAGCAATGCAAGTGCACGCTTCCCAATCCCCGATGAGTGGGAGTGGAGGAACGACAAACCCAGTAGCGGGGGAACTACATCTCCCGGCAGGCGGCGCGGCGGTTGGGGGTTTGCGCATGCTCCCCTAGTGGCCGGGCTGATGGACCGGAAGTGCCTGGAACGTTGGCCCGGGAGGCCTGTATCAATTTGCAGCGTCTGTGTATCAATTTGCAGAGGGGAAGGAGGTGAGTTGTTGTGGGGCGCTCCAGCAGCTGCATATATATATATATATATATATATATAAAAAACTATATATTTTTAAACAAAATATTTTGCAAAATAGTCCCACTGCAGTCAACTTGCGAGAGCCCCAATTTTGGCTGCCCCCTGAAATCTACAAACAGAATCTTTGCGGTGGAGAATGGGGAAACTGCATGGGCCATGGCGATGACAGAGTGAGTCGGTCGAATGCTCTTCCTGCAGCTCCCATGCCCCAGGGGAATGCCTTGTAGGCGGGTGGGGGCAAGGCAACGTCTGATTGCCACTGGGGATGATCTCTAATCAACCTGTTCAGGGATGTTGTGAATAAAGGTAAAGTCTCGGGGGGGGGATTGTCAGGCTGCCGTCTCTGTGGAGAGGGAGAGGCGGCTGATGGTGAGTTTAACCTGCCACATACACCCTCTGGAGCTAGTCGGCCTCCTGCCTCAGAGGTAGGGACACTGATGGTTATTTAGAGCAGCCTTATGCATCCCTCTGGCCTGGGAGAGATTTTCCTCACCGGCCTTAAAATGGTGCCAGGAGCTTTTCTCATTCATTCATAGGATGAGGGGATCACTTTCCAGACCAGTGTTTATTGCCCATCCCTAATCGCCTGGAGGGCAGTTCAGAGTCAACCACGTTGCTGTGGGTCTGGAGTCATATGTAGGCCAGACCAGGTAAGGATGGCAGTTTTGTAGAGTCATAGAGATGTACAGCACGGAAACAACTTCGATCCAACTTGTCAATGCCGATCAGATATTCTAAACTAATCTAGTCCTATTTGCCAGCATTTGGACCATATCCCTCTAAACTCTTCCTATTCATATACCAATCCAGATACCTTTTAAAGGGGCAATTTTTTCACTGAGAGGGTGGTGCGTGTATGGAATGAATTGCCAGAAGATGTGGTGGAGGCTGGTACAATTTCAACATTTAAAAGGTACCTGGATGAGTATATGAACAGGGAGGGTTTAGAGGGATATTGGCCGAGTGCTGGCAAATGGGACTAGATTAGGTTAGGATATCTGGTCGGCATGGACAAGTTGGACCGAAGGGTCTGTTTCTGTGCTGTACATCTCTATGACTCTATATGCAAGTTAGGGTGGATTGGCTGTGCTAACTTGCACCATAATGTACAGGTTAGGTGGGTGAGCCACGGGAAATGCAGGGTTATAGGGATGGAGCTGGGTCTGGGTGAGATGCTCTTCGGAGATTGGTGTGCACCTGTTGGGTCAAGTGGCCTGTTTCCACACGGTAGAGATTCGATTTGATTAAGGTGGATTACAATTCCCAAAGGTCAGGCTGCATCCGAGGAGCAGGAAAATCAACGTTTTGGGCAAAAACCCTTCATCGGAAATGAGGCTGTGAGCCAAGGTGGTGGAGATAAATGGGAGAGGGAGGGGGATGGGCTGGGGGGGGTAGATAGCTGAGAGTGTGATAGGTGGATGAAGGTGGGGATAATGGTGATAGGTCAGAGTGGAGTTTGGAGCTGTGCTTTTCTAGCACCACACTCTTGAACCCCAATATTTAAAAGGCATCTGGATGGGAATATGAACAGGAAGGGTTTGGAGAGATATGGGCCAGGTGATGGCAGGTGGGACTACATTAGGTTGGGATATCTGGCTGGCATGGATGAGTTGGACCAAAGGGTCTGTTTCCATGCTGTACATCTCTATGACTATAAATGCTGTAATTGTACCAGCCTCAACCACTTCCTCTGGCAACTCATTCCATACACACACCACCCACTGCGTGAAAAAGTTGGCCCTTAGGTCCCTTTTAAATTTTTCCCCTTTCACCCTAAACCTATGCCCTCTAGTTCTGGAATTTCCTTCCCTAAACGGCAATAGTGAAGCAGGTAGGTTTTTCTAACAGTGGGTTGATGGTCATTTGATTCTTAAATTCAGCATTTTAAAAAAAAAATTGAATTCAACTTTCACCATTTGATAACATGGGATTTGAACCCAGTGATAATACCACTAGGCCATTACCTCCCCAGTCATTGTAATGAGTGTGAATGAGCCATACCATAACTTTGAAGGATTACAGTCATGATTAGACTCTGAAATTGGGGGAGGCAGTGGCTGAGTGTATTATCGTGAACTGTTAATCCAGAGACCCAGGTAATGTTCCGGGATCCCAGGTTCGAATCCTTCCATAGCAAATGGTGGAATTTGAATTCAATAAAAACATGGAATTAAGAGTCTTAATGATGAACCATGATTCTACTGTGGAATTTTTTTTAAATTTGGAATTCTTTTTAATTCATTCATGGGATGTGGGTGTTACTGGCTAGACCAGCATTTATTACCAGGTTGTTACCTGGGTGTCTGGATTAACAATTTAGCGATAATACCATTAGGCCATCACATCCTCAATAATTGGGCTTAGATATATGGTGATCTGATCTCTAGGCCCGGCCTACTCTTTCTCTCCCAGCTCACCCAATCCCACTCCCCTCTCCTGAGGTTTAGCCCTCTGGATTAACTTGGTGCCTCCTGCCTCTGAGGATTGACCTCTGCAACACTCACCACGGAATGTAAAGAGAAATATCAATGGGGAGTTTAAAATCTTCGAATTAGGGGCAGGAATAGGTCACTTGGCACCTCAAGTTTGTTCTGCCATTCAGTAAGATCAGGGCTATGGCCTGTACTGTATTCTCTGTAGTTCTGAAGGACCTGAAGCGATCTCGTTGACTTGCAATGTTCTCAAAGGGATCGACACAGTAAGTTCATGAGTTATATTTGTCCTTGCTGAGGAGTGAACGCAGCCCTTAGGACCAAGATGAGGAGGGATCTCTTTACTCCAAGGGTGATGAATCTTTTGAATCATGTATGCCCAAAGTGGAAGCTCAGTTATCATGTACATTCGAGATGGAGATGAATGGATTTCTAATCCATAATGATGTCAAGAGTTATGGGAAGTGTGGTGTACGAGGCAGATGATTGAGAATGCTGAGCAGGCACATGGGGCTGAATGGTCTCCTCCTCCCACGATCTGATTACCCCACATTGTCTCCTACCCCTGATAGGTTCTTGATAACTAAAGGGGGTAAACATCCTACTTCTGCCTTGAAAATATCCAAGGGCTCAGCTTCCAGTGCCTTTTGAGGGAGAGAGTTCCAAAGTCTCATGTGAGAAACAGTTTCACCTTATCTCGATTTTATTTTTAAACAGTGACCGAAGTTTCAGATTCTCCCACAAGGGGAAACATCTCCTCCATACTGGGTTATAGTTCTGGCACTTCCTCCATTTAAAAAGAAATGTACAGCTCAGCCTGTCTAGCCTCATAAGCCAAACTACCCTTCTTAAAAATTCATTCACAGCACATGGACTTTACCAGTTTCCTCATTTCCTCTCTCCCCACCTTACCCCAGTTCCAACCTGCCAGCTCAGCACCATCCTCATGACCTGTCCTACCAGCTAAACGTCCTTCCCACCTATCCACTCCACCCTCCTCTCTGACCTCCCATTTATCCCTCCACCCAGAGGCTCCCTGCCTCATTCCTGATGAAGGGCTGTTGCCCGAAACTTCAGTTTTCCTGCTCCTCGGATGCTGCCTGACCTGCTGTGCTTTTCCAGCACCCTCTCATCTTGACTCTGATCTCCAGCATCTGTAGTCCTCACTTTCACCTATGTGGATATCACTGGCTGGGCCAGCATTTATTGCCCAAAGGGCAGTTCAGAGTCAACCCCATTGCTGTGGGTCTGGAGTCACATATCAGCTAGGGATTCTGTATTCTGTACCAGTATTCTGTAAAGGACATGAGTGACCCAGATGGGTTTTTCCAACAATGGATTCATGGTCATCATTAGACTCTTAAATCCAAATTTTTATTGAATTTAATTTTAACCATCTGCTGTGGTGGGATTTGAACCTGGGTCCCCAGCACATTGGTTCGTTCTCTGGATTGATAGGCTAGCGATAATACCACTTGGGTGTCAAACTCATCTAAAATGAGAATAACACAAAAGGTGCCTTCTCTGTCACTGAGGAAGGTTCAAGAAGCAACTTAACAGTGCTCTAATTTGTAACATTGGCAGCGGTGGGATTTGAACCCATGTCTCCAGAGACTGAAGCCCAAACCCAGGGCCTTACACTGCTCAGCCTCTTCGGCAGCTACAGCCACATCCTGTGAATGAATCCTTTAAAAGCGGGTGGCTGATCTCATAAGATTTGGCTTGTATCCACTGGGAGTTCCGAAGAGCAAGAGGTGACTTTATTCCAAAATCAGTCTCATAAACTTTCCCTGAATTGTTCCCAGTGTATTTACTTCCTTAGATAAGGTCACTGACATTGTATACAGTACTCCAGAGGTGATCTCACCAGTATTCTCCACCACTGAAGTTAAACTTCCCGAATTTTATGTTTTATTCTTTCTGTAATTAGTGTCGGTATTCTGTTAGTTTTTCTAATTACTTGTTGTACCAACACTGTAGCCTATTACGACCCATTCTCTCGGGTACTCCGATCCCAAGTTCTGCGATCTGTGTGCACGAAGAATGAAATCACAGCAGTATCAGACACTGCAGGACGCAAGTTCAGATACACGCCTCAAATTCAGGGTGGTCCTGGCAAGTCTGGGTTAGGTGGTCACCCTTCCTGACCCCTGTAACCTCCTGCAGCCCTAATCATGGTCCAAAATCTCTGCATGCCTCTAATTCCTGCCTTGTGGAACATCCCTGATTTTCTTGGTTCTACCATTGGCCTTCTACTGCCAAGGCGTTAAATTCTGGGGTTTCTTAAACCTTTCCACCTCTTGTCTTTTAAAGAAACGGCCTAAAACACCTACGAAACTCTGTCAAGCTAACATCTCCTTGTGTGACTTGGTGTCAGTTTGTGTCTGCTTGTCCTTTCCCGGAAGTAACTTGGGATTTTTAAATTTTATTCGTGGATGGGAAATGCACGTCACTGGCTAGGCCATTGTTTATTGCCCATCCCTAACTTCGAGAGGGCAGGCAAAAGTCAGGAGTCAAGTGTTAGCCAGACCAGATAAGGCTGGCAGAGCTTTAGAAAGTACAGAGGAATCTTGATTATCCGAGCGGGGAATATTTCATTCAGTTAATCAAATTCCGGATCTTTGAACGCCGGCTCACATAATTTAGCCGAACATCAGGACCTTCCGATCTTGCCAGATAATCCGATATTCGAGGTTCCTCTGTACTTGGAAGAACATCTGAAGTGTCTTAATATTCAAGGCTATGCGTCTGGAATGAGAAAGTGGGGCTAGTGTCCTTTTGATGGTACAGACTCCCTTCCGTACTGTATGAGTTGATTCCCTTCCCTAAAGGACATAGAAAACCACACAGGTTTTTACTACACTCAACACCCATTGCCATTAAACTGACTTTTTAATGCCAGAATTTGTTTTGTATTGAATTCAAATTACACCATTCATGGGATCTAAACCAACTCCCCCTGAACATTCTGTAGTTTTGATAAAGGGTCAGTGGACCCAATAGGATGGTTTTATTTTCTCACCACAGATGCTGCCAGTAATTTCAGTTTTCAATTCATTCATTCATGGGATGTGGGCATCTCTGGCTAGGGCAGCATTTATTGGAATTCAAATTCCCCTATCCACTGTGGGATTTGTACCCAGGTTCCCAGAGCAGCATTTAATACCCCATGCCTAATAGAGTCAACCAAATTGCCATGGGCCTGGAGTCACATACAGGCCAGCCCAGGAAAGGATGGCCATTCCCTTCTCTACAGGGCATGGGTGAGGCAGATGGGTTCTACTGCAACAATTGACAATAGATTCATGGCCACCATTAGACTCTTAATTCCAGATTTTTAATTGAATTCAAATTGCACCATCTTGCCACGGCAGGACTTGAACCTGGGTGTCCAGAACATTATCTGGGTCTCTGGATTAATGGTCCAGTGATAGTAGCACTAGGCCCTCCTCTTCCCTTAGAGAGACCTTGGGGTGCAGGTTCGTAGGAAGAGGTTGAGTCTGTAGGAACAGGTCGAGTCTTCAGGAATGTTGGAGATGAAGTGAAAGTTTTCTTACGGGGGGGGGGGGGGGGTCAGAGATGTTTTCTTCTGGGGGAGTGTACTAAGTGTGGCACATGTGGTTGTGTTACAGGTGGCGGGCAGGATGCAGCTGGCCAGACACAGCGACCACGTGTTACAGCAGTTGTGCTGCCAGCTGGAGTATGGCTTCCTTTGCGACTGCTCCATCACAGTGGGTGACGTACACTTTCGGGCGCACCGCGTGGTGCTCGCAGCCTGCAGCTCCTATTTCCACAAGCTCTTTGTGAATCAGCCGGGGGAGGCGTCCCAGGTGTGCCTGAGCTCGCAGGCCGTCAGCCCTGACCACTTCGACCTGATCCTCCAGCTGATGTACACCGGCCGCCTGGTGTCCTTGCCCTCCGACCCCGACCAGTTCCGGGCCTCCCTCAACTTCCTGAAGCTCTACGGCGCTCCCCGCTTCTCCGCCGGGGGCAGCGAGGAGGCGGCAGTGGCTCCTCCTCAGGTCTCGGAGGGTGGCAAGGGCGAGCCGCTGGTCTTCGGGGTGGAGCTGCGGCCCTGGGACAGGAGCAGGCCGGAGGACACCACAGAGCAGCAGCAGCAGCAGCAGCACCAACAGCAACTCCCAGTCACCGTCAAGTCCGAAACGCCGGAAGGGCCGTGGGGGGAGGGTGTGGAGGGTCCGCCCAGTCCCCCCAGGCTGTGCTGCCCCCTCTGCGGCCTGGCCTTCGAGCAGCCCCGCGGTTTGCAGGAACACCTCCCCGGCTGCCTGCGTGGGAGGGGCCAGGGCTGGGGTGCAGGGAGCGGCCAGGGGGCAGACCCACGCAGCCCCACCCCCGAGGTGAAGCAGGAGGCACCCGAGAGGAGGTGGGAGGGGGATGGAGGCCTCCCTGAGGAGCAGGGGGCCGGTGGCATGAAGAGGCTGAAGGTGGAGGCCCCCGAGCAGGAAGAGGTGGGGACCCCAGGGCAGGGGAACCCCCTGCTGCTGGAGCTCAGCGGCATCACGGTGGTGAGGGTGGGTGGAGGAGGGGAGCCAGAGGCTGGGGTCTCCCCGGGGTTGGGCCCCCCAGAGGACTATGAGCTGGAGGAGGGCGAGGTGCGTTTCCCGGGCGACGACGACCTGGTGCTGGAGAACCCGGAGGACGACGACGACGACGACGAGGGCTCCTTCAGCAGCTCCAGCGAGGGAGAGGGCAGCACCTCCAGCTCAGACAGCCCCAGTCCAGTGCCCAGTGAAGACGAGGGGAGGCCTCGCGCCCGGGTCCCGGGGAGGGCGTGGAGCTGCCAGGCCTGCTGCCCGGCTGAGGGGAGAGCCCCGGCTCGCAGCCAGACCAAGGCCCAGGGGAAGGCGGAGTGTGCCCGTGCCCCCTCACAGTGCTGCAGGACAGAGAGTGGCGTGTGCCACGCTCGGCCCAACGGCAGGCAGCAACCCAGCCACCCGGGGTGGGAGAGGACCCCGGTGTTGGACCACGCGCTGTCCAGGGGGGCAGTGCCTGGGCGTGGCAAGAAAGGGCAGAAAGCGGCCAAGCAGTCACGGGCGCCTGGCCACAAGAAGGGCACGGAGGCCGGGCAGGGGAAGCAGCAGCAGCGGCGGCGTCCCGCCAAGACCGTGACCTCCGGGCCTGGCAAACACAGTGGGCCACGCAAACACTCCTGCCAGATCTGCGGCAAGGCCTTCCTGCAGCGAGGCCACTTGGCAGAGCACACGGCCACCCACAGCGAGGTTGGGAGGTTCACGTGCCGGGCGTGCGGGCAGGAGTTCCCGAGAGAGCTCGAGCTGCGGCTCCATGCCACCACCCACGCCGGCGACTCCCGCTACGCCTGCCGGCTGTGCGGCCAGGGCAGCTACCGCAAGCACGGCCACCTGCGCCACATGGCCAGCCACCTCTCCCGGGGCCAGGTCCTCTGCCGGGTCTGCTTCGAGATCTTCCGGGGCGCGCCAGAGCTGGAACGGCACCTCGAGAGCCACCTCTACCCCTGTGGGACGTGCGGTGAGAAGTTCAAGCGCAAAAAGGATGCGGCGGCACATTCCACCAGCTGCTGGATGAAGAAACTGATGACCTCAGAGCTGGACAGGCCCTCGAATGGTCAGAGGAATGTGGACTGACCGTCTCACCTTCCCTCCCATAACCAAGGACTCTGTGTCACACCCAATCTTCTGTTGCATTGTCGCTTCCTGGGTGAGCCACATGGGGGCTAAAGATCCCAGTTTTGATATCTGGACCCATTTCTGAATTAGTCTCTTGTGGCCAGGACTGTGGTAGATGGATGGACAGGGTTGGTTCCAGTGGATATTCAGCCACAGTTTTCCATTCCCCATTGCAGTACATCTTGCTCCTTGTTTGGGTTGGAGCGTGGGGATGGCAGAGAACAGGACCAGGTTGCCTGATGGTATTGGGATTCAAGAGTGGGAATAATCCAGTACACCTCCATAATGCCCAATCTGCAAACGACTACCTCAAGCAACGTTTCTCACTCCATTGTCTTCCTGCTCCTTCCATTCAAACCTTCACCATCTCCCCCCCCCCCCCCTCATTTTGTATGAGAAAACCCTCTCGTTTTAAGGGCAGAAGTGATCCCACAATCAGCAGGATTGGAAACCAGCGATTTAGAGGGAGCTTATTGGGATGTTAAGATTCAGTGTTAGACTAGGGCAGGATCAAAATCCAATCACCCCAGCCCTGCAAAACCAACACTTTCGATGCATCTCCTTCTGCATCCGAACAAAGTGTGCAAGCTGGAGGGAAGCTGGGAGTCAACAGGAAAATCAGTGCCAAATCTGCAAAAGGCAGCAAGTGGAGGGAGGCACCACATGGTTAGTGGCCATTGTCTGATCTCCAATAGCTGCTCAGGTATTGGGACAGTAAAGGGCTGTTTGATTATCGACGTTTGGAGATTTGAAAACCCACAGTTTGGGTTTCCAACAGTATTGGTTTATAGACTTGAGTTTTGTATGCTGTCTTCTATTAATTGGAAGGTCTTAAGATCAGTGTACAAATAATTAATTAAAATGATTCTTAACAATAATGATTTATTCCTGGGTTCTTTAAGCTTTGAACAAAAGGTGTTGGTGACATTACCTGTGAAAGAGTGAAGACGTTGAGCTGAGCATTGCTGTGGTCCAGCTGCAGTGATGTCCTCTTTAATAGACTGTCTCAAGGGTAATAACAAAACTGAGCATCCCTCAAAATGTAGCTCCCTCACACTAGGCTCACTGCTTGCTTTGAGTATTTTATTAATCTTCTGGTCTACACTGCTTCTCCATGTCCTGTACCCTTACTAATTATTAATAACGATTCTTCCTTCTCCCCAGCAAGAAATATTGGTCTTGTCAGCAACACCCACAACCCCAAATAAATACCGACCTAGGTAACCACTGATCTGACTAGGACCTTGAGAGTGATATTATCGCCGGACTGTTAATCCGGAGACCGGGGTAATGTTCTGGAGATCCAGGTTTGAATCCTACATGGCAGATGGTGGAATTGGAATTCAATAAAAATCTGGAATTAAGAGTTCTAATGCTGGCCATGATTGTTCAAAAAAAAACCCATCTGGGTCACTAATGTCCTTTAAAGGAAGGAAACTGCTATCCTTACCTGGTCTGACCTACACCTGACTCCCGACCCACAGCAACGTGGTTGACTCTGAACTGCCCTCTGGGATGTTAGGGTTGGGCAATAAATGCTGCCCTAGCCAGTGAAACCCTTATCCCACAAGTGAATAAAAAAGAAATTCCCATTTCTAGCAAAAATAAATATTCAAGTCTGTGTTTGACAATGATCCAGACTCTATCCAAACACCAACAATCCTGAGAAAAAAATCCACATTTCCATTTTATATGGGAGACCCCTTATTTGGAAACTGTGCCAGAATTTCTCCGCAAGAGGGAAGGTCTCTGCAGCATCAGAATCATCTCCCTCTGAATCATCTTTTGATGCCTGTCAGGATAGGCCCAGCCTTTCCCATAAGGCAGATCCCTGCAGTGGAGTCAACCTCTGTTTAAACAGGGCTGGATCTTGCCTGTCTTAGTTACCCAACACTTGGCTGGAGAGACCCCAGCACAGCAGAAACGAAGGAGAAAGAGTCAGTGTGTTCAGCCTTGACTGCTACAATTCTGTATTCCAAATGACAGATTTATTCTTCTTTTTAAAAAAAAAATACACATTCTTCAGTATACAAAAGGATTGCATGGGGGACAGGTGTTGCAGTCTCAAAAGGAGGATGTTCTGGAGAGTGCTGAGTACAGAACAGCACGCTTCTGCGTCTCGACAGAAACCTGGGTCTGCTTTCACTTGAAATCTTCCAACACCTTGGAATTCTCAAATGTGCACTCGGACAGAAAAGGACAGTTTCTTAAATACATCGCAGTTCAGCATAGCCTGTTTACCATACAGTTTACTGTAAATGGCTTGACGTAATCTTTCTGAATGGGTAATGTCCTCAGGAGTTCCAGTGAACAATTAAGATTTATGCTTCTTTTTCTTCTTGTGACTCTTACTCACCTTGGGGGGCGCAGTCTGTGGGATCTCTCTCTCTTTCCTCCTCCTCTTCTCCTGCTTTCGGTTCTTGGGTCCTGGCATCTCAGTCTCGGAGTGTTCGAAGCTAGCTTCCTCCTGGTCTCGTTTGCTCTTTTTCTTTCTCGGAGTGCCGGCCACTGCTGTATGGTCAGGCTCGTCCCCACTGACTGCTACCTTTCCTTTCAGCCGCTTCCTCCTCTTGGCCTTCGGCTCCCCTGTATCGTCGCGCTCCGGTGGGGTGGCTGTTAGCCGGCAGGGTGAGGCAGCACCAAAAGGCTGGAACCTCAGCTTCAGGCCTGGCGGGATGCTGGGAGCTGGACTGGTGGGGATAGAGCGTGGCTCACTGCTGCCAGTGTCCTCCCAACTCTCGCCAATAGTGACAGAACCTGCGAATGGCGGGCAGCCCTGTGTGCCTGATGGGAAGACCAGGCAGACTCCTCCTGCTCCTCTGGGCGTGCCAAACACGTTATAAAGTTTGTCCTTGCACCTCTTCGACCGAAGAGTCTGAAAACCAACCAACGGGATCTTCCTTCCAGAGAAACTGAAAGAGCGGAAAAGAAACGAAAATACTGGGGAGTTAGATCCAACTACAAATACAATCACATCTCTCTCTGCTCTGAAGTGCCAAGTAACCAACGTGTGTTTATGTAGTGCCTTTCAAGCTAGTTGGACATCCCACAACACAGCCATGAAATGCTTTTCACGTATCGTTACTGTTGTAGGAAACACAGCCGTCAGTCTGTGCACAGCAAGCTCCCAAAAAATAAAGTGACGTTTACTGGACAAATCCTTTTGATGACATTGAGTATTAGCCAGGGCACTAGGGAGAACTCCCTTGTTCTTTGGATTAGTGCCATGGGCCCTTTTGCATTTATAAAATTATATCAAAATTACATAATCCCTACAGTGTGGGGGCAGGTCATTTGGCCTACTGAGTCCACACCGAGCCTGTGAAGAGCATCCCACCCAGACCCACCCCTTTACCCTATCCCTGTAACCCTGCATTTCCCGTGGCTAACCCACCAAGCCTGCACATCCCTGGGCACGACAAGACAGTTGAGCACAGCCAATCCACCCTAACCTGCACATCTTCGGATTGTGGAAGGAAACCAGAGCACATGCAGCACTCCCTTTGCAGTACACAAACCATTCTGAATGAAGAGTGGGAAGTGCTATAGCTAACACCCATTTAAGTAAAAACCAAAAGAAAGTGCTGGAAAATTTCAGTAGGTCTGGTAACATATGTGGAGAGAAATCAGAGGTAACAATTTGGGTCAAGTGACCCTTCTTCAGAATACAAGCGCTATAGCTGACACCCACTCAAATAACTTATCCTTTCAGGTGACCAGACATTTGTCAACCATTCATCTCTGCCCATGAGTACAGGAGTTGGAAGGTCATATTGTTGCTGTAATGAACCTTGGTTAGGCCACTTTTGGAATACTGCATTCAGTTCTGGTCTCCCTGCTATAGGAAGGATGTTGTGAAACTTGAAAGGGTTCAGAAAAGATTTACAAGGATGGTGCCAGGGTTGGAGGGTTTGAGCTACAGGGAGAGGCTGAATCGGCTGGGGCTGTTTTCCCTGGAGCGTTGAAGGCTGAGGGGTGACCTTTTAGAGAGGTTTATAAAATTATGAGGGGCATGGATAGGATAAATAAACAATGTCTTTACCCTGGGATGGGGGAGTTCAGAACTAGAGGGCAGAGGTTTAGAGTGAGAGGAAAAAGATATAAAAGGGACCTAAAGGGCAACTTTTTCAAGCAGAGTGTGATGAGTGTATGGAATGAGCTGCCAGGGGAAGTGAGGGAGGCTAGTACAATGACAACATTTCTACTACAAGCCCACCTCCTCCCACCCTACCATCTGTAAAATCACCAAGCCTTATTCCCAATTCATCCGCCTCTGCTGCATCTGTTCCCAGAATGACCAATTCCATCTTAGAAAATTACAGGTGGCCACCTTCTTCCAAGATCGCAATTTCCCTTCCCACGTGTTCGACGGTGCCCTCCAGCCCATCTCCTCCACTTCTCACACCACTGCCCTTGAACCCACACCTCCCAACCCATCAAGGACAGAACCACTCCCCAGTTCAAATCTTTCACCCCACCAACCTCTGCAAACATCGCATCATCCTACACCACTTCTGCTACCTCCAAATGGACCCCACCAAAGATATATTTCCTTTCCCACCCCTATCAGCGTTCCGGAAAGACCATTCTCTACACAACTCCCTCGTCAGGTCCATGGCCCCCACCCCACTCCTGGCACCTTCCCCAGCCACCGCAGGAAGTGCAAAACCTGCACCCACACCACTCCCCTCACCTCCATCCAATGCCTCAAAGGATCCTTCCACATCCGTCAGGAATTTACTTGTACCTCTCCCAATGTCATCTACTACATTGCACCCGATGTAGTCTCCTTTACATCGGGGAGACAGGACACCCTCTTGCAGATTGTTTCAGACAACATCTCTGGGACACCTGCACTGACCAACCCCATTGCCCTGTGGCTGAACACTTCAACGTCCCCTGCCACTCCAAAGACATGCAGGTCTCGGGCCTCGTCCGCCGTTAAACCATTACCACCCGTGCCTGGAGGAAGAACGCCTCATATTTCACCTTGGGACCCTGCAACCACATGAGATCAATGTGGATTTCAACAGTTTCCTCATTTCCCCTCCACCCAGATCATCTTGGTCCCAAGCCTCCATTTGGCACTGCCCTCCAGACCTGTTCATCACCTTTCCCATTTACCCACTCCACACCCCCCGACCTATCTCCTCCTTCCTCACCTTCAGCCACCTATTGCTTTCTCAGCTACCTTGCCCCCAACCCCATCCCCCTTCCATTTATCTCTCAGCACCCCAAGTCCACGACCCTCATTCCTGATGAAGGGCTTTTGCCCGAAGTGTCGATTCTCCTGCTCCTCGGATGCTGCCTGACCTGCTGTGTTTTCCAGCACCGTACTCTCGACCCTGAACATTTGAAAGGCGTCTGGAAGAATATATGAATAGGAAGGGTTTAAAGGGATATGGGCCAAGTGCTGGCAAACGGGATGAGATCAGTTTAGGAAATCTGGTCAGCATGGGTGGGTTGGACCGAAGGGTCTGTTTCCGTGCTGTACGGCTCTATGACTGGGTGGCTTGCTCAGCCATTTCAGAAGGCCATTGAAATGTGGGTCTGGAGTTAGGTACAGACCAGACCAGACAAGGGCAGGTGTCCTTCCCTAAAAAAGGCTTTCGTGAATAAGGTGTATTTTACCACAACTAACGATAATTTTGTGATCGCCATCACTGGGACGAGCTTCCACTTACAGATTTTATTCTGAACTTACACCAGATTTGAAACATTAACTCTATTGCTCTCCGCAGATGCTGGTAGATGTGCCTTTTCCTTGTTTGTGATTTTTAGTTGAATTCAAGTTTCACAAGTCCTGACAGGATTCAAACCGGTTTTCCCAGGCCTCTGGATTACTACTGTGCCACCATCTTACCCCTTCATGAGTATGTGACTAAGTGTTATCATAACATTGCTTTAAAACGAGAGACAAAAACTGCAAATGGAGGAAAAGCTCAGCAGATCTATGAAGAGAAATCAGAGTTAATGTTTTGGGTGCACTGACCCATAGAGATTTTAAAACGAGAGGTTCGCAGGTCATTCAATGCTCTGCGGGCTCACCTATGTGGATCGAAGTCCGTGGGTGCTTTGATGAGCCACAGTTCTGTGGAGGGGTCGTTCACTTTCTCCGGCTTGAGCTCACATGATGTTGCCTGTGGACATGGGGTAAATTCCGATGGACACTGAAACTTTGTCACCCTAGCAGGCCCTGAAAGGACAAGTAAAACAGCCTCAGTCTTTAAGTCAAAGACAGAAGTGGCTGGAGAGAAACTCAGCAGGTCTGGCAAGAGAAAGCAGAGTTGACATGGAGTGCAGCTCTGAAGAAGGGTGACTGGACTCAAAATGTAAAGAGACAGCAAAAGGAGTGAGAGTTTGCAGCCAACACAGGAGGAGGAATCATACAACACAGAAACCGACCCTCCAGTCCAACTACTCCATGCCAACCATAATCCCAAAATAAACAGTCCTACCTGCCTGTTCAGTCCATATCCCCCCAAACATTTCTCACTCAAGTAGTTATCTAAATGTCTTTTAAATGTTGTAACTGTACCCGCATTCACCACTTCCTGTGGATGCTCATTCCACAGACGAACCACCCTCCATGCAAAAACAAAAGGTGACCCTTGTCTTTTCTAAGTCTCTCTCCCTTCGTCTTAAAAACACACCTCCCTAGTCTTGAAATCCCCCACCCTAGGGAAAAGACTTTCCTTCAATCACCTTATATACGCCTCTCATGATTTTATGAACCTTTGGAGGTTTCTCATCCGTCCCTTTTCTGTCTCCCAAGTGAATAAGGGATTTGGGGTCCATCCCCATTAACAGTCCCCACCCCCCCAGGGGAGGGTGTCAGTCCGTCCCCATTAACAGTCCCCCCCCCAGGGGAGGGTGTCAGTCCGTCCCCATTAACAGTCCCCCCCCCCCCCCCCCCCAGGGGAGGGTATCAGTCTGTCCCCATTAACAGTCGCCCCAGGGTAGGGTGTCAGTCCGTCCCCATTAACAGTTCCCCCCCAGGGGGAGGGTGTCAGTCCGTCCCCATTAACAGTTCCCCCCCAGGGGGAGGGTGTCAGTCCGTCCCCATTAACGGTCCCCACCCCCCAGGGGAGGGTGTCAGTCCGTCCCCATTAACAGTCCCCCCCCCCCCCCCCCCCAGGGGAGGGTATCAGTCTGTCCCCATTAACAGTCGCCCCAGGGTAGGGTGTCAGTCCATCCCCATTAACAGTCCCCCCCCAGGGGGAGGGTGTCAGTCCGTCCCCATTAACAGTCCCCCCCCAGGGGGAGGGTGTCAGTCCGTCCCCATTAACAGTTCCCCCCCAGGGGGAGGGTGTCAGTCCATCCCCATTAACAGTCCCCCCCCAGGGGGAGGGTGTCAGTCCGTCCCCATTAACAGTCCCCCCCCCAGGGGGAGGGTGTCAGTCCGTCCCCATTAACAGTCCCCCGGTCCCGGTGCCTCCATGAGGCGGGTGAGCAGGGCTCGGCCTCGGGCTCCTCACCTGGTAGCGGCTCCAGGTGGCGGCCTCGGGGCGGTGTGTCAGGGCTCTCGATATCACTCCCCTCGCTGCTGGACACGGCCCAGCGCTCCCGCTCCATCCCGTGGCCGAGGCGGCGGCGGCGGCGGCGAGGACCAGGGCCGTCTCCCCGGGCAACCACGTGCCGACCTTTGACCCGACCGAACCATCGCTCACCCAGTGGGGGAGAGGGGGGGGAGTTCAAGTCTTGCCTTTTCCCCCATGTCGACAATATCAACATTTACAACCAACCCTACACCGCGGAACAAACTTTTCTCGGTTTATAAACTTCTCTTAAATACAGCGGACGGCGTTCCCAGCCTCTGACAACGTTTATTTAGATTCAGCACAAACGTCCACCCCCCTCAGCTCCTAATGAAACAATCTCCAGCTCCCTCACTTGTCCACCTCCATCGAACTGACTCATATCTCTCTTACCGAAGAAAAACGTCTACATCCGACACGTGTTTCATAATATTAATGATTATTATTGTTAAGTTGGGCTCACAATGTAATTTCAGCTGTTCACAAAATGTATTTGCTGTATATTCTTATCATCATCTGTTCCCCCCTATAAAAATGGAATGGTGCAGCCTCAAGGGAAATCTTTAAGCTGAACTTTGGGTTAATCCACTTGAATGGGGGGGGGGCACGAAGATAGCTATTTTTATTATTTCCCTTTCAAACACAAAGGTCATTGAGAATTGTTGTTTTCATTTCTAAATGATGAATTGCATTGCTTATGTTTTAATACATTTCGGTAAATGTCTCCAGTGGTTAGTTCCCATAGCAAGTCCCTTAAAGGGTTTGTGACCCATCCAGTCTGCCGATAGAAATTCCACTTGTGCAGCAGAGAGCGCTGTTGGACAAAGTTGGCCACAAAGTTTTGAACTTATTTGTCTTTCAGATGCAATTCCAGAAATTGCGACTGAACTAACCAGATGAGTTAATTTTCTAATCAGCATGTTCAGAGATGCTATTATGCATCTCTGGAGGAGGTGGGGTTTAAACTTGGGTCTCCTGGCTCATAGTTAGGGACAGTACCACTGCATCACAACAGCCCTCTCACTAATCAGATGAAGTTAATTGTTAAGAGGGAATGGACCATCTATTTAAAATGCTTATCTTTGTTTTGAGCAGCTTGTGATTTCAAATAAACCTGGTGGACTATAACCTGGTATCTTATGACATCTGACTTTGTCCACCCCAGTCCAACACTGGCACCTCCACATCATGGCTACAAACTGCCGGCTCAAAGTGGAGAGGATCTCCAAGAAAATCATGTATATCAACATTTGACCTGACAAAGGAGCAGCGCTCCAAAAGCTTGTGATTTCAAATAAACTGTTAGTATATAACCGGGTGTCATGTGACATCCAACTTCATCGTTGTTCACACATCTCTCCTTACCCTTGCCCCCTCTGTCTAACATCTCTGTGCTCCTCCAATTCTAGCCCTTTGCTCATTCACTCATTGGTGCTTGTGCCTTCAGCAGCTTGGGCCGTAGGCTCAAGAATTCCCTCCCTAAAACTCCATGCCTCTGACCTCCTTCAAGGCAATGGGCAAAATTCACTTCTTTGACTATATTTTCCAAACCAATTGACTCATAAGGCACAAAATCTGAAATTGCCGGAAAAACTCAGCAGGCCTGCCAGCATCTGTGGAGAGAAAGCAGGGTTAATGTTTTTGGGTCTAGTCACCTTTCCTCAGAATTGATTATATCTGGGGAAAGGTTGGTACACATGTTGAAGATGGCTGTGGCGGGGGAAGGAGTAAACAGTAGGTGGAGATGGAGCCCAGAGAGAGAGAAAAAAACAGTTGGGCAGACAAAGGAGTGAGTAAAGATCAGCCTGGGAGAATGAATAGCTGCAAATGAAGTCCATTAGTGGCTGATGATGGGTAGTGTTGTGGTAGCAGCCCATATGATGACAAGGCTTGATATGTGGGGGTTGGGATAAGGACATGGGAGAAGTTGCTCAGGTCGTAAAGTTATTGAATTCAATATTGAGTCCTGAAGGTTGCAGGGTTCCACAGTGGAAAATGAAATGCTGTTCTTCCAACTTGTGCTAAGCTGGAGCACTGTAGTAAGCCTGAGACAGAGATGTTGGCTAGGGGACACGGCGGTGTGTTAACTTTGTGAACAAACTGTTAACTCTGCCTTCCATCCACAGATGCTGCCAGACCTGCTGAGTTTTTTCTTCCAACAATTTCCGATTTTGTTTCTGATTTCCAGCATCTGCTGTCCTTTGGGTTTTTTTGTCTCATTAGGGACAATCCGTCAAATTGTACTCAATGGTGCTCCCAGGAAGCACCTTGGGATGATTCACCACTTTAAAGGTGCTGTGTAAAAGCAAGTTGTTGTTGTCTAGGGGTTTGGTATTCAGGTAATGGAACTGGGGGAGCTCAGGGAAATCAAACTTGGGAAGAGGTGGACAAGATGGGAAGTGTGGGGCTGTGCAAATGAGACCAAGCTTGAGAAGCCATGTTGAGCGTTTCAAATTCTTTCATGGAATACAGGCATTGCCAGCAAGGTCAGCATTTGTAGTGCATCTCTAATTGAAGGGGAGTGCACATGGAACAGCCCGTGGGTCTGGAGTCATAGGCCAGACCAGGTAAACCTAGCAGGTTTCCTTCCCTGATTAAGACTTATCCAATTGATGGTAGGACCATGAGTAATGTTGTTAAATAGAGAGACCTAGGGATTCAGGGACATAATTCTTTGAAGTCTGTGCTGCAGATAGACAGAGAGGTTAGAAAGGCGTTTGGCATGCTTGCCTTCATTGCTCAGACTATTGAGTGTCAGGGTTCAGATGAGAAGTTGAGGTTGTACATGACATTGGTGTGGCCTCTTCTGGAATACTATGTCCAGTTCTGGTCGCCCTGTTATAGGATGGGTGTTATTAGACATGGTGTGGAGATGCCGGTGTTGGACTGGGGTGGACAAAGTTAAAAATCACACAACCCCAGTTTATAGTCCAACAGGTTTATTTGGAAGCACTAGCTTTCAGAGCACTGCTCCTTCATCAGGTAACGAGTGGGGCAGGATCGTTATTCATAGCAAAATTCATAGCAAAAGCTCACAGTGACACACAATTAAAACAATATATTGAATGATTTAATTGCATGACACTGTGATCTTTTGCTATATATTCTGTGTCTAATGATCCTGCTCCACAGTTAGATTAGATTACTTACAGTGTGGAAACAGGCCCTTCAGCCCAACAAGTCCACACCAACACACAACCCACCCAGACCCATTCCCCTACATTTACCCCTTCACCTAACACTACAGGCAATTTAGCATGGCAATCTACCTAACCTGCACATTTTTGGATTGTGGGAGGAAACCGGAGCACACCCACACAGACAATGTGCAAACTCCACACAGAGAGTCACCTGAGGTGGGAATTGAACCCAGGTTTCTGGCGCTGTGAGGTAGCAGTGCTAGCCACCATGCCGCCCAGTTACCTGATAAAGGAGCAACGCTTCAAAAGCTCGTACTTCCAAATAAACCTGTTGGACTATAACCTGGTGATTTTAAACATTATGAAACATAGAGAGGGTATCAGGATGTTGTCAGGAATGGAAGGTTTGAGGCATAAAAATAGACAGGATAGAGTGGGACTTTTTTTCACTGGAGCGTAGGCTGTTGAGGGGTGACCTTATTGAGGTTTATCAAATCATGAGGGGCATGAATAGGGTGAATGACAAGGGCTGTATCCCTAGGGTGGGGGAGTTCAAAACTAGGGGTCGTATTTTTAAGGTGAGAGGAGAAAGATTTAAAAAGGACATGAGGGGCAACTTTTTTATACAGAGAGTGATTCATGTGTGGAATGAACTTCCGTTACACCATTGAAAAGATATTTGGATAAGTTCATGAATAGGAAATGTTTGGAAGGATATAAGCCAAGTGCAAGTAGGTGGAACTAATTTAGTTTGGGATTATGGTCGGCATGGACTGGTTGGACTGAAGGGTCTTTCTGTGCTGGATGATTCTATAACTCTCTTTGACTCTAAGTGCATTTGTGAACTAGATTTTTGTTTTGCTTTATGATACTTGTCATGGTCACCATTGCTGAGGCTAGCTTCCAATTTAATTAATTGAGCTCAGATTCTACCAAGGATAAAAAAAACACAGCGTCATATTTGAAAGTGGACAGATTGGAGCTCCACTTTGAAATATGTAGTGCAAGTCAGACCAGTACGTAGTAGTCACAAATTGTACCTGTAGGATTTGTCCTGATATTTCCAGGACATTAACCTGGGTCTCTGGATCACTAGCCCAGTGATGGTCTGTCTGTATCAATGGTGCTGAGGTGGAGATGGTCAAGAGCTTCAAGTTCCGAGGCATAAATATCACCAACAATCCGTCCCGATCCATCCACATCGAAGCCAAGGTTAAGAAAGCACACCAACACCTTACTTCCTCAGGAGGCTACGAACATTTGGCATGTCTACAATTGCTGTTATAGGTGTACCACAGAAAGCATCCTATCCGGATGCATCCGGACGACGTGATATGGCAACTGCTCTGCCCAAGATCGTAAGAAACTGCAGAGAGATGTGAACACAGCCCAGTCTATCACCAGCCTCCCACCCACTGACTCCGCCTACACTTCCCACTGCCTCGGGAAGGCAGCCAACATCATCATAGACCCCTCCCATCTGGTTATACTCTCTCCCACCCTCTTCCATTGGGCAGAAGATACAAAAGTTTGAAAACACGTTCCAACAGCATCAAGAACAGCTTCTTCCTCGCTGTTATCAGGCTGATGAATGGACCTCTCATACATTAAGAGTTAATCTTTCACTGGCATCTTCTCTGTAGATGTAACACTATATTCTGCATTCTGTTCTATTACCCTCAGGTACTTATGTAAGGTAGGATTTGGCTGGATAGCATTCAAAACAATACTTTTCACTGTATCTCGGTACACAGGACAACAATAAAATCAAATCACAGCAGCACAGTCTCCATTAATGAATATACATGATGGTGGTTTACAGGACGAGGGGAGGAACAGTCTGAAGAGGCACCAACTTGTGACTGAGATGAGGAGGAATTTCTTCTCTCAGAGTGCTGTGAGTGTTTGGAATCCCTTGCCACAGAGAGCTGCGGGGGACAGAGTCCTTGTGTATGTTTAAGGCTGAGATTGATTCTGGAACAGTCGGGGAATCAAAGGGAAAGGGCAGGAAAGTGAACGTGGGGAACGTCGGATCAGCCATGATCCTATTGAATGGGGGTGGGGGGGGCAGGCTGAATGGGTGGAATGGCCTACTCCTGCTCCTGTTTCTTAAGGGCTGGGGATGTGGCATGGAATGAGAGGGAGATGAACCTAGAGCAGCGGTGATGGAGCGTGAAATGGGGGTATTTGGTCATGGCAATCAGGGAATGGGCCTTTGAGACTCGATTGGCTAATTCAACCAGATGAGTTGGGAGAGGGGAACAGGAGAAAGGTGCTGGGAGTAGACTGTGGATATGCAAATGGACTCAGAGGAATGTAGCAGGGAGAACCTGGGCTGGTGAAGCAATGCTGGGACATCTTGTTGGACTTTCAACAGGGGCTCAGGAGTCTGACCCTCTTATCATTCCCCTTCTCCCACTACAATCTGTGGAATTCTCTACCTCAGAAAGCAGAGGCCTGTGGGATACATACAACACTAATTTTGATTCATCGAGGAGCCAAGAGTAATTGGGAACGTGGCATTAAGGCCCTGATCAGATCAGTCACAAGCCAGTGGAATGATGGGACTTGAGAGGCTGAATGGCCATCATTATTATTCATTCACAAGATGAGGGTGTCTCTGGCGGGGCCAGCCTTTATTGCCCTATCCCTAATTGCCCACAGGGATGAGTTAAGAGTCAAGCACATCGCTGTGGGTCTGGAGTTACGTGTAGGCCCAGACCAGGTAAGGATGGCAGTTTCTTTCCCTAAAAGGCATTAGGGAACCAAATGGGTGTTTCCAACAATCGATTAGATTACCTACAGTGTGGAAACAGGCCCTTCAGCCCAACCAGTCCACACCGGCCCTCCTAAGAGTAACCCACCCAGACCCATTTCCCTCTGTCTAATGCACCTAGCACTATGGGCAATTTAGCATGGCCAATTCACCTAACCTGCACATCTTTGGACTGTGGGAGGAAACTGGAGCACCCAGAGGAATCCCACACAGACACAATGTGCAAACTCCACACAGACAGTCACCCAAGGCTGGAATCAAACCTGGGGCCCTGGTGCCTTGGGCCTGCAGTGCTAACCACTGAGCCACCATGCCGCCCATTCATGGTCATTGTTAGATTCTGAATTCCAGATTTTTATTGAATTCAAATTCCACCTCTTCCTGCGGTGAGATTCGAACCCAGGTCGCCAGATCATTACATGAGTCTCTGGATTAACAATCCAGCGATAATGCCCATCACAGGGACTCTGATTCAGAAGGTTATAAAGATTTTTAAGATGAGTTGCTGAGGTGCTTCTACTTTAACTGCTCCCCTATTCTGTGTGTTGGTTTTATTCTTCAGACGATACCTTCCATCACTGGGAGAGCTATACTTTTGGCTTTGTGTTTGGAATATTCTGTGATACTGGAGCCAATGACAAAGCCCATTTGGGACTCCTTCTTCTCTCACAGCTGCGGAACTATATTTGACGCCTCAGTCCTCCCCAGTGTGCTCAATTCGCTGCCACAGACGACAAAGATTGAGCTAATTAAGGATGTGCCAACTCGTTTTAAATCTTGGCTTTGCAAAAGGGGAATGTGCCTCAGTGGGAGACAGCTCCAGATCACAGAATCACAGCACCAGCACAAGAAAAGAGACCAATCTGCCTATCATGGTGTGTACTGGCTCTCTAGACAATTCCTTCCCTCGTGCTTTTCGCCCCATAGCCTGCGACATTCTTCCTTTCAAGATAAATCTAAACTCCTCCATTCAGTCAGCCTGGCTTTCTCAGGTGGGTCCAGGCGTATGGGAGGGTGACGACCTGGTGGTATTATAGCTAGATGCTTTAATCCAGAAATCCAGAGAGCCTCATTCCTGATGAAGGGCTCCGGCCCGAAACGTCGATTCCCCTGCTCCTCGGATGCTGCCTGACCTGCTGTGCTTTTCCAGCAACACACTCTCGACTCTGATCTCCAGCATCTGCAGACCTCATAGTCTCCTATTAATCCAGAGACCCAGGTCTGGGGACACAGTTTTTGAGTCCCATCACAGTAGATGGTGCAACTTGAATCCAATAAAAATCTGGCATTAAGGGTCTAATGGTGACCATAAAACTGTTGTCCATTAGAGTCAGAGATGTACAGCACAGAAGCAAACCCTTCAGTCCAACTTGTCCATGCTGACCAGATATCCTAAATTAACCTAGTCCTGTTTGGCCCATATCCTTCTAAACCCTTCTTATTCATTCAGATGCCTTTTAAATGTTGTAACTGTAGTGGCCTCCACCACTACTTCTGGCAGCTCAATCATACATGCACCACCCTCTGTGTGAAAAAGTTGTCCCTTAGATCCCTTTTATATCAGTTCCCTCCCACCTTAAGCCTCTAGTTTTGGACTCTACCATCTGAGGAAAGGTCATAGAGGTGTCCAGCACGGGGAACTGGAGGGTTACAGGACACTGGGTGGCCAAACTGTGGGAGAGGAATAAAATTGTTGGAAATATTGAAGGCATCTTCACGAGCACACGAGAAATAGAATCTATCCATTGAGACAGGGAGGTGATGGTTTGGAAGGTTCGCTGTTGGACTGGTAATCCAGAAACCCCAGTTTATTAATTTATTGTTATGATTTATTGTTGTCGCGTGTACCGAGAGACAGTGAAAAGTGTTGTTTTGTGTGCTGAAGGACCGAATGGCCTACTCCTGCTCCTATTTACTGAATTACCAGTATGACAACTTGTGAAATCTGAACACAAATATCTAGAATTAAATGTCAAATGATTGCACTGTTTGTTCAAAAGCTCACTCAGAGAAGGGGAAATCTACCATCCTTACCTGGTCTGGCCTACACGTGACTCCAGACCCACAGCAACCGGGTTGACTCTTAACTGCCCTCTGAAATGGCCAAGGGAGACATTCAGTTGTATCAAGCTGATAAAAAGACTCAAGAGGTAACGCATGGATTAACCCAGGCACCAGCAAGCTCAGCTATGTTGACCCTGCAATGTCCTCCTGACTAACAGCAGGAAGGATTGCAACAGCTGTCTGACAGACTGGTCAAGCAACAGTCATCCTCATGGAATCATACTCTGCAATGCATCACCATCCCTGGGTATTGGCCTGTCCCATCTGCAGGACACATGAAATAGAGGAGTTGACTAGGACAGCACGGGGTTAGATACAGAGTAAATCTCCCTCTATGCTGTTCCCCATCAAACACTCCCAGGACAGGGCCAGTGCAGGGTTAGATACAGAGTAAATCTCTTTCTACACTGTCCCCCATCAAACACTTCCAGGACAGGGCCAGCACAGGTTTAGATACAGAGTAAATCTCCTGCTACACTGTCCCCCATCAAACACTCCCAGGACAGGGCCAGCACGCGGTTAGATACAGAGTAAAGCTCCTTCTACACTGTCCCCCATCAAAACACTCCCAGGACAGGGCCAGCACAGGGTTAGATACAGAGTAAATCTCCTTCTACACTGTCCTCATCAAACACTCTCAGGACAGGGCCAGCACGGGGTTAGATACAGAGTAAAGCTTCCTCTACACTGTCCCCCATCAAACACTCCCAGGACAGGGCCAGCACAGGGTTAGATACAGAGTAAAGCTCCCTCTACACTGTCCTCATCAAACACTCCCAGGACAGGGCCAGCACGGGGTTAGATATGGAGTAAAGCTCCATCTATGCTGTCCCCCATCAAACACTCCCAGAAACGGGACAGCACAAGGTTAGATGCAGAGTAAAGCTCTCTCTACACTTGCCCCCTCAATCACTCCCAGGACAGGGACAGCACAGGGTTAGATACAGAGTAAAGCCCACTCTACACTGTCCCCCATCAAACACTCTCAGGACAGGAACAGCACAGGGTTAGATACAGAGTAAAGCTCTCTCTACACTTGCCCCCTCAATCACTCCCAGGACAGGGACAGCATGGGGTTAGATACAGAGTAAAGCTCTCTCTACACTGTCCCCATCAAACACTCCCAGGACAGGGCCAGCACGGGGTTAGATACAGAGTAAAGCTCCCTCTACACTGTCCCCATCAAACACTCCCAGGACAGGGCCAGCACGGGGTTAGATACAGAGTAAAGCTCCCTCTACACTGTCCCCAATCAAACACTCCCAGGACAGGGCCAGCATGGGGTTAGATACAGTGTAAAGCTTCCTCTACACTGATCCTATTTTTGTGCTTTAATAAGTGTGACATATTTTCCACTTTCTGAGCGTTCTCTCCTGACCCTGGGCGTGGTCAGGACCAACACCAAGAACAATGACAGCTTTTGTCTTCACCGTACAAGCGATTCACCGACAGATATTCCTTTGACACTGTGGTTCTTAGATTACCACAAAACAATTCTGAACTTTAAGTCACCCACGATAGTTTGTATAATTCTTTGGAAAGTACAATTATTTGAGAATGTTTACAGAGCTGGGGTCAATCCTTCCTTCATCTGGAAGCTGTCTTTGAGGTTAGGTTTAGTTTCATCCATTTTAAATATTTATATTGAGGTTTAATTGGACAAAATTATTACACTGGCCTTTGTGTTTGGTATGTCAGACACTGTCTCCATCTTATCCTTTCACACTCCCTCTCTCTCATACCATTCCTCACTCTCCTTCACGCCTGTTTCGATCCTCTCTTCATTCCTTTCTCCTCTCCCATCCTTCTCTCACTTTCTTCCTCCCCCCTACCTTTCCAGTTAACCACCTCTTTAATTTGCCTCACCCCTTCCACTTCCCTTTGTGCCCAACTCTCTCCGTTTTCCGCCGGTCCTGCCCCCTCTACGTTCTCCCCTCCTCTTCCCTTCTCACTCTGCCCCATACCCTTTTCTTTCCCCCACTCTTTTAACTCTTTCTAGCCACCCCCCCCATCACCTTCTACCAACTCATTTTCCCCACTGAAACCCCTCCCCTGGAAAAATCAGACCCCCCTCCCAAGTCAAGTTGTTACCCTGATAGGGGGGAGTCAGGCAGGGGTGGAGGGAGATTTGGAATCTTAATGGGGGTGGGGTTGGTGTCAAGAGGCCCCAGTGCTCATAAAGGTGGGTGACAATCCGGAACATTCTCCACTGATAGAGTCATAGAGTCGTACAGCATGGAAACAAACCCTTTGGTCCTACCACTCCATGACGGTCATAATTCCAAACTAAACTAGTCCCACCTGCCTGCTCCTGGCCCATATCCCTCCAAACATTTCATATTCACATATTTAAAAATTATGTTTTTTTGGTTTGCATTTTTTTTTAGATTCCCTACAGTGTGGAAACAGGCCCTTCGGCCCAACCAGTCCACACCGGCCCTTCATCGCCAGACCCTGGCCACACGACGCCTGGAGGAAAAGCTCCTCATCTTCCGCCTAGGAACCCTCCAACCACACGGGTTGAATGTAGATTTCTCCAGCTTCCTCATTCCCTCCCCCCCCCACCTTATCTCAGTCCCAACCCCCGGATTCAGCACCGCCCTCTTGACCTGCAATCTTCCTCCCGACCTCTCCGGCCTATCACCCTCACCTCCTTCCACCTATCGTATTCCCGGCGCCCCTCCCCCAAATTCCCCCACCCCCACCTTTTATCTCAGCCCGCTTGGCACACCAGCCTCATTCCCGAAGAAGGACTTATTGCCTGAAACGTCGATTCCCCTGCTCCTCGGATGCTGCCTGGCCTGCTGTGCTTTTCCAGCACCACACTTTTCCACACCGACCCTCTGAAGAGTAACCCACCCAGACCCATTTCCCTCTGACTAATGCACCTAACACTACGGGCAATTTGGCACGGCCAGTTCACCTGACCTGCACATATTTGGACTGTGGGAGTAAACAGGAGCACCCGGAGAAAACCCACACAGCCACAAGGAGAAACTCCACACAGACAGTCGCCCCAGACTGGAATCGAACCTGGGACCCTGGTTCTGTGAGGCAGCAGTGCTAACTGCTGAGCCACCGTGCTGCCCCAGTCATTAAAGAACTAAAATGAATAAAAGATAAATCTTATATTCCTGAAATGCAATAACTGTGGAGGAATCTCGAAGACAATCTAGAAATAAGCCTGAATTCAAGGAGCAGCTGCAAGATTCACGCTACGCTACTCTCAGTCCACCATTTTACAATCCGCCATTTTAAAACCGTTGAATCAGTGGGTCAACCTACAATTTCAAAACTGAAACAGATGGGTTTGGATCAAAGCAAAGAACTGCAGAGGTTGGAAATCCGAATCAAAAACAGAAATTGCTGGAGAAACTCAGCAGGTCTGGAGAGAGAGAGAGAGAGAGAGGAAAAACAGAGTTAATGCTTCTCAGTCCTAGGTCACCCTTCATCCTGTAAAGGATTGGATTAAACAGCAAAAGTACTGTTGGAGGCCGGAGATTTGGAAATATGTACATATATTAAAAGCTGGAAGTGCAGCATCTGTGGAGAGGTAGAGAGAGAGAGAGTAGAACTTATATTTTGAGTCCATTGACCCTTATAGTAGTTAGGAAAAGGTGCTATTAATGTTGAAGACAGGAGGTTGTGGTGGGGAGTGGGGGGAGAAGGTGTGAGCAGATAGGTGGAGATGTAGCCCTGAGGGAGAGAGAAGGACAGTTAGGCAGACAAAGGGGTGGATAATGGGAAACATTAATAATGAGGACAACTCGCAAGAAGCTCGACACCACCAACACTCAGTCACAGCAGTGTGTACTATTGACAAGATACACAGCAGAAATTCACCAAAGATCCCGAGACAGCACCTTCCAAACCCACGACCTCTTCCATCTAGAAGGACAAGGGCAGCAGATACATGGGAATACCAACCCCCTGCAAGTTCCCCTCCACTCACCATCCTGACTTGGACAGTTCCTTCACTGTCACTGGGTCAAAATCCTGGGATTCCCTCCCTAATGATATTGTGAGTCTACCTACAGCACACAGACTGCGGTGGTTCAAGAAGGTAGCTCACCCCCACCTTCTGAAGGGGCAACTAGGGATGGGCAATGAATGCTGGGTTCAGCCAGTGACACCCACACCCCACTAAAACATGAATGAATTAAAAAAAAATGTGAGTGAGTTGGTGAAATTAGGTTTAAGAGCAGCCCTTGTCATAACAGGGCCTGGGGTGTGGAGAAAGGGTGTGGTGAAAGAGGGTGTTTGAGCTCTCAAATGATTGAATTCCATATTGAGTCCTGAAGGGTGCAGGATCTCCAAGCTGAAAATGAGGTTCTTCCAGCTGACCTTCACTGGAGCACTGCAGCCAGCCTGTGACAGAGACGTTGACCAGGGAGCAGTCTGGGGTGTTAAAGTAGCAGGCAACTGGAAGCTCTGGGTCTATTTACAGACAGAACATGGGTGTGCTACACAGCAGTCACCCAATGGATGGATGTTTGTTTAGTTGGATTAGTGGAGGTTGCAGAAGCAAAATGGTTAAGTAGAGTTCAACCATGGTGGGACAGGTTTGAGGGGCTTTTAGATTAGATTACTTACAGTGTGGAAACAGGCCCTTCGGCCCAACAAGTCCACACCGCCCCGCCGAAGCGCGACCCACCCATACCCCTACATTTACCCCTTACCTAACACCTAACACTACGGGCAATTTAGCATGGTCAATTCACTTGACCTGCACATCTTTAGACTGTGGGAGGAAACCGGAGCACCCGGAGGAAACCCACGCAGACACGGGGAGAACGTGCAAACTCCACACAGTTAGTCGCCTGAGGCGGGAATTGAACCCAGATCTCTAGCGCTGTGAGGCAGCAGTGCTAACCACTGTGCCACCGTGCCGCCCATAATGGCCGGGCTGAATGGCCTTCTCCTGTGTCTATGTTCCCATTCCCATTTTCACTGAATGACTCTTTGAGCGATACAGACAGACCTTTGGAGAGACTGCTTATGATGAGCAGAGGATGCACTTTCTACAAAGGGACATAGAGATGTACAGCACGGCAACAGACCCTTCAGTCCAACTCATCCATGCTGACCAGATATCCTAAATTAATCTAGTCCCATTTGCCAGCACTTGACCCATATCCCTCTAAACCCTTCCTATTCATATACCCATCCAGGTGCCAGTTAAATGTTGCAATTGTACCAGTCTCCACCACTTCCTCTGGCAGCTCATTCCATACACATACCACCCTTTGTGTGAAAAAAGTTGCCCCTTAGGTCCCTTTTATATCTTTCCCCTCTCACCGTAAACCTATGCCCTCTAGTTCTGGACTCCCCGACCCCAGGGAAATGGCTATTGACTATTTACCCTATCCATGCCCCTCCAGTTATGTTTGTGAATGTCAGACCGTGTATAAATTACATTACAGTTCATCGAAACAGATTTTTGGCTGCGAAGAGTTTTGAACTTACATGGATTAATTGTCATGTGTTTCTGGGTCAGCAAAAGGCTAATTGTTTTTAGGTAGATCTAAAGGTCAATTAGAAACCAAGTTGTTTATTTACGCAGTCATCCTTTTACATTTGGGAACTCTGAAGTCGGTTTTACATACTTCCTGGAACAGACACACAATCCCAGCAGGTCTGGCAGCATCTCCATGGATGGAGAAACAGTGTTAATGTTTTGGGTTTGGTGTCACTCTTTTTCAAATGAAGCTTTACTCCGTCTCTAACCCCGTGCTGGCCCTGTCTTGGGAGTGTTTGATGGGGACAGTGTAGAGGGAGCTTTCCTCTGTATTTAACCCCGTGCTGTCCCTGTCCTGGATGTGTTTGATGGGGGACAGTGTAGAGGGAGCTTTACTCTGTATCTAACCCCGTGCTGTCCCTGTCCTGGATGTGTTTGATGGGGGACAGTGTAGAGTCAGCTTTACTCTGTATCTAACCCCATGCTGTCCCTGTCCTGGATGTGTTTGATGGGGGACAGTGTAGAGTCAGCTTTACTCTGTACTTAACCCTGTGCTGTCCCTGTCCTGGGAGTGTTTGATGGGAACAGTGTAGAGGGAGCTTTACTCGAGCCCGTGCTTCCAACAGAGACAATTGCAGGGCGATAGGGAAGGTGGAGTTAGGTGTGAGCTGTGGTGAATTGATCCTGCAGGGAGATGGCACCGGCATCTGACCAGCTGACTCTTTGAGGAATCCATGATATATGAAGATCATCCCCTTTACCAGACAACCAGTGGTTTGATGCAATTTTAATTTGCAATGATCTTCATGTTAAAGCCTCTACAGAGGCTGGTATCCTGTCACCAAGTCACCCTTTATTTACACGTGGAGAGTCATCAGCTATAGCACTCAGCTATAGCACTCCCTTCTACAGAGCTAGCTGTCAGTATCTCTGACTCTCAACCATTTATGTCAGCCAGGGCTCCCTGATTGGACCCAAACAGACAACTCCTATTCGATGAGGTCTAGCTGGCTCACCTTGTTATATTACTAAAGATATCAGGGACAAATTTGAATTAGCTTTATTGTTACATATGCTCCCACGGGTACAGTGAAAAGTCTACAGTTCGGCACTTACAGATACAGAGTCTGAAGTACAAATTCTTTGGGGAAAATTTTGAAGAATAAAGAGATAAAACGTCCAGCAATAAATTAGGAAAATAGAGGCTGTTGCTCAGAAAGAGATATGTTTCTGTAGCTTTTCATCTTGCAAGCATTAGGTCAGATGCGGGGGGAGGGGTGGGGTGCGAAATGTCTAAGGAAGCAAATATTAAATTCTCCTCTTTTGAAATGTGGCTCTTCTGCCCTTGAGGAGCTGGTAGTGAACCAGCTACAGTCTGTGTGGTGTCAGGACTGGGAATTGCATTTGGTACATTGTCCTGTTGAGGCTGCCGAACACACATGTACCAGCACAGGAAGTCTGCTCCTAAGTGTTAGAAAATGTTTAACAGATCAGGCTTTCCTAGTTTTAAATGCCTGCGCTTGATTATATAATCATTTGCGTAAGACCTTCACAAAGGTGCTAAAAATAAGAAGCGTTGCTCTCAGGAATGAAAGTTTTCAAGCTTTGAGTCCACTTTTTGCAGATGGCCTTTTAAATTGGAGATTTAGGAATAAGCCACGGCTGTACTAAAAGACTGATGAAGGACTCCTGCCCGAACCGTCTATTTTCCTGCTCCTCGGATGCTGCCTGACCTGCTGTGCTTTTCCAGCACCACTCTAATCTTGTACTGAAGAGGCACTCCAGCACAGATTTAGCAACATAAACGTTTGCACAGTAGGTCCACGCACACCCTGATCTTGCCAAAATAACCATCTGGATGTCTATGCATTGTGTATTTTGTCCACCTGAGGTTGCCAGACACACATATACCAACAGAGGGAGTCTGCCAGGCAGCGATAATAATAAATCTGTAAATAACGGCCATGCTTGCTAATTGTAAGTGTTCCTAACTGAATATAGCACTGTTTCTGACCCAAGATCTTCACAGACAGCAATTAATCCAATGGAGAATTTAACAGAAAGTTATACAGCTAGCGATTTGTAACAATTTTGTTTGTTGGTACAAGGTGTGCATCACAGCATTTTTATTTCCCATCCCCCCACTTGCCCCTTGAGAAGGTGGGGGTGAGCTGCCTTCTGGAACCGCTGCAGTCAGTCCACCTGCTGCAAGGACACCCACAGTCTGTTAGAGAGAGAATTCCAGGATTTTGACCTCGCGACATGAAAGAACAGCAATATATTTCCAAGTCAGGATGGCTCAGAGAGTGGAACTTATGGGCATCCCCATGGGTCCACTGTCAAACTCATTACCAAGGAAATATTGTGAAACTCATTACTAAGGAAAAATAGCCGAGGGAAATAACATCATGGTTCCTTGAAAGTGATGAAGGTGTTTGGTATGCTTTCCTTCATTGGTCACTGCATTGAGTACAGGAGTTGGGAGGTCATGTTGTAGCTGTACAGGACATTAGTTAAGCCACTTTTGGAACACTGTGTTAAATTCTGGTCTCCCTGCTATAGGAAGAGTCTTGTGAAACTTGAAAGGGTTCAGAAAAGATTTACAAGGATGTTGCCAGGGTTGGAGGTTTTGAGCTACAGGGGGAGGTTGAATAGGCTGGGGCTGTTTTCCGTAGAGCATTGGAGGCTGAGGGGTGACCTTATAGAGATTCATAAAATCATGAGGGGCATGGATAGGGGGAATATACCATGTCTTTTCCCTTAGTCGAAAACTAGAGGGCATAGGTTTAAGGTGAGAGGGGAAAGATTTAAAAGGGACCCAAGAGGCAATGTTTTCACACAGAGGGTGGTACGTGTATGGAATGAGCTGTCAGAGGGAGTGGTGGAGGCTGGTACAATGACAACATTTAAAATGCATCTGGATGGGTATATGAATAGGAAGGGTTTGGAGGGATATAGGTCAAATGCTGGCAAATGGGAGTAGATTAATTCAGGATATCTGGTTGGTATTGGACTGAAGGACCTGTTTCCCTGCTGTCCATCTGTATAACTCTAATATAGATGCGTTTGTTGGAGAAAGGAATATGTTGAATTAACACTAGTCGGGAGCACATATGCAAGGAGAGATCAGCTGGACCGAATGGCCTTGTTTTCGCTCTGGATAAACATTGTAATTTTGAGGAATGTCATGATTCTTCTGCTTGATGTTGTTTTGCAGCAGAATCCTGGGAATTCATCCTCAAGACTCGAAGACTGCAGACTAATCCTGGAAGGAACAGGAACGCGCTGCAGGCAGTATTTGGTAGATGTGGAGGAAGAAGTTAATTATCATGTCAAAGGTATGGATTTATCTCAAAACCTGAAATGCCCGAAGATATGGCCACACAGTCAGTTGGGTACATTACCAGTTGTTGTTAGTTTTTGATATAAAACTGCTTTCCAAGCTCTTAACCCTACAACCATGAAATCAGGGACTTTTAATGCCTTTTAAAAAATGCCTATGACGTATTTGTGGGACTGTACATAAACAGAACGTTGGTTGCGACGGCAAAATGTCAAGTAGAGCAAATCGATTTTTTTTGGGAAAACAGTTACATCTAGTCAGTTCCAGACTTTGGATGAAATACTGCAATTTTTTTTAACTCTTAACACTCAGAACTCAGTGAAAATAAAAAATGATTTGGCTCAGTGATTAGCACTGCTGCCTCACAGCGCCAGGGACCCGGGTTCGATTCCAGCCTCAGGCGACTGTCTGTGTGGAGTTTGCGCGTTCTCCCCGTGTCTGTGTGGGTTTCCTCCGGGTGCTCCGGTTTCCTCCCACAGTCCAAAGATGTGCAGGTTAGGGTGGATTGGCCATGCTAAATTGTCCCATAGTATCCAGGGATGTGCAGGTTAGGGTGGATTGGCCATGCTAAATTGCCCCAGAAGCCAGGGATGTGCGGGCTAGGTGGATTGGCCATGAGAAATGTGGGGTTTCAGGGATGGTCTTCCGAGGGTCAGTATGGAATCGATGGGCCGAATGGCCTACTCCCACGCTGTCGGGATTCCACAATCCATTTGTGCAGTCACGCTTGCAGTGCTTGGAAACATGGCAACCAAACTGTGCACAGCAAGATCCCACAAACAGATCGGGGCCACTTCATTTTCTTTTAAATGCACAAATGAAAGCAAAGTGCCGCAGCTGCCAAAAATCCGCAACGAAAACAGAAAGAGAGAAATGTTTATCCCTGAAACAACACAGTTGAGAAAAGACAGAAAGGTCTGGAGACATTCAGCAGGTCTGCGAAGAGAGAGAAACAGAGAGAGCATTTCGAGTCCAATACAACTTATCTTCTTCGGAGGAGATGTTGTATTGGCGTCCAGATGCTAAATCTAATCCCACCTCATCGCAGACCCTGCCAGACTTGCTGATTTCTCCAACCCTTCCTGATTATTTTAAAATACTTTTTTTTGGCGATGTTGAGCGAAGGATAAATATTGGTTCGGTAACACCAGGCAGAAAGTGTCCTCCTCTGCTAACGTGATGGGATCTACACCAGCACAGACTCTCAATTTAAAATAGAAAGGCATCTCATTGGCTGTAAAGGGCTTTGTGACACCCTGAGGTAGGCGCTACCAAAATGCAATTTCTTGCTTGTCTAAGATGAGGTTTTTGGAATACTGAATTCAGTTCTGGTCTCCCTGCTATAGGAACGATGTTAAACTTGAGAGGGTGCAGAAAGGATTGAAGGGTTTGAGCTACAGGGAGAGGCTGAACAGGCTGGGCCTGTTTTCCCCGGAGCGTTGGAGGCTGAGGGGTGACCTTATAGAGGTTTATAAAATCATGAGGGGCATGGATAGGATAAATAGACAAGGTCGTTTCCCTGGGGTGGGGGAATCCAAACCAGAGGACATAGGTTTAGGGTGAGAGGGGCAACTTTTTCACGCAGAGGGTGGTACGTGTATGGAATGAGCTGCCAATGGAAAGTGGTGGAGGCTGGTACAATGACAACATTTAAAAGGCATCTGGATGGGTATATGAATAGGAAGGGTTTAGAGGGATATGGGCCAAGTGCTGGCAAATGGGACTAGATTAGGTTAGGATATCTGGTCGGTATGGATAAGTTCGGCCAAAGGGTCTGTGTAATGATTGGAACCAGGTGCATGTTATTGACTGTGAGGTCCCTGCCTGAGATTATTAACCTGGTCTTAGGGCAGGTCCGAGGACCTCCTCGTGGGTCTGCTCCTGGGCCTGGCCAAACTGGCCATCAACAGGTCCAGGCAGTGGGCCGTGGAGGGGGTCGTTAGGGCCGACTGCCTGCCCCTCTTCCGGGGTTACGTTAGAGCCCGGGTGTCCTTGGAGAAGGAGCACGCGGTGTCCACCAACACCCTGGAGTCGTTCAGGGAGAGGTGGGCGCCGCAGGGAGTGGAGTGCATCATTTCTCCCTCCAACTCTATTTTGATTTAGTCCCTACCCTCCCCTTCACTGTTTTGATCACACAGCATTGCCCTGTGGTTTGAAGGGCAGTGCTTGTCACTGGCCACTCGGGTGTTTTTCCTATCTTCCTGGTGGTGGAAATTGAATAAAGATTCGTGCACTTTGTGTCCTTCACTGTGTTTTACACCTGCACACACATACCATGGGTGCTGGGGAAAAAATAAGCAAAAATAAAAAGAGGAAAAAAAAATAAACCAAAGTTCGGGTGTCTCTGGTAAAGGAGCACGTGGTGTCCACCAACACCCTAAGAAAAAAAAAAAATCAGCCGGGGAAAAAAAAAGAAAAAAAAAATTAACCTGGTCTTTACTACATTGGCTTGGTATGGTCAGTTCTGAAAATAAAAAGCCATGGCCATCCAAGTTAGATATTCAACCATGGGGTGGGGGGGACGTGCTCGATGGATAATATTGTGTCTGCCACTCGCAGTACTCTTAGTCCCACTTACACAACTGAATATCAAGTAGGGAATATGGCCAGAGGAATAAAGTGGATAATTCATCGCACTCGTTGGTGCATTTCCTTCAATCCCACCCTAGTTTTAAGGCTGAGCTCAAAGCATAGGCCCCTCGATTCACCACCAACCCAGAGAGCTGACTGCTCGCTTGAACATCTCACCCTGTTGGTTTCTAGCTGGCCTTGTCGCTGAAGTAGAAATTCAACTTTGTGCGGCGTCATCGAATGGCATCAGTGAAACCTCCTGCTTCAAGCGACAGATATGACAGTGCACACGCCCCCACGCTAGGATCGACTATCCCGCTGTGAGAGTCTTGTCTTTCTGGGAATTGAAAGGAGAGGACAGACCTATCCAGAAATGACAACTCAACTTAAGCCAAACAATTCCTGCTAGGCCTGTCCATCTCACCAACCCTCTTCACCATCAAGGGGGGGATATGCTGGTAATGGTGTTCTGCTAATATCTCTAGGCTTCTAGGCTGGCAATCTAATACCCCCAGCCTAGTGCCATCCAGTCATACAGCACGGAAACAGACCCTTCGGCTCAACCGGTCCATGCCGACCATAATCCCAAACTAAACTAGTCCCAGCTGCCTGCACTTGGCCCATTTCCCTCCAAACCTTTCCTAGTCATGTACGTTTCCAAATGTGTTTTAAATGTTGTAATTGTACCAACATTCTCTGGAAGTTCGTTCCACACGCGAACCACTATCTGTGTAAAAGAATTGCCCCTCACATCTTTTTAAGAATCTTTCTCCTTTCACCTTAAAAGTACACCCCCAAGTCTTGAAATCCCCTATCCTAGGGAAAAGACACCTGCCATTCAACTTATCTATACCCCTCATGGTCTTATAAGGTCACCTCTCAATCTCCTATTCACCAGTGAAAAAAAAAAGCCCCAGCCTATCCATCCTTCTCCTTATACCTCAAACCCTACATTCCTAACAACATCCTGGTAAATCCCTTCTGAACCCTCTCCAGTTTAATAATATCCCTCCTATAACTGGGTGACCAGAAAGGGACACAGTACTCTAGAAGATCTCGGTGTCCACGTACAAGGATCCCTGAAAGTTGCCATCCAGTTTGATAGGGTTGTTAAGAAGGCATACGGTGTGTTACCTTTTATTGGTAGGGGGGGGGGGGGGGGGGGTTGAGTTCCGGAGCCACGGGGTCATGTTGCAGCTGTACAAAACTCTGGTGCGGCTGCACCTGGAGTATTGCGTGGAATGCCCTGCCTGCCAATAGTAGTAGACGCGCCAACTTTAAGGGCATTTAAATGGTCATTGGATAAACATACGGATGAGAATGGAACAGTCTAGCTTAGATGGGCTTCAGATTAGTTCCACAGGTCAGTGCAACTTCGAGGGCCAAAGGGCCTGTACTGTGCTGTAATGTTCTATATTCTGTGTAAGAGACCTCACCAATGTCCTGTACAATCTCAACATGACGTCCTGACTCCTATACTCAAATGTCTGAGCAATGATGGCAAGCGTACTAAACACTTTCTTAACCTCCCTATCTACATGTGAAGAAAATTTCAAAAGATTATGTACGTAAACACCTCGGTCTCTCTGTTCTGCCCAGTCCTGTCCTTGTTTGTTTTACCAAAATGCAATTTCTCTGGACGTAGGTTCAAATCCCACCACAGCAAGATGGGGACATGTGAATCGAATAAAAATATCAATTGTTGTATTAAAAGAAAATCCCATCTACTTCACTCATGGAAGTAAACTGCTATCCTTACCCGGTCTGGCCTACATGGGACTCCAGACCCACGGCAATGTGATTGGCTCTTAACCGCCCTCTGGGGCAATTAGGGAAAGCCAATCGAGGTTGGAGGTTGCCCAACTCTCAGTAACAAATAAAAGTGTTTTGGATCAAATCTGGGGGAGTGTCAGGGTCTTTGTAAATAGAACACTGAAAGAACTGTGGATGCCGGAAATCAGAAACAAAAACGAAAACAGGAATTGCTGGAGAAACTCTGCAGATCTGGCAGCATTGTTGGAGAAAGTGAGAGAAAGCACAGTTAACGTTTCAGGTCCAGTGAACCTTCTTGAGTTCTAGACTCAAGAAAGTTAACTCTGCTTTCTCTCACCATGAATGCTGCCAGACCTCCCAAGTTTCTCCAGCAATTTCTGTTTTTGCCTTTGTAAATAGGTTTAATTTAAAACTTAGATTAGATTGTCTACAGTTGAAACAGGCCCAGCAAATCCACATCAACCCTCCAAAGAGTAATCCACCCAGACCCATTTCCCTCTGACGAATGCACCTAACACTACGGGCAATTTAGCATGGCCAAGTCACCTGACCTGCACATCTTTAGACTGTGGGAGGAAACCGGAGCACCCAGAGGAAACCCATGAAGACACGAGAATGTGCAAACTCCACACTGACAGTCGCCTGAGGCTGAAGTGCTAACCACTGAGCCACCGTGCTGCCAAACTATGTGGGACTTAGGCATCTCTGGTTGGACCCAGCATTTCTTGCCCCTTGAGAAGGTGGAGTTGAGCTGCCTTCCTGAACCGCTGCAATCCGTGTGCTGTGGGTAGACCCACAACATCCTTAGGGAGGAAATTCCAGGATTCCGACCCAGCGACGGTGAAGGAATGACGATATATTTCCAAGTCAGGACGGTGAGTGGCTCGGAGGGGAACTTGCAGGGACTGGTGTTGCAGATGGTAGACTTGGTACATATTATAATAATTCATCGCATTCCAGCTCCCACCATCTCCTTGACAGTTTTATTAGCTCGGTGCAGTACTGGTTTCGAGCACTCTGCGCGCACACAGCCGGATGTGAGATATTTTTCTGAGCTCTCTCATAAATTATGAGGACTATGTTGGTGTTTTCCCGGTGATCGGGTGAAATGGCAGATGCAATTCCTGCATCCCGCTCCTGCTCACTTGCAACTTGTCCTTTTGATTTGATTCGATGCATTACTGCCCCGAGATACAGTGAAAAGTATTGCTTTGTGTGCTATCCAGGCAAATCCTACCTTACATAGGACCATCAAGGTGATAGAACCGAATGCAGCTGTACTGTTACAGCTACAGAGAAGGTGGAGAGTAAGATCAACTTTAATATATGAGAGGTGCTGTTCATCAGCCTGATAATGGCAGGGAAGAAGCTGTTCCTGAATCTGTTGGTAGGTGTTTTCAAACTTCTGTATCTTCTGCCCGATGGAAGAGGATCTAACTGGGGTGGGAGCAGTCTTTGATGATGTTAGCTATCTTCCCAAGGAAGTGTAGATGGAGTCAGTGGATGGGAGGCTGGTGATGGACTGGGTTGTGTTCACATCTCCCTGGAGTTTCTTACAGACCCGGGCAGAGCAGTTGTCGTATCACACCATGATGCATCCCGATAGGATGCTTTCTATGGTACACCTGTAAAAACCGGTAAGAGTCCTGGTGGACACGCTGAATTTCCTTAGCCTCCTGAGGAAATAGAGGCGTTGGTGTGCTTTCTTGACCGTAGCATTGACGTGGCTAGACCAGGATAGATCGTTGAGGATCTTTACTCCTGGGAACTAGATCACCTCCACCTCAGCACCAATGATACTCACAGGGGTATGTCCTGCACTCTGCTTCCTGAAGTCAATGACTACCTCTTCTGTGTTTCAGGGAGAAGGTGAATGCAGGAGGGGGCCAGATAGCAACAGGAGCCTGGAGCGAGAATGCAGGAGTCAGCCTGCGCTGCAGTGTGAGACTGAAGGCTGTGAGATCAAACCCCTCCACTCTGCATCCAACATCAAGGCTGACGTCCTCAGGCAATGCTGCCTCATCAATGATTCAGACACACCATTAAAACGTCTCATCCAGGAGTTATTTTGACCTGGAGTCCGGGGATTCCCCCGACAAATGTCACTTCAAAGATGCCTCAGTCATAATCAAACTGCTGTGCAAGATTCCAACATAGAGTTATAGAGATGTACAGCACGGAAACAGACCCTTCGGTCCAACTCCTCCATGCCGACCAGAGATTCTAAATTAATCTAGTCCCATTTGCCAGCGTTTGGCCCATATCCCTCTAAACCCTTCCTATCTATGTACCCATCCAGATGCCTTTTAAATATTGTAAATGTGCCAGCCACATAGAACATAACAGCACAGTCCAGGCCAAGAGTGTGGTGCTGGAAAAGCACAGCAGGTCAGGCAGCATCCGAGGAGGAGGAGAATCGACGCTTCGGGTATAAGCCCTTCGTCAGGAATCCTGATGAAGGGCTTAAGCCCAAAATGTAGATTCCCCTTCTCCTTGGATGCTGCCTGACCTACTGTGCTTTTCCAGCACCACACTCTCGACTCTGATCTCCAGCATCTGCAGTCCTCACTTTCTCCTAGCACAGTACAGGCCCCTCTGTCTTCTTTCAACTAGCCAATTTCTGATCCAAGCTACTCAGTCAATCCCATGACTCTGTATTTCTTATGTTCCTACATCACAACATTCTGAAATGCGCTCACTTTACAGTAGCCGCACTGAACAGCTCACTCCAGTTGGCGTTCCAATCTGTTACCATGTTTAACCTTTCCAGGGTGATTTGAGGCAGACCGGGCACTTTGAACAGTAGAAGTGGAGATTTTATGGACCCATTTGCATTTGATTACTGTCCAGCAATGATCTGATAGAGAGGGGAAGCAGTGTTGGTGCATAACAACACAAGACGCAGCAGCAGAATTGGCCGTTCAGGCCATCGAATCTGCTCAGTGAGATCGTGTCTGAACTGATAATCATCAACTCGATTCTTTGCTGTCTTTTCCCCCATACCCAGCAATTCCTTTAAAATGCAACGATCTGTCTATCTCAGCCTTGCGTGTGGTTAATATCCCAGCTTCCGGAGCCCTCCGTGGGATAGAATTCCACATCCGTGCCATCCTCTGAGAGAAAAGCATTTTGCCTTAAATCTGCAACCACTTAATTCTGAGATTATGCCCTCTGATCCAAGGCTGTCCCACATGTGGAACCAGCCTTTCCACATCCACCCTGTCAGGGCCTCAAAGAATCTGAAACAAAAACAGAAATTGCTGGCGAAACTCAGTATGTCTGGCAGGATCTATGGGAAGTACGGACATTTAATGTTTCGGGTCTGATGACTTTTCATGAGAACCAGTTCTGACCACCTTCCCCCGGGGATGGGTCTGGCTGGGATGCTCTTCAGAGGGTCAGTACAGACACAATTGGCCAACGGCCTCCATCTGCACTGTGGGGATTTTAAGTTTCTAAGCCCACATTGACCACTGAAAGTTGGCTTACTTTACTCTGGTTGGACCGGCATTTATTGCCCCGTCCCTAGTTGCCCATTGAGAATGTGGGGATGAGCTGCCTTCTTGAACTGCTGCAGTCGCCCTGCTGTGGGTTGACCCACGATGCCCTGAGAGAGGGAACTTCAGGACTTTGACCTAATGATAGTGAAGGAACAGCGATATATTTCCACGTCGGGATGGTGAGTGGAGGGGAACTTGCAGGGGCTGGTGTTCCTTTGCATCTGTTGCCCTTGCCCTTCTAGATGGAAGTGGCTGTGGGTTTGGAAGGTGCTGTCTGAGGATCTTTGGTGAATTTCTGCAGTGCATCTTGAAGTTAGTGCACACTGTGGTTACCAAACATCAATGGATGGAGGGAGTGGATGTTTGTGGGTATGGTGCCAGTCAAGTGGGGCTGCTTTGTCCTGGATGGTGTCGAGCTTCTTGAGTGTTGTTGTAGGTGCCCCCATCCAGGGCAAGAGGGGAGTATTCTATCGCACTCCTGACTTGTGCCTTGTAGATGGTGAACAGGCTTTGGGGAGTCAGGATTCTCAGTATTCCCAGCCTCTGACCTGCTCTTGCAGCCACTGGGTCCAGTTGAATTTCTGGTCAATGGTAACCCCCAGGATGTTGAATGTGGGGGATTCAGTGATGGTAACACCACTGAATGTCAAAGAGCTGTAGTTAGATTGTCTCTTATTGGAGATAGACATAGCCTGGCATTTGAGTGGCGTGAATAGGAAAAGATATTGATTCTACTTTTCATTCACAACGTTTATCCCACTGCAATGAAATTTCGAGGTTTTTGCAATTGCCAAACCCTTCAGTGAGGACTGTGAGAGCAAGGGCCCTGTTGAAACAGGAGTCTGGCTGAGAAAACAACTTTTCTTCCTCAGCGATGTCCGGAACACGCCATCTGGAAGTGTCGATTTAATCAATGAGGAGGGAGCTGGAGATCGACATGAGGTAATGACACGCGTCTGAGGAGCTGGTGCAAGCACAATGGGCCAAATGGCCTCCTGCTGTGCCCTGACGATTCTGTGTGTAAGTCAGACGGAGCTGTATGGCAGTAATTGTTTGCTCAGATCTTGTGAGTCCACTCACAGGCCCAGGCCCCAGACTGGGAAACCCTGTGCAATACATCTGGCCCTATCTGGAGTCACGTACAGAGGGGGAGTGAGGATGGTGGTTTGCTCACCTGGCAACCACGTTCGTGGGTACAGAAGTTGGAGGACAGGGGCGACTTGGGCCAGAGCATGGTCCAGCGATAACAAATTCCAGCAATTTGTTTTTGTTTCTGACACTACCCAGAGTTCTTTTATTTTAGTTAATGGTTTGCCCCTAAGTCCACTGAATCCCTACAGGCCATTCAGCCCAATGAGTCCACACTGACCCTCCGAAGAGCATCCCACCCAGACCCATCCCACTATCCTATGCCTGTAACCCTGCATTTCCCATTCCTGATCCACCTAGCCTACACATCCCTGGATGCTCTGGGTAATTTCCCCATGGCCAATCTAACTAACCTACACATCTCTTTGACTGTGAGAGGAAACTGGAACACCCAGAGGAAACCCACAAAGACACAGGGAGAACGTGCAAACTCCACATAGACAGTCGCCCGAGGGTGGAATCGAACCGGGGTCCCAGGCGCTGTGAGGCGGTGACTCTTCTTCATATAAATACCATCTTCCTCTAGTTTGAAGACGGTTTTTGAGTTCAATTCATGAACCTGAAAGCATTAAGACTGAGGCCAAAACCAAGGTCACAGGTAAACCTGGAGAGTTGACTGATGTATTGGTCTTAAAGGTCAAAGATCATCATCTGACCTCTGTGCCAGTTACTGTTAGAGTTGTACATCACTGGTCTCCTTCCTATCAGAAAGATGTTGTGAAACTTGAAAGGGTCCAGAAAAGACTTACAAGGTTGGAAAACCTGAGCTCTCAGGAGAGTTGAACAGGCTGGGGCTGTTTTCCCTGCAGCGTCAGAGGCTGAGGGGTGACCTCATTGAGGTTTAGAAAATCACGAGGGGCATGGATAAGATAAATAAACAAGGTCTTTTCCCTGGGGTCAGGGAGTCCAAAACTACAGGGCATAGGTTTAGGGTGAGAGGGGAAAGATATAAAAGAGACCTAAGGGACAACGTTTTCACGCAGAGGGTGGTACGTGTATGGAATGAGCTGCCAGAGGAAGTGGTGGAGGCTGGTACAATTGCAACATTTAAGAGGCATTTGAATGTGGATATGAATAGGGTTTGGAGGGATATGGGCCGGGTGCTGGCAGGTGGGACTAGATTAGGTTGGAATATCTGGTTAGCATGGACGGGTTGGACTGAAGGGTCTGTTTCTGTGCTGTACATCTCTATGACACTATGAACACAGAAACAGACTTTTGGGTCCAACTCTTCTTTAGCAACGTGGAGAATGATCTCACTGACCAGGTTGAGCTGGTTAACAATTTAACTGCTTGGTTAACTATTTGCCAGACAACTATGTATCTTCGCTGGCAGCATTCCTGCCGAGGTTTTGTCACAGAACAAGACACCAACGCACAATAATATGCATAAAACTTTTATTTACAGAGTGCAACATTTGTACCAAACTCTCTCCGGTGTTGACAGGAACCGTGGGAGTCTTTTAAACATAGTCTGCAGTCAAATGCTCGAATTCAAGTCAATCCCGTAGGCTGCAAATAGAAAACGATCATCACAGTACAACACAGAATGGAAGAACAATGAGACAGTGGCTCTCCTCATTTTTAGGCAAGATCACAGTCAGTGCAGGAAGCTGCTAATTCCTAAGGACGGTGCATGATCCTGTCCAACTGCATAGGCATCGTAAAACACTCCTTTCCTTCCCCTTGTTCCTCTTGCAAGAAAAAAAAACACCAAGGGACACGAATTTACCTTAGACACTAATCCCAAGAAGCGAGTCAAGAATAAAAAATGTTGCCGCCCAAGGTGTGGGGACTCGCGCCTGTGGGCAGCGGTTGGGGTGAGGGGAACAGAAATATCCCGGGAGTGGGGGGTGGGGGCAATGCACGTGGGGGCAAGGGGATAGAATCCTCTGCTGATAGGGGTTAGAAGGTGAGCATTGAAGTATAAACGCTAGCCGAGAGTTGATGGGCTGAGCGGCCTGTGTTGTGAGTAGTTGTGTGGGGGTGGCGCGGAGATGTTGGGAGATAGAGGAACAAAACGTCAGGGAAGTCCTTGATCAGAATCTGCGATGCGAGGAGTAGGAGGCCCCCCCGCCCCAGTTTGGGGTCGTCCCTTCCACTGGCACGGGCCTACCGGAAGTTTCTAAATTCCAACCGGGACGCCTCACTTGAACCGACCGGAAATATGCGCATGTTCTTGCCCAGTGGGGTGAGTCCTCCTGGAACCTTGTTCTTCACCACAATCCCAGATTTCTCAATGGAGCCCATCACCACGCCCAGCACCCACCCCCAACCCTGGCGTGCCAGGTCGCCTTGGGTCTGCAGGGGGTCTTTGGACGATATCAGTCAGTCTGTTCAGAAGAACGAAGGAATGGCCTGAGTCCAGGAGACCCATTTCGGGCCCCCCCACCCAGGACTTGGCATAGAAAGACCATTTGGTCTATCTCTTCAAACCATCGTGTGTTTCTTCTCTGCTAGGTCCTATCCCTCTTTGGCATGTGACCTTCTCTCTTACCCTGATGAAGTAAGGGCAAGTGCACCACTTGTGCCAATGTCACAGGACATCTGCTTTCAGAGCATCATGGTTCTCTATCACGGAAGGGGTTGGGGCTATCTCATCTCTACAACAGAGACAATTGAGAGATGTGTTGTTCAGGATCAAAAAGATATTGCCACAGAGTTTGGTTGGCTAGAACAGTGCTTCCATCCATACAGAGCATGCCCGAAACTCAGGCTCTTGAGTTTACAATCATAGACACCCTACAGTGCAGAAAGAGGCCATTTGGCCCAACAGGACGATACTGATCTTCTGAAGAGCATCCCACTCTCACACCCTTTACCATAACTAACCTAACTAGCCTGGATACCATGTGGGACAATTTAGCCTGGCGAATCCACCCTAATCTGCACATCCTTAGACACTACATGGGACAATTGAGCACGGTCAATCCACCATGACCTGCATATCTTTGGATTGTGGGAGGAAACCCACACAGACACGGGGAGAATGTGCAAACTCCACACAGACAGTCGCCTGAGGCTGGAACCGAACCCGGGTCCCTGACACTGTGAGGTAGCAGTGCTAACCACTGAGCCACCGTACCACCTGCTGGGATGGTGACTGTAATAAATCCAACAGGGGAATTTGGGGGGGGGAGAACTGCTTTTACCCAGACAGTGTTCAGAATGTGGCACATGCCGCTACAGCAAGGGGGGAATCGAGGCAGATCTCAAACACATTGGCACCACTCAGAAAGGGGCATTGACACCAAGGTGTGGTCATTTAAATACCAATGGGAGGGAAAGTATTATTGAGCTCTGGAATGAGAGAAGAAACTAAGGCTCATTTCTCAGATGGAGGCAAAAAATTCAACAAAAAGCAGGCAAATTCTCTCTGGTGGCCCTGATTAAGGTTCCACCCTCAACGTGTGTGTGTGTGTGTGTGTGTGTGTGTGTGAGACAGAGAGTGTGTATATGTGTCTCTGTGTGTATGTGAAAGCATGTGTGTGTCTGTCTGTATGTATGTGTGAGATAAAAGCGTGTGTCTGTGTGTGTGTGCCTGTCTGTGTGTATATGCCTGTATGTGTGAGAGTGAGTATGTGTGTATGTGTGTATGTGAGTGTGTGTAGAGTGTGTGTGCATGTGTGCACGTGAGAGTGTGTGTGTGTGTGTGTGTGTGTGTGAGAGAGAGTGTGTGACAGAGCATGTGTGTGTATCTGTGTGTATGGTGTCTGTGTATGTGCCTCTATGTGTGAGTGTGTGTATGTGTAAGAGTGTGTAATTGAGAGTGAGAGAGTGTGTGTGTGTTGGGGTGTATGTGTGTCAACCAGATGCCACCTTTCCCACTTCACCACTGCTCATTGGCTGCCCCCAGCAGGATTGGGACATCCCAAGGATGTTACTGGCGTCACACAAATGCAGTCCGTTCTTGCTTCCTTCTGAGACGGTGTTGACTTCACTTGAGGCTCCTCTGCTTCTCACCAACATCCTCGCCCCCCTGGGGCCAGGTGGGGGGAAGATATAGACCGACTGCCAGCTCATAGTCATTCCAGCATCCTGCAGGGAACACGGGAGCTCCGGGAATTCCTTGAGCGATGGGCGTGGGGAGTGTGCTGGGCGGTCTTCCTGGACGGATTGGAACCCAACGGTCTTTGACATCTTCCTCTCCCCCCTAGGAATCCTGGGATATTTGCCACGTGACCTCCCTCCTCCCCTCAGAGATCTCTGTCTCACTTCTACGAACTCGGAGGATGACGTCTCTCGGCTAGGCCAGCAGTGGGTCTACATCGAGTGCCAGTGCGCAGCGGCAGCCTCAAAGACCATTTTGAAAGGACAACATTGAGCTCATGGTCTCGCGGTTAACGAGAGCCGGTTCTGCAGCAGACGTGGCTTCTTCACCAGCTGACAGACTCAAAGTTGACACTTTGCAGATCAGGAGTGAGTAACAGTCCCTGGAGCGAAAGTGGTCAATTCCTGGAGTAACAGTTCTCACAGTAACATGTCCTGAGTAACATTCCCAGAGAGACAATCCCTGGAGGAATAATGGTGGACTAACAGTCCCCTGGAGTAACAATCCCTGAGGAGCAATCCTCGGAGTAACAGTTCAGATGATAATGTTCCCTGGAGAAACATTTCCGAAGGAATGAATCCTGGAGTAATAATTTATTGAGTAACAGTCTTGGGAGTGAAATCCTGAGAGCAACAATCCCTGGAGCATTGTGACAGTTTCTAGAGTAACCGTTTCCATGGTGACAGGCGTTGCAGTACGCACAGATCATTGCACTCATGAGTAACAACCTCAGTCCCCTGTTGAAATTGATTTGAAGAGGTGGTTTTTCTCTGCTCTCCCTCAAGAATGCCAGCTTACACTGGGTGGTACCTCTGGGGGTGCTTGGTCAGAGTGGTCATTCTTCATTTAGGGCTCAGAAGGAGGCCATTCAGCCCGATATGCCTATACTAACTCTCCACCGAGCAGTCCCGTTCACCTTGCTCTGTCCCCCCGAGAGAGTTTGGACTCTCACTTTATCAAGGGTATGCTCACTCATCTTTTTGCCCTGTCTAGGTGGCTTGAGAGGTGAGGGTGTGGGGAATGTCAGCTACCCTTCGGCCCACCATGACTATGCTGACCAACAAATACCAAATGACACTCATCCCATTTACCTGCACTTGCCCCATTTACTGTGCCCTGGCAATTTAAGTGCTCATCCAGATGCTTCTTAAATGTTACAAAAGTACCTCCACCACCTCCTCTGTTAGCACATTTCATATTTCTACCACTCCTCCAGGTGAAAAACTTTGCTCAGACCTCCTCCATGCCAATTTCTAACCATGGCCAATCCACCCTAACCTGCACATCCCTGGGCACCATGGGACAATTTCCCATGGCCAATCCACCCTAACCTGCACATCCCTGGGCACTATGGGATAATTTAGCATGGCCAATCCACCCTAACCTGCACATCCCTAGACACTATGGGACGATTTAGCACGGCCAATCCACCCTAACCTGCACATCCCTGGGCACTATGGGGCAATTTAGCACGGCCATTCCACCCTAACCTGCACATCCCTGGGCACTATGGGGCAATTTAGCACGGCCAATCCACCCTAACCTGCACATCCCTAGACACTATGGGACGATTTAGCACGGCCAATCCACCCTAACCTGCACATCCCTGGGCACTATGGGGCGATTTAGCACGGCCAATCCACCCTAACCTGCACATCCCTGGGCACTATGGGGCAATTTAGCACGGCCAATCCACCCTAACCTGCACATCCCTAGACACTATGGGACGATTTAGCACGGCCAATCCACCCTAACCTGCACATCCCTGGGCACTATGGGACGATTTAGCACGGTCAATCCCCCCTAACCTGCACATCTTTGGACCGTGTGGGAAGACACCGGAGCATCCGGAAGAAACCTATGCAGACACGGGGCAAACCTGCAAACTCCTTACCTTAAGCTTGTGCTGTCTGGGAATAGGCATGCCTGCTCTGGGGAAAAGGTTCTCACAATCTACCACCCCTCCCCCCCCACCCCATTTCATCATTTTCTGCTCCCCAGTCAGATCGCCCCTGTGTTTGAGAGGTGCCCCTACCAAGTCTTGTTGGGAAGTGAAGACAGATTGGCACCACAGAATCCCTACAGTGTGGAAACAGGCCCTTCAGCCCAACAAGTCTCCAAACAGTATCCCACACAGACCCATTCCCCTCCCCCATTACTCTACGGTTACCCCTAACTAATGCACCTAACCTACACATCCCTCAATACTATGGACAATTTAGCATGGCCAGTCCACCCTAACCCTAATCTTTGGATGATGGGAGGAAACTGGAGCACCCGGAGGAAACGCACACAGACATGAGGAGAATGTGTAAATGCCACACAGTCGCCCGAGACTGGAATGGAACCTGGGTCCCTGGTGCTGTGAGGGTAACCACTGAGCCACCGTGCCCTGCTGCAACATCCACCTGATTCATGGCAGGTAAGTGTCCCCTGCAGGCGGCCTGGTGACACACCTGGAGTTCACCATTGGGGTGGAAACCTGGCAGGTGGGGAGGGGACAGCTAGTGACTGACACCAGGGAGCCACACCTGTGGATGTAGAAGGTAGGAGAAGGGTGAAGCCTATCACACCCTGCAGTGAGGTCTTGACCCATCTGACCGAAGCCTCAACTGCACTTTCTTGTCTAGATCCTGGAGCGCAGTGACATTTTAAAAGACATTTGGACAGGTATCTGAACAGGAACAGTTTAGAGGGATATAAGCCTAATGCAGGCAAATGTGGACCCATCAATGGTCATTGAACAACTAACCCTGTCCAGAATTCACCCATAAATGCTGACCTCTATCTTTCTCCACCTCAATAGGCAAAAGAAGATCATGAATCTCAACACAAAAATTAACTTAGACCAATTTTTAGATGCAAGATAACCCCCCCCCCCCCATCTTAGTTCACAAAACACACTACTGACACCTAGTGCTTGGAAGATTAATGCAAGTATTTAATTTTTCTATATTGTGGCCTTCAATAGTGACTTCAGAATCTGAGGGATGGCAGCAATTCCAATTTCTGTCTTGCTATGAGAATTTTATCCCAAATTCTCACAGGTGCTGAGGCAGATGTCTTTCTCATTCTCAGTGTTGGCTTTCTGCACATCTCCTAGTTTTATTGGCAGCCATATCTTCAGCCACTTGCATCCCAAGCTCTGGAATTCCCTCCTTCATTAATATCTTTCACAAAAAGCTTTAACCAAGCTTCTGTTCACTGGCCTCAATATCTTCTTATGGTGGCTGGTTGTAAATTTTAACCAATAAGGGATGGGGGAAGACATTCGGCCCTTCTAATTTGTTCTGCTGTTCTGTAAGGTCATGGCTGACTTATGTCCTAACTCCAAATACCCACCTCCTCACCCAAATCCCTTCCTACCCTTTTATAACGGAAATCAAGACAGCAGTTACCAACATCTACCGCCCTTGAGTACTGTGTTCAGGTCTGGTCTCCCAGCTATAAGAAAGATGTTGTGAAACTCGAAAGTGTGAAGGAAGAATATTCAAGGATGTTGCCAGAGTTGGAGGGTTTGAGCGATAGGGAGTGGCTGAATAGGCCGGGGCTGTTTTCCCTGGAGCGTCGGAGGCTGAGGGGGTGACCTTATAAAGGTTTATAAAATCAGGAGGGGCATGGATAGGGTGAATAGCCAAGGTCTTTTGCCTGGGTTGGGGGAGTCCAAAACTAGAAGGCATAGGTTTAAGGTGAGAGGGGAAAGATATATGGGGCAATGTTTTCATACAGAGGGTGGTGCGTGTATGGAATGAGCTGCCAGAGGAAGTGGTGGAGGCTGGTACAATTACAACATTTAAAAGGCATCTGGATGGGTATATGAATAGGAAGGGTTTGGAGGGATATGGGCTAAGTGCTGGCAAATGGGACTAGATTAATTTAGGATATCTGGTCAGCATGAACGAGTTGGACCGAAGGGTCTGTTTCTATGCTGTACATCTCTGGTGACTCTATTGTGCATGTACAAGCTGGAATTGGTGAACTATCTCCCTCCTCTCTTGCCCCTCTACAGGCCTAGATTCCTCAAGATACAGAAATCAAATGTTGTTGTTTGATAAGCATTTTTTGTGAAAAGTGCCTTCTTGTTGTTGTGTAGAATCCCCACACAGTGCAAAAATAAGCCATTTGGCCCATCAAGTTTACACCAGCCCTCCACTTCCCATGACTAATCCACATAGGCCTTGGCACTACAGGGGCAAGTGAGCACAGCCAACCCACCCATTTGGACTGTGAGAGGAAACCCAGAGAGAATGTACAAACTGTACACAGACAGTCACCCACAGGTGGAATTGAACCCAGGTCCCTGGTGCTGTGAGGCAGCAGCGCTAACCACTGAGCTAGCCCTATGCTGTGCAGCCACAGCTGTTAGTTCATCAGTTGGCTCAAGGGTTGGTTTAGATTTTCTTCAGTCATCGCTCAAGACTGGAAACTATTGGACAATGAGATCACGGCACAGAGCTGAGCTCTGATTTGCCACTTTCCTCAATGGGAGTGGAGAGAGAAGGCAGTGTGGGCATTGGAGGAGGTGACAAAATATGCTTCCTCCCCACCCGCAGTGCAAATCTCAGTCATACGCTGCACAGACTATCTGGAGCACGGGTCTTCAGAACAACAGCTGGAACATTCATCAAGGCACCACCATCTTCACCGTATCCTGTACCTTCAACCACTTCTTGCTGCAGTGGAGAGTGAGTTGAATTAGCTGAAGACTGGCGACTGGTTCGGCTGGGGTCCTCTGGAGATGGACTGTTCACTGGCCACTCCGGCTGCAGGAGTCAGTTGCAGTCTCCAAATCAGTTGGAGATCTTCCTCCTCCAGTCAGTTCATCGTCCACCATCATTCCCGACTGGATGTGGCAAGGGGTGCAGAGCTTAGATCTGGTCTGGTTGGTGGTGGATTCCTGATGAAGGGCTTTTTGCCCGAAACATCGATTCTCCTGTTCATGGGATGCTGTTGTGCTTTTCCAGCGCCACACTCTCGACTCTGATCTCCAGCATCTGCAGACCTCATTGGTGGTGGGATCGCTTTGCTCTACCATGGCCTGCTACGTCAGGTGTTTAGCAGGCAACGCTGTGACGGCCTCACCCTGTTGTTTTTGTCGGGTTTGCCTGGTGTGGAGTTGCGTCGGTGGGAGAGTAAGGGGGGGCCACACCAGCCCGCGAGGTTGTGGGTTTGTCAGAGTACGACTCTGCTGGTGCCTTGTGGGTGCCCAGTCTCGAGCTGGCGGGTCTGTTCCGAGTCTGGCGCCACAGAAATGATAGATGGTGTCTTCAGCAGTCTTTGCCTCGACAGCTGGTTAGTTCTTTGTGTCATGTCAAAGGCTTAAGGCCTTGGCAGCTGATGTCATCGGTCAGTATTGGCAGCTCAGGAATGCTCAAGGCTCCATCTTGGAGGATCCCACGTGCAGTGTTACATTTGTGAGGTTGAAGTGGTGCCAAGGAGGATGACTGGCATTCGCCTCAGTGCCCTAGACTATGGATGGGGAAAGGAAAGCATGGAGGGTAGGAATCAACTCTTGATCATAGTGCAAGGACGTTGGGGGAGAGATGGTTCTCACCTCACCACTGGGGTATTGAGATTGGCCCTGGCGTACTTATTCCTCAGCAAAGAAGCAGAGTGTACTGTGAGCCAGAAAGAAAACAACTCCCTCGGTTTGATATTTGGTTCTGTCTGAGTCTGGACAGGCGAGCTGTGGCACTACTGTCACTGAATTTCATCCACCCTCAGCATCGCAGGGCTGAACATTGACCAGGAACTCAACTGGACCAACTGTATTAATCCTGGGGTTACAAGAGCAGGTCAGAGGCTGGAATCCTTCAGCAAGTCACTCACCCCCTGACTCCCCAAACCCTGTCGACCGTCTACAATTCCTGATGAAGGGCTTTTGCCTGAAACGTCGATTTTCCTGCTCCTCGGATGCTGCCTGACCTACTGTGCTTTTCCAGCACCACTCTAATCTTGACTCCCACCATCTACAAGGCACAAGACAGGAGTATGATGGAATACCCCCCACTGTGCCCTGGATGGGGGCAGCTCCAACAACACTTAAGAAGCTCAACACCATCCAGGACAAAGCAGCCCCCCCCCCCGCTTGATTGGCCCCACATCCACCACCTTCGACATTCTGTCCCTTCCACCATCAACCCTCAGTCGCAGCAGTGACTCCAACTATCTACAAGATGCACTGCAGCATCTCACCACATCTCCTCACACACCACCTCCAAAACTCATGACTTCCATCATCTAGACGGACAAGGGCAGCAGAAACATGAGAACACCACCCCCTGCAAATGTCCCACTTCCTCATCCCGATTTGGAAATAAATCGCCGTTCCTTCAACGCCACTGGGTCAAAATCCTGGAACTCCCTCCCCCAAGGGTGTCCCTATACCACAAGGACTGTAGCGGTTCAAGAAGGCAGCTCACCACCACCTTCTGAAGGGGCAATTAGGGATGGGCAACCTAGTCGGTGATGCACACATCCTGTGAAAGAATTAAAGCAAAGAACAGTTATCCAAGGACAATCTTCAATCCATTTTAACATATTAGCCAAACACATCAAGCACCTTAAACAGTTTTGCTGACAAACAGGTGGTGACTGGGTACGAGAGCTGCCCAGATGTTTAGGATGGGGTTCCGTTTTCCCACCACACACCTCCATTTTGACAAAGCACCCACATGGAGGCATGCAGCAGATGTCAGATTGTGGACAGAGGGTATAGCGTTCCTGGAGGCTCCAGGAACTGGAGATGAATCCCAATGTTGGCAGCCACCGTGGAGGAACCTCCCATGGGAAAATGGTGGCTCGCCTGAGAGCCTAGCGTCATCCAATCGGGTGACAGAGTGATGCCTAGTTGGCCCCTCCCCCCAGTGTATGTGCTGGAAGGCCATTGGCAGAAAGAGTGATCATGTGATGAAAACTCCAGGAATCCACCCGACCCCAGTCGGTATCCCTTGGGGTTGGCATGGCAGCCATCTTGGCCCATCCTAAGCACGCCCCCACCCACCCTCCAGTGGCCACAGGAAGTACGGCAAGGGAGAAGGAGACAAAGTAAATCTCAAAATAGAAACAGGAAAGAAAATGGAGGCCTGATGGGAGGGTTACTCAGCAGTTCAAAATGATTTAAATAAGGTTTCTTTTAAAATAAAAATCATTGCCGCATACAGGACTGTTATAAAAATACATTTATGATGCTAACAATACTAAAACAACATTCAACCCTTGGATTTTATTTTTTAGTCCTTCATTCTTTATAAACTCAAAGTCTTCATTTGAATACAGTCCTCCCGCAGTACCACCAGCTCAATGTTGAAATATTGGGATTTTTTGGAGGAGAGAGGGGTGTCCAGGGTGACCGACCGGGCAATATCCGTCGACTTGGAGCTGGCGAAGAACTTCAGGAGTGGCGCCAGGCCCTTGGTCATGTCACTGCGGGCGCCCTCGTTCACCAGACAGTAAAGGATGGGGTCGGCCACGCAGTTCAGGCTGGTCAGGGCCAGCGAGACATGGTAGGCCGTGAAGATGTTCTCCTCGAAGCTGCAGTCCCACGGCCTGCTCAGGTACATGACGCTCCTCAGGAGCAGGATGATGTGGTACGGCGCGAAGCAGAGCAGGAGGATGACGATGAGGCTGAGGGCCAGGCGTTTGATCTTCACCTTCTCCCCCTTCTCGGTGGACAGGTTGCCCTTGATGGCCTTGAGGATGCCCTGGTAGGAGAACAGCATCAGGATCCAGGGGAACAGGAACCCGATGAAGACGCGGTAGAGGTTCATCTGGGCCACCCACTTTTCCATGGGGTACTTCTCAAAGCAGAAGGTGTGGTTGAAGCGGTCTTCGAAGAGTTCATTGTGGAAGAGCGGGGCACAGTTGGCGCCGATCTCGATCGTCCAGACCACCACGCTCGTGACAACCGCCGTCTTGACCCGACGGATCTTGGCAAACCTCAACGGGTGGGCCACGGCCAAGTAGCGGTCGACTGAGATGCAGCTGAGGAAGGCGATGCTGATGTAGATGTTGGTGTAGAGGATGAAGCCAAAGAGCTTGCAGGACTCCGGGCCCAGGATCCAGTTGTCCTGGTGGAGGAAGTAATTGATCCACGGTGGCAGGGTGGCGATGTAGAGCAGGTCGGAGATGGAGAGGTTGAGGAGGTAAACCCCCAGCTCATTCCTCTGCTTGACCTGCAGGTAGGCCGCCCAGAGGGCCAGGCAGTTGGTGGGGAGCCCGATGACGATGACGAAGATGTACAGCGTCGGAGGGAAGAGGCTGTCCAGCCGGGAGTCCACGTCGCAGCTCTCATCGCTAACGTTGCACATTTTCTTCAGCGGGGGTTGTGGGGGAGGCGGGGGATTGGGGGGGGGAGGGGGAGCGAGTCGTGGGGCAGGGAGCGCTCAGGCCATCGGTGTCGCCAATCTCCCGGACAAACCCATCGCCTGAAACGCACGTCACCCAGTCGACGGTCTGGGACAGTCCTCCCTGCTAGGGCTCAACCAGTTTCCATGAACAAAGCCAGTCAGGGGAGAGTGGGGGGGTGGGGGGGGGGGGGGCGCACTGCTTCCAATGGAGTCTGGTCTATGGCGATGGAAGGGCGCCGTTAAGTTCCCCAATGTGTATCCTCTTCCCAATCGCTGTAAAGTTTGGCGGCTGAGTGGGGGATCCTATCTACTTGGGAAATTTGCAAGTTGACATCCGGTCACATGAAACTGTGCCTGGAAAACAGAAGAGATTCAGTTATTTTGGTGGGGATTCCCGTTACAGTACCTTTGGTCATTGAGGAAGGATTGCCACCTTGCCCTTTTCTACCTGCAGGGTCGACTCAGAGTCACAGAGGTGTACACAGCAAGGAAACAGACCCTTCTGTCCATGCCGACCAGATATCCTAAACTAATTCCTTTTGCTAGCACTTGGCCTATATCCCTCCAAACCCTTCCTATCCATGTACCCATCCAGACGCCTTTTAAATGCTATAATTGTACCAGCCTCCACCACTTCCTCTGACAGCTCATCCCATACATGCTGGTCTCTCAATGCCCAGTGTTTGAGACTAGAGGTATGCGTCCAACTATTCAACCGTGATGGGCACACCAACCTGATCTAGAGGTCACCCCCTCACCTAGGTACCCAAGCGTATTGCACTTTTCAAATATCAAGGGATAACGTACTAGAGTGAGTCTCTAATTTATTGATTACTTTTTAAAAAATACCCAACCTTACTTTCCCCAAGGATAAAAACGTAAAGAATAGGAATTTGGGGTGGTACGGTGGCTCAGTGGTTAGCACTGCTGCCTCCCGGTCCCAGGTTCGATTCCAGCCTCGGGCAACTGTCTGTGTGGAGTTTGCATGTTCTCCCCGTGTCTGTGTGGGTTTCCTCCAGGTGCTCCGGTTTCTTCCCACAGTCCAAAGATGTGCAGGTTCAGGCAGATTAGCCATGGGAAATATGGAGACTGCAGATGCTGGAGATCAGAGTCGAGAGTGTGGTGCTGGGAAAGCACAGCAGGTCAGGCAGCATCCGAGGAGCAGAAGAATCGGCATAAGCCCTTCATCAGGAATGAGGATTGTGGGGCGGGGCTGAGAGATAAATGGGAGGGGGGGGGTGGGGGGAAGGTAGCTGAGAACGCAATAGGTGGATGAAGGTGAGGGAGAAGGTGATAGGTTAAAGGGGGGAGTGATGGACAGGTCTGGAGGGTGGTGCCGAGTTGGAGGCTTGGGACTGGGATAATGTGGGGGGAGGGGAAATGAGGAAGCTGTTGAAATTCACATTTATCCGGTGTGGTTGCAGTGTCCCAAGGCAGAATATGAGGCGTTTTCCCTTCAGATGTGGTGTTGGGGGCCGGGGAAACAGAAATCTTGGAGGAGGTGAAGGGCATGAGGGTGTCACGGACGTAGGTGGGGAGTTCCTGGACTAAGGGGGACAGGACGGTGTCAAGGTAGGAAGGGATGAGTTCAGTGGGACAGGCGCAGGCTGAGACAATGGGACGACCGGGCTAGTCAAGTTTGTGAATCTTCAGTAGGAAGTCGAATCGGGCAGTACGGGGTTCACGGACAATGAGGGTTGGGGGCTGTGGATGGGAGATTCCCTGAGGTGATGAGAGGTGGGCAAGTGTGGGTCTGTGTGGGATCCTCTTCAGAGGGTCTGTGTCTGAATCGGATGGGCTGAATGGCCTGCTCCCACACTGTAGGGATTCTGTGACTGCACCCACCCTAGTTTTCCCTCAGTAGTTTTGGGAACTCCACAATTGTGGTTCAGGGATGCAGTTCTGTTTCTGAGGATTGTCTCAGGCTGATGACGTTGCAGTCAGTCAATGAGTCAATCCTCTGAAGCAGACTTTCTCAGAAATGATCTCTTTGTTTATATTTATGGGAACAATCGATTAATTCCAGACTCATTGTTAGACGTTAGTTGGGGGGGGGGGGGTTTGGTGGAAACAGTGCAAATTTCTGTGAACTGAAGAACATAATCGGAAACTATGTTTTATTATTGTGTCTGTGAGATGAGTAATCCTGCAGATATGTTGGTGCTTACGGTATGCAGAAAAAAACCCCAGGACCAATAGAAGCACAGACGGAAATTGCTGGAAAAGCTCAGCATGTCTGGCCGCATATGGGGAGAGAAATCAAGAGTTATCGTTTCAGTTCTGAGGAAGGGTCACTGGACCCAAAACACGAACTCTGATTTCTCTCCACGGATGCTGCCAAGCTTCTCCAGCAATTTCTGTTTTGCAGCATCCGCAGTTCTTGTTATCCAGGAACTGGGATCAGACAGATTGGCCTTACAGGGTTTTTTTTTTAAACCCTTTATTCACACTTAAGTACTAATGCCAGCACTTATTGCCTAGAGAGCAGTTTAGCGACAACAGCATTGCTGTGGGTCTGGAGTCATGTGTAGGCCAGACCAGGTAAGAATGACAGCTTCCTTCCCTCAAGGGCATTAGTGACCCAGATAGACTTTTCCCCAAGTAACAGGTTCATAGTCATCATTAGATGACTGATTTTTATTGGATCCCTGCTGTGGTGGGATTTGAACCCAGGTCCCCTGGATTATCCGGCCAGTGATAATACCACTAGGCCATCATCTCCTGTCAGGTTAAGACTACACTTATTGGAGTGCAATAGTTAACTCTGTTTTTTCTCTCTCTATTTACACAAATGCTGCCAAGCTTGCAGATTTGCTCCAACATTTTCAGCCTGTGTTTAACATTCAGCTCTCACCGTAGAGCTGAAACCCTGTTTCGCTCCCTGATTTGGTAAGTGTTTTCTATTTTTCAGTTGCGTTTCAGGGACATTGCTAAGGGAGGTCTCCAAGCTGAATTCTGACATTCTTTTCTGAAATACTTTACATCCAGCTATCAGCGTAGGCCGAAACTCCGTGTAACATCCCAAGTGAGAAACTGCACCCCTGACAGTGCAGCACACCCTCTGCACAGTGTCACTCCAGACCACTGTGCTCAAAACTGTTTGGGGACGATGGTTAAGTTTACAAAGCACAGCATCTGAGGAGCAAGACAGTAGATGTTCAAGATTGAGCCCTGAACAAGGGTTAAGCCTGAAATGGTGACTCTCTAGCTCCTCAGATGCTGCCTAACCTGCTGTGCTTTTTTCCAGCGTCACCCCTGTATCAACTCTGATTTCTCCTGCAGCTGCAGCCATCAATCTCTCCAAAATTGGCAACCTTACAACGATAGGGCGCTGTACAAAAAGGCAAAGAAGCTGAAGGAGTCAAACAAAAGCAGAAAGTGCTGGAGAAGCTCACCAGGTCTGGCAGCATTGGCGGAGAGAGAAAGCACAATTAACATCATAGGTCCAGTGTCCCTTCTCTGGATCCAACCCGTTAACTTTCTCTCTCTCTCTCTCTCTCTCCGCAGATCCTGCAGAGTTTCTGAGTTTCTCCAGCAATTCCAGTATTACTCACATAACAAAGCTTTTCACTGTGCTTTGGTACATGTGACAATAAGTTCAATTCAATTCAATTCCTGTTTCTGCATGAGCAGAGTGTGTCACTCAGTCGCCATGGTTTTTTTGTAGTATATCGCTGGCAAGCAAAGAGCAATTTCCCACACGAACTGAATTTGACAACAATTTGACCCCTATTCACTCAGTTATTCACTAAAGTTCTTAGAATCCTCCCAGTGCAAGGGAAGGTCATTCAGCCCATTGAGTCTGCACCGACCCTCTGAAGCGTAGTGTGGCATGACTCGCCTCACATGGGGTTTCACTATGATTAACTCACACATCCCTGGACACTGCGGGGCAATTTCACGTGATCAATCTACCTAGTCTGCACATAGATCGTAGAACGAATCCCCACAGTGTGGAAACAGGCCATTCGGCCCAACGCGTCCACATCCATCCTCCGAAGGACATCCAACCCAGACTCCTATCCCCTATCTCTATAACCCTGCATTTCCTATGGCTAATGGACCTGACCTACATAGCCCTGGACACTCTGGGCAATTTCCCATGGCCAATCCATCTATCCTGCACATCTTTGGGAGGAAACCCACACAGGCACGAGGGAGAAGGTGCAAACTCCACACAGGCAGTTGCCTGAGGTGGGAAGCGAATCCAGGTCCCTGACACCGTGAGGTCGCAGTGCTAACCACTGAACTGCCATTCCACCCCTATGCTTCTAACAATTTAGATCATTCACTCAGAAATATCACCAAAGCTAATGAGATTTTCTGACCTCTCCTCATGATAAGAGTCAGGTGGGGGGAGAAAATGGCGTCATAGAATCCCTACAGTTTGGGAGGAGCCTATCACGTTCACACTGACCCAGATCCAACCCCCTACCATATCCCTGTAACCCCACATTTCCGATCCACCCTAACCTGCACACCTTTGGACTGTAGGAGGAACCCACACAGACACAGGGAGAATGTGCAAACTCCACACAGACAGTTGGCTGAGGGTGGGCTTGATTCACCCAGGTCCCTGGTGCTGTGAGGCAGCAGTGTTAACCACCGAGCCACCGAGCCACCATGTCCTGGGGCCTAAGTAGCACTCAAAGCAGCATCACCCTGGGAGACAGCTGTGAGGAGGGTCTGGTTGAAGAGGGAGGCTATACCCGTGGGAGGATCTGAATTTAGCACGATTCGCGACTACCCCATGCCAAGCATGAGAAGATTCTGTAAGCCAAAGCAAACAGCCACATGGGAATATGAGAATTCGTTTGAGTGGGAAACAAACAGTCACATGGTAAATAGCTGTGTTCTAGGTCCTGTACCCAATCCGAAAAAAAAAATTACATTTACCTTGGGTCAGGAGATGGCTTAGCGGCACGGTTGCTAGTCAGGTAATGTTTTAGTGAGTTGGGTTCAAAACCCACCTGAACCTGAATTCAGTTTCAATTGTAAAACAAATCCAGAAATCAAAGAGTAATGTTGAAACTATTGTTACAATCTGGACATCAGACGGAATTGACCTTACCCGGTCTGGACCTCCATGTGACTCCAGACCCAGAGCAACAAGGTTGACTCTTAACTGCCCTCTGAAACAGCCAATCAGCTGTATCCAAAGAGAGGGCTATGAAACGGCAATGACACCCGTATCAGATTCTTAAGGCGTTGGACAGGGTCAGTGCTGAGAGGATGATTGCCCCCACGGGAGAGTTCAGGATCAGAGGGCACAGTCTCAGATTTGAGGGGTGCCAGTTGAGGACCAAGATGAGGGGGAATTTCTCCTCTCAGAGGGCCGTGAGTCTTTGGAACTCCTTACCACAGAGAGCTGTGGGGGCAGGGTACAGTCACAGACAGGTACAGCATGGAAACAGACCCTCCGGTCCAACTCATCCATGACGACCAGAAATCCTGGACAAAAGTAAAACTGGGCTACTGGGAATATCTTGGAAGTCTGCCAGAATAGGTAAATGCGAAAGACCCTGTGTCACCATAAGGGTTGTACAGTAAACTAATCTAGTCCCATTTACCAGCACTTGGCTCATATCCCCCCAAACCCTTCCTATTCATATACCCATCCAGATGCCTTTTAAATGTTGTCATTGTACCAGCCTCCACTACTTCCTCTGGCAGCTCATTCCATACACCCTCTGCGTGGAAAAGTTACCCTGTAAGTCTCTTTTATATCTTTCCCCTCTCACCCTAAACCTACGCCCTCTAGTTCTGGAGTTCCCCCATCCCAGGGAAAGGATCTTGTCTCTTTATCCATGCCTCTTATGATTTTATAAACCTCTATAAGGTTACCCCTCAGCCTCCGACGCTCCAGGGAAAACAGCCCCAGCCTATTCAGCTCCCCCCCCATAGCTCAAACCCTCCAACCCTGGCAACATCTTTGTAAATCTTTTCGGAACCCTTTCAAGTTTGACACCATCCTTCCGAGAGGAGGGAGACCGGAATTGCACACAACATTGCAGTCCTTATGTATGTTTACAACAGAGATGGACTCTTGATCAAGGGTTACAGTGAAAGGGCAGGAAGCAGACGTGAGGAGCGTCAGATCAGCCATGATTGGTTGCACGGTGCAGCGGTCTCGAGGGGCCGAATGGCCTACCCCATTCCTATTTCAGGGGCAGTGAATAAAAAGGAGCTTTTCACAACCACCTTTGCTTTGCAGGTTAAGAGGTATTGCAATGGTGAGGCAGTGTGCACAGTATGATCCCACAAATGGGGATGCAACAACAACCAGGTAGCCATCTACTTTGTTCCTCCTTGATGCTGATTGAGGGGTGGTTATTCATCCCATATCACCAGTCCACATTTTGATTTAAACCAAAATCCAATTCTACCATCTGCCGTGGTGGGATTTGAACTAGCGTTGACTGAACGGATGCTTTAGTGCCTGTACCATTAGGCCATCGCTCAAACCAGCCCTACCTTTGATTTTGGTTTCAAGAGTCAGAGCAGCACCTGGTCCCAGTTGAGGGGAATCACCAAAACAGGAGCCACAGAAGAGATCAGAGAAAGGAGAGTCACTAAATTAATCTCATTGGGCCGGGGGTTTTAACAGCAGTCAAAATCGCTGGCTCAGTGGTTAGCACTGCTGCCTCACAGCATCAGGGCCCAGGTTCAATTCTACCCTCGGGTGACTCTCTGTGTGGAGTTTGAATATTCTCCCCATGTCTGCGTAGGTTTCCTCTCACAGTCCAAAGATGTGCAGGCTGGAGTGGATCGGCCATGGGAGATTGACCATTGTGTGCAGGCTCGGGTGGATTGGCCATGGGTGATTACCCACAGTGTGCAGGCTAGGGTGGATTGGCCATGGGAGATTGACCATTGCATGCAGGCTATAGTGGATTGACCATGGGGTAATTGAATATAGTGTGTAGTCCAGGGTGGATTCAGCGTGGAAGATTGACCATAGTGTGCAGGTTAGGGTGGATTGGCCATGGGAAATTGACCATAGGGTGTGGGCTAGATGGATTGGCCATGGGTGATTAACCATAGTGTGCAGGTTAGGGTGGATTGGTCATGGGTCATTAACCATAGCGTGCAGGCTCGGGTGGATTGGCCATGGGTAATTAACCATAGCGTGCAGGCTATAGTGGATTAGCTATGCAGGGATAGGGTAGGGTTTGGGACTGGTTGGGATGCTCTTCAGAGATGTGATGAGGACTTCAAGGGCTGACTTGCCTGTTTCTATACTGCAGGGATTCTGTGAGAAACTAGTAAGGGTCAATTTGAAACTTATCCCCCTTTTGGCAGGATGCAATTACAGAATTTTGACATTTGACAAAATATTTGACTCAGAATGCTTAATTTACAAACAGTATGTTCGACAGATTGACCCATGGCGGTTTGATGGCCCGTTATTAACGACGCTAGAACAGTAAACAAAAGCATGGTGATGTTGGCAGCAGCACATACAACCGAAACACACAGCCGGTGTCATGAGAGATCAGATGGGCAGGGGTTGGGAAGATTTGAGGGGAGGGTCAGGGCAGGATTTGACAGAGCTCTTTAAAGTGATGAAGGACTTGCAATGATTTGACATAGCGACCCACAACAGCAAGTACCCTGCAAAAAGTGTGCCTTTGGTGGTTAATACCAGTCTCTTGGGTAGTCCGTGTAGGGGCGTGGTCGAGAGATGCACTGTATAAAAGAAAAGTTTTTTTTTACGTGAGGTAAGATAAAAAATTCAGGGTTGTTACTGTCAGATGTTCATTAATAACCACAATAGCGATGTAAAAACACAACTCTTCGGCCCAGAGAGTAGTGAGAACGTGGAACTCATTACCTTTGTGAAGGGAGGCAGAGGCTGTGATGGATAAGACTTACAGGGGAGCAGTTACTCCTAGGCACGATGAAAGCTGGGTAACTGTTCAAAGGGGGAAAAGCCAGTCGGTACAGGGATCCCCTTTGGACGTTCCCCTGAAAAACAAGTATACCGTTTTGGATACTGTTGGGGGGGACGACTTACCAGGGGCATGCAGTGGAGTGAAGGTGTCTGGTACAGAGTCTGTCCCTGTTGCACAGAAGGGAAGGAGGGAAAGGAGGAGAGTGTTAGTCACTGGGGACTCAGATAGAAGGTTTGTAGGGAATGAACAAGACTCGTGGTTGGTGTGTTGCCTCCCAGGTACCAGGGTCCATGATGTCTTGGATCGTATCTTTGGGGTCCTGAAGGGAGAGAGGGTGACCAGCCTCAAGTCATTGTCTATGTAGGTACCAATCACATAGGTAGAAAGAGGGATAGGGATATCAGGCAGGATTTCAGGGAGCTAGGGTGGAAGCTGAGAGCTAGAACAGAGTTGTTATCTCTGGTTTGTTACCCATGCTACGTGATAGCGAGGCAAGGAATAGGGAGAGATATCAGCTAAACACGTGGCTGCAAGGATGGTGCAGGAGGGAGGGTTTCAGGTACATGGATAATTGGGGCTCATTCTGAGGAAGGTGAGACCTCTATAAACAGGACGGTGTTCACTTGAACCAGAGGGGTACTAAGAGTCCTGGGTGGGAAATCTGCTGGCGCTATTCGGGTGGGTTTAAACTAACTCAGCAGGGGATGGGAACTGGAGGTGTAGTTCCAGTGCACAGGAGGATGAGAGTAGGGAGGACAGGGACAGGATTTCACGGTCACAGGAATGTGCTGGCAGACAGCAAGCTGGTTTGAAGTGTGTTTACTTCAACACCAGAAGTATCCGGAATAAGGTAGGTGAGCTTGCAGCACGGATAGGTACCTGGGACTTCGAAGTTGTGGCCATTTCGGAGATATGGATGTTGCAGGTTCCAGGGTGAAGATCCTTCATTAAGATCAGGGAGACAGTAAAAGGGGGAGGTGTGGCCTTGTTTGTTTAGGACAGTATAACAGCGGCTGAAAGAACCTTGATGAGGACTCGTCTACTGAGGTAGTGTGGGCTGAGGTTAGAAACAGAACAGGAGAGGTCACACTGCTGGGAATTTTTTAATCGGCCTCTGCAGAGTTCCAGGGATGTGGAAGAGAGGATTGGCAAAACCGTTCTGGATAGGAGTAAAAGGAACAGGGAGATCAATATGGCGGATTTAACTTCCCCAATATTGACTGGAAATGCTATAAGTCTAGTATGTCAGATGGATCAGTTTTTGTCCAATGTGTGCAGGAGGGTTTCCTGGCACAGTTTGTTGAAGAGCTGACAAGAGGGGAGGCCAGACTGGATCTGGTGTCTGGTAATGAACCAGGCCAGGTGTTTGATTTAGTGGTAGATCAGCACTTTGGAGAGAGTGACCATAGTTGTAGCGATGAAAAGGGATAGGTACATGCCACAGAACAAGAGTTATCGATGGGGCAAGGGCAATTATAAGGCGATTAGGCAAGACTTAGGATGCATAGAATGGGGTCGCAAAATGTAGGGGATGGGGACATTCGAAATGTGGAGCTGGTTTAAGGAATAGATATTGCACGTCCTTGATAGATATGTCCCTGTCAGGCAGGGAGGAAGTGATAAGGTAAGGGAACCGTGGTTTACTACAGAAATCTCTTGTTAAGTAGAAGAAGGAGGCTTATGTGATGTTGAGACGAGATGGTACAGATGAGACGATGGAGAGTTACAGATCATCGAGGAAGGATTTAAAGAGAGTTAAGAAGTGCAAAGAGAAGACATGAACAGTCTTTAGCAAATAGAATAAAGGACACCCCTAAAGCTTTCTATAGGTATGTGAGGAATAAAAGGATGACTAGGGTAGGAACAGGGCCAATCAAAGACAAGTGGGAAGTTGCGTATGGACCCTGTGGAGATCAGAAAAGTGCTAAATGAATATTTCTCATTGTTTTTGCTCAGGAAAAGGTGAATATTGTAGAGGAGAAGGATGTGATATGGGATATTAGACTAGAAAGGATCGAGGTTAGTTACAAACAGGTGTTATCAATTCTAGAAGGAGTGAAAGTAGACAAGTCCCCTGGGCTGGATGGCTTTTATCAGATGATTCTCTGGGAAGCTAGGGAGGAGATAGCAGAGCCTTTGGCTTTGATATTTGAGTCATCATTGTCTACAGGTTTAGTACCTGAGGACTGGAGGATTGCAAATGTTGTGCCCTTGTTCAAGAAGGGCAGTAGTGATGACCCAGGTAATTATAGGCCAGTGAGCCTTACTTCTGTTGTCGGAAATGTTTTGGAAAGGATTGTAAGAGAAAAAATTTATAATCATCTAGCAAGCAACAACTTGATTGCAGATAGTCCAACATAGTTTCGTCAAGGGCAGGTTGTGTCTCACAAACCTCTGAGTTTTTTGAGAAGGAGACCAAGCATGTAGATGAGGGTAGGGCAGTTGACATGGTATACATGGACTTCAGTAAAGCCTTTGACAAGGTTCCAGATGGTAGGCTGTTGGAGAAAATGCAGAGGCATGGAATTGAGGGTGATTTAGCAGTTTGGATTAGAAACTGGCTTTCTGAAAGATGGCAGCGAGTGGTGGTTGATGGAAAATATTCAGCCTGAAGTCCGGTTACTAGTGGTGTGCCACAAGGATCTATTTTGGGACCACTGCTGTTTGTCATTTTTATAAATGACTTGGATGCAGGCATAGGTGGATGGGTTAGTAAATTTGTAGATGACACTAAAGTCGGTGGAGTAGTGGACAGTGTGGAAGAGTGTTACAGGTTGCAGGGGGACTTGGATAAAGGGCGCTTTATCCACCACTTCCACCACTTCCTCTGGCAGCTCATTCCATACATGTACCACCCCCTGCGTGAAAAAGTTGCCTCTTACATCTCTTTTATATCTTTCCCCTCTCAGCCCAAACCTATGCCCTCTAGTTCTGGACTCCCCGACCCCAGGGAAACGACTTTGTCTATTTATCCTATCTATGCCCCTCATAATTTTATAAACCTCTATAAGGTCCCCCCTCAGCCTCCGATGCTCCAGAGAAAACAGCCCCAGCCTATTCAGCCTCTCCCTGTAGTGTTTGTTATGCTTTCTTTTATTGGTCAGTGCATTGAGTATAGGAGTTGAGAGGTCATGTTGCGGCTGTACAGGACATTGGTTAGTCTACTGTTGGAATATTGTGTGCAATTCTGGTCTCCTTCCTATCGGAAAGATGTTGTGAAACTTGAAAGGGTTCAGAAAAGATGTACAAGGATGTTGCCAGGGTTGGAGGATTTGAGCTACAGGGAGAGGCTGGACAGGCTGGGGCTGTTTTCCCTGGAGCACCGGAGGCTGAGGGGTGACCTTACAGAGGTTTATGATATCATGAGGGGCATGGATAGGGTAAATTGACAAGGTCTTTTTTCCCAGGGTAGGGGAGTCCAAAACTCAAAGGCATAAGTTTAAGATGAGAGGGGTAGGATTTAAAAGGGACCTAAGGAACAACGTTTTCACGCCGAAGGTGGTAAGGAATGAGATGCCAGAGGAAGTGGTGGAGGTTGGTCAAGTCACAATATTTAAAAGGCAAGTGGGTGGGTACATGAGTAGGCCAAATGCTGGCAAATGGGACTAGATAAGGTTAGGATATATGGTCAGCATGGACGGGTTGGACCGAAGGGTCTGTTTCCATGCTGTACATCTCTATGACAGTAACCAGCATCTGTAATACATACCATTAGCTGTACGGCTAATGGAGACTGGCTAAGGTGCTACAGATTGGAGATGCACAGTGGCCAGTGCTGTAACGTTTGTAGTGAGGGTCCCACAGAAACAGCCTGGAGGGTGAGTGGGAGCATGGGCAGTGTTGAGGCATTGCTAGAAGTTTGAAAGCAGGTAGACAAGATCAGCAACATTCTGAGGAGATATGCAGGTGCGCGGTTCACACACTGTCACGGGTAATTAGCGAGCCAGAATGCAAAACCTGCTCCTACATGCTGCAGGACCCGGAGCTCTGTTCTCGCAGCACTGCACTGTTCACCATGGTGGTAACCCCTACCAGGATGGAGGCTGCTGTAGAGTCAACAGTGACGGCGTCAACATGGGGGGCGCATTTGCAATCAGTTGTCAGCAATACTCAAATCGTAGACTTCACTCAACGCCTCTGGGGTTAGCTGCTGTGTGTGCATTTCACATCATGTTCCCAGGGCTCTACAAGCTCACTTGTGTCGGGTGGTTAGCTCAGTTGGCTGGCCAGCTGGTTTCCAATGTAAGTGACGCCGATAGGGTGGGCTCGGTTCCCGTGTTAGCTGCGCTTCCCACCTTGTCCCTTTGCCTGGGTCGAGGTGACTCTCAGGTTAACCTACCACCAGCCTTTTCTCTCTCTCTCTGTAATGAGGGAGTGGGGCTAGTGCAGATGGAGTTCAACCTAGATAAATGCAAAGTAATGCATTTCTTTTTTGGAAGATCAAACTTGAATATAGGATTAAAGCCAGGATTCTTGGCAGTGTGGAGTTCACTTGGTGTTCAAGTGCATAGATCCCTCAAACTTGCCACCCAAGTGGATAGGGTTGTTAGGAAAGTATATGGTGTTTCGGATTTCATTAACAGGGGGATCGAGTTTAAGAGTTGGGAGGTTTTGCTGCAGCTCTACAAAACCCTGGTGAAACCACATTTGGAATATTGTGTCCAGTTCTGGTCACCCTACTATAGGAAAGATACAGAGGCTTTGGAGTGGGTGCAAAGCAGGCTTACCATGATGCTATCTGGACTGGAAGGCTTGTCTTACAAAGAGAAGTTGACTAAGCTCCAACTTTTCTCTCTGGAGAGGAGGAGGAAGAGAGGTGACCTGATCGAGGTATACAAGATAATGAGAGGCTAAGATAGAGTCGATAGCCAGAGACTTTTCCCCGTGGCAGGATTGACTGGCACAAGGGGTCATAGTGTTAAGGTGATAGGAGGAAGGTATAGAGGAGACATCAGAGGCAGGTTCTTTATACAGAGAGGTGTGAATGCATGGAATGTGTTGCCAGCGGTGGTGTTGGAAGCAGAGTCATTAGGGACAGATAAGCAACTACTGGACATGCAGATGGACAGCAGTGAATTGAGGGGTGCGTAGATTAGCTTATTTTATTTTAGATTAGGATTAATCCTTGGCACATTGTGGGCCGAAGGGCCTGTTCTGTGCTGTACTTTTCTATGTTCTATGCTGACTTGATCTTGAAGGTGTTGGGGTCACCAACAAGCCCATGAAGAGAGTGGGACTATGGTCTGGAAAGACAATGGTGACTTTACCGAGCTAGAAACCCAACTGGCAGAATGGACAGTTGGCACATCATGCCAAAGCCTGGTAGTTTGTTGACAGGAGAACCAGGCTCTGGTGGGTATGAGTCAGACAGGGTTATCATTAACACCTTCACCACCTGTCCTGATGTTTGTTACAGTGGCAATCAGATCAGTTATAAAAACCCCCATGTGACTTTAATCTTCATCATGTGTTGGATCTCAAGTTGGACCATCCGCAATCATCTCCCCCTCTATCATTTTCCAAAGAGGCAATAGGCTCATGGTAATATCAATAAAGTGGTAATCCAAAACCTCTGACCACATAGGTTCAAATCCCCCTCTCGGCCACGTGGTAGAGTTTAAATTCAGTTCATAAATTGGGTGAGATGCTCTTCAGAGGGTCGGTGTGGACTCGATGGGCCGAATGGCCTGCTTCCCCACTGTAGGGATTCTATGACTCTACAAAATCTGGAATATCGAGTTAGAGAAAGCATGGCGGGGGGGTTGGAGGACCATTTGGGAAACATTGCTCCTGACAGAGTGATGCAGTTGACTCTGACATAGTCCTGGCAAGCCGCTCAGTTAAAGGGCTAAGAATAAAAGATTTTAAAATGTGAGCAGTCCGAGAAACCAGTCAAGCCCTTTGCTGGAAAATCTCCTCTCCCCGAGGAATCGCTGTACACATTTTTTCCCATTTGTTCTTGGGAGGTGAGTATTTGCTGGCTAGATGATAGTTGAACCGCTGCAGCTCACTACTGTATGTTCATTAAACCGGAAAAAATAGGAACAGGAGAAGGCCATGTGGCCCTTCAAGTCTTGTTCTGTCATTCAATAGGATCATGGCTGATCCGACATTCCTCACATCAACTTTCCTACCCTTTCCCAGTAACCCTTGACTTCCCGACTGTTCCAGAATCGATCTCTCTCAGCCTTAAATATACACAAGGACTCTGTCCCCCACAGCTCTCTGAGGCAAGGAGTTCTAACGACGCACAACCCTCTGAGGGAAGAAATTCCTCCCCATCTCAGGCTTCAGTTGGTACCCCTGTATTCTGAGACTACGCTCTCTGGTCCTGGACTTCCACACTGTGTTGTTTTGAGTTTTCTGTAATGGTTTAATGGGATTGAGTCCATTTCTGAGAGTCAACCACATTGCTGTGGTTCTGGAGACTCTGATTTTGCTGCTCGTTGGATGCTGCCTGAACTGCTGTGCTCTTCCAGCACCACTAATCCAGTATTTGCTTTCCAACATCTGCAGTCATTGTTTTTACCTCAGTAAGGACAGCAGATTTCCTTCCCTGAAGGACATTGGTGAACTAGATCATTTTTCATGACACATTTTAAGGTCCCTATCACTGATACTTGCTTCCAAATCCAGACTGAATTTAAATTCCACCAGCTACCACAGTGAGATTTGAACCCACATCCCCTTCACTACCTAGGGAAGGTAACGGCCTAGCGGTATTGTTGCTGGAGCATTCGCCTGATGACTCCGGTAATGTTCTGGGGACCTGGGTTTGAATCCTGCCGTGGCTGATAGAGTCATAGAGATGTACAGCACGGAATTCAGTCCAACTTGTCCATGCTGACCAGATATCCCAACCCAAATGGGCGGCACAGTGACACAGTGGTTAGCACTGCTGCCTCACAGCGCCAGAGACACGGGTTCAATTCCTGCCTCAGGCAACTGTCTGTGTGGAGTTCGCGCATTCTCCCCGGGTGCAGGTCAGGTGAATTGCCCATAGTGTTAAGTGAAGGGGTAAACGGAGGGGAAGGGGTCTGGGTGGGTTGCTCTTCAGAGGGTCGGTGTGGACTTGTTGGGCCGAAGGGCCTGTTTCCTCACTGTAAGTAATCTAGTCCCACCTGCCAGCACTTGGCCCATATCCCTCCAAACCTTTCCTATTCATATACCCATCAAGATGCCTTTTTAATATAAACCTATGCCCTCAAGTCTGTCTGCATTCCCAATGTAACAATAATTAATTCATTGTTATTAATAATTGCATTCCGAAAGTGCTTAATGAATCGAACAGTGGTTTGAGCTGTCCTAAGGGGGGTAAAAGGTGCTATGTAAATGCAAAGCGTTTGGAAGAATAAGGGGTCAATCTTGTAGAAACCTTTACAATTCTAACAGGACTACACCATCAGACAAGGAGAAAGTGAGGACTGCAGATGCTGGAGATCAGAGCTGAAAATGTGTTGCTGGAAAAGCGCAGCGCAAAAATTGACGTTTCGGGCACGTCCTTCAGGCCCTTCCTGAAGAAGGGCTCATGCCCAAAACGTCGATTCTCCTGCTCCTTGGATGCTGCCTGACCTACACCATCAGACAAGCCAACCTTCCATCCACTCTACTCTTCTAGCTCAGGAAATCAACCAACATCATCAAAGACCCCCCCCACCCCCAACCCCGGTTATAATCCCTCCCATCAGGCAAAAGACACAGAAGCTTCAACACATGTGTCAACAGGTTCAAGAGCAGCTTCTTCCCTGCTGTTATTAGATTTCTGAATGGACCTCTCAAATTTCAAGTCGAACGCTGATCTTGCTTTATGTGCACCTTCTACAACGTAATGGTAGTGCTCTTGCGCAACCCCGCGCAGTAGAAAAATAGGGCTTTAGAAACAGCGCTCAAAGTGTCAGCAATGTAATCGTGTTACAGCCAACACATGCTTTAAAAGTTCACACTTTAGAAACAGTGTCCCCAATTCATCAATCGCGTTACAGCCAATTCGCTTTAACCAAATGCAGAACAACCTGTATTGGGTTTTTTAAGTTATACCTTTATGGGATCCCTCTCGTTAACTGCTGGCATTTGCCAGTCGGACCTTTGTAAATCATGTAGTCACTCCTTATAACTTAAAACCTCCAGTTTTGACAACAGCAAGAAAATATCGACAATTAACCTGCCTGACTGTATTATGACCACATTTACCATGGCCAATAGGTGCTGAGGTGCAACAAGAATGCAGAGCTTCTGGACCAGAGGTACAGACAGTACCAACTCCACAGCAAGACTTGCTAAGTCGCTAACAAATTATCTCACAGAAAAGCCTTGAGAGAACTGGTAACCCTCTCATACTTGACCTCTGTCTTGCTACATCACTCTTCCGTCAGAGGTTAGGCAGCTTCAAAAATTTAATGATGTTGAAGGGCCAGAAATTCTGTGTCTTATGATCCTGTTCTACAGCTACCTAATGAAGGAGCAGCGTTCCAAAAGCTAGTGTTTCCAAATAAACCTGTTAGACTATTACCTGGTTATATGTGATCTTTAACTCAAACATTTTGAGGCTTTCTTTCTTTTCCTGCAAAACCACTTCGTTTCTTGCTGAAATGTTTGCCATACCCCAGGGAAATGTGTGTCCCACATGAATATTTGCAAATACTTTTCATTAACTAGTCCATCAAGTTCTCCCTTCAAGGTTGACGACTGACCGAGCACAGGATGATGATTTGGACTGAAACATGATGTTTGCGAATGCATTTAGACTTCCCTCATCAAAATAAAACAAAATTGCAAACTAATTGACACAGGACACATGTCCCAATGGTTGCCAACCCTCAAGAACCACTCCCAGGATTTAACCTTTAACCTCCTGCACTCTGGGCTGAGCAAAATTTTACAATTTTTATGGAATTCGTTTGTTGTCAATCACGGTGACTCAGTTGTTAGCACTCTGCCTCACAGAGCCAGGGACCTGGGTTCAATTCCCGCCTCGGGCAACTGTCTGTGTGGAGTTTGCACATTCTCCCCATGTCTGTGTGGGTTTCCTCCGGGTGCTCTGGTTTCCTCCCACAGTCCAACGATGTGCAGGTTAGGGTGAATTGGCCATGCTAAATTGCCCATAGTGTTAGGTGCATTAGTCAGGGGTGAATGTAGGGGAATGGGTCTGGGTGGGTTGCCCTTCGGAGGGTCGGTGTGGACTTGTTGGGCTGAAGGGCCTCTTTCCACACTGTAGGGAATCTAATCTAATAAGCAAAGGTAAAGTCGCCATCTCCTACTCTCACATAGAGAGAGAGAGAGAGAGAGAGAAAGAAAGGACTGGTGGTGGTTTAACCTGAGGGTCACCACATCCTCAGGCGAGGGGACAGATTGAGGAGAGTCCCTTACGGTAACCGCAGCCAGTGTGGGAAGTGAACCCATGCTGTTGGTGCAACTCTGCATCACAGATCAGCCAACTGAGCCCCACAGCCTCCACCAATAAAAAACATTTTGGACATGAACAAGAGCAGTTAAGAACGCCTTGAATTTATATAGTGCTCTCCCACGACCTTGACACACGCCAAAGAGCCGTTTTGATGTGCACCAGGGGGAACCGCAGCAGCTGGGCTGCACACAGCAAGATCCCACAGACAGCGGCTTGATCAGCTCTCTCTGGTTGATGGACAAATATTGGGGTCAGCGCACTTTGGAGAACGCCACCGTTCTTCTCTGATTCGCTGCTGGGCAGTTACACGCGAGAGGGCAGATGGGATCTCAGTCGAACATCTCACCCGAAAAATAGAACCCATCCCCACTCCTCCCCAAACAGGGCTGCAATGGGGTAGCAACTTGGATTTTGCGCTTTGGTCTCTGGTGTGGGACTTGAAACTTTAAGTTGGACTGGACAGTTAAGAAATTGCCTCCCCTTCTGGGTCTTTTTGTTTTCTAATTGGTCGTTCATTAAGAATTAAGGAGGTGGATGACCATTGTGCCACTCTATTGGAGAGGTGGGGGGGTAATTCACTTGGAGGGAGGTCATATTGCAACACTTCCAGTGGTGGCTCAGTGGTTAGCACGGCTGCCTCACAGCGCCAGGGACCCAGGTTCGATTCTAGCCTTGGGCTACTGTCTGTGTGGAGTTTGCACAATCTCCCAGTGTCTGTGTGGGTTTCCTCTGGGTGCTCTGGTTTCCTCCCAGAGTCCAAAGATGTGCAGGTCAGGGTGGATTGGCCGTGCTAAATTGTCCCATAGTTTTCAGGGGTGTGCAGGCTAGGTGGGGTAGCGTCATAGAGATGTACAGCATGGAAACAGACCCTTTGGTCCAACTTGCCTGTGCTGACCAGATATCCCAACCCAATCTAGTTCCACCTGCCAGCACCTGACTCATATCCCTCCAAACCCTTCCTGAAATGCAGGATTATGGGGATGGGGCAGCCAGGTGGGTGTGGATGGGATGTTCTTTGGAGGGTTGGTCTGGATGCGATGGGCTGAATGGCCTGCTCCCGTGCTGTTGTGAATCAATGACTATGTGCAGCAATAGATGGCAACAATGATGTCACCTAAACAGCTCAGTCAACATCGACCAGGTTGGAAGGTCTATCGATCCAAACTTCCTCTTTCTCTGTGCTCCGATTTATTCCTACGACCTGTAATGCTGGACTTCTTATTTCTTTATTTTTCTAATTTTGTTTCTCCTGAGAACTTGTCCTGAGGAATCAGTACCTGGCTACCATGTACCTAAGATGGTGCCATTAAGTGGCAACTTGTAAACCTTTCACTCCACGTGAGTACATGTGACAATAAAACTAATTCAATCAATTCAATTCAATGTCCTTTTCTGACCAGGGCACTCAGGGATGGTGGACACAGTTGTTCAAGGATTATGGGTAATTGTAGTCTCATGGATAGTGTAGGTTAGATGGGCTTTAGATTTGTTTCACAGATTGGCGCAACATCGAGGGCTGAAGAGCCGATACTGCGCTGTAATGTTCTATGTGGAACCACAGACGACATTAGAACCAATCTCCGTCAATGCACTGTCACTGTTTGCGGAGAGTGGGACACCTACCAGCGTTCAGGCAGCAAAACAGCTTTGATAAAAACTCAAGTGCCTTTATTCATTCAATGAATATTTTTTAAAAAGTCATGGAGGGTCGGGAGAGGAGTCAAACCTTGGAGGGAAGTGCTGGGGAAAGCAAAGAATGGGCCGCACCAAAATAACTCTCCATTAAAGAAAACATCTTTCAGAGGTGGAGTATCATGGGTCAAGAAATTGTTGATAAAATGGGAAAGCCATTTTCGAGACCCAAAACTGATGATCCTTTGATGGTTTCTCTGTGGACAATGTCCAAACACAGTATGCTTTCAGGCACTATCAGGGTCCCACAAGAGACTGCAAGCAGAAACACGACAGGGTTTGATTGTGAAAGATTCCCAGGGAATGTCAGTCCTACCTACCGGTGCCAGGGGTTAGAGGCTTGGGGTAAGTAAGAGAAATGGCAGTATGCAATCAGCCGTCATCTTAATGAATAGCAAGCAGGCCCGATGGGCTGAATGGCCTACTTGCTGCTCCTACAAATACTAGAGGCGACAGGATGAGTCCTTAATCAGGCCAAGGTTTAAATGTGACTCCAGACCCACAGCAATGTGGTCGACTCTTAGTGCCCTCTGAAATCATCAAGGAAACCACTCGGTTCAAGGGGCAATTAGGGATGGGTAACCAATCCTCGCCTCGTGAAGCCCACATCCCACAAAAGAGTAAAGTAAAGAGATGCAGTGCCCTGACAAATCTGTCCTTTCTTTCAGTAACTTTCACGTTAGTGACATCTTCAAAATAGGCTCTTACCCAATCCTTCAAAGATCTCTATAAAAGGCACCCGGATGAGTATATGAACAGGAAGGGTTTAGAGGGATATTGGCCATATGCTGGGAAATGGGACTAGATTGGGTTGGGATATCTGGTCGGCATGGACGGGTTGGACCGAAGGGTCTGTTTCCGATCTGTAGATCTCAATGACTCTAAGATACGGAATTTGATAGGGAACACCTGATGACAAGACCTTATTTCAATGTAATTTGATTTACTATTGTTGCATGTCTGGAGATACAATGGAAGATATTGCTTTAGGTGCTGTTCCAGGCAAACATAGCTTACATAAGTACATATCACCATAATGCACTGGTGTGATGTCTCTGTGCTGCATGCAAAACAAAACTTTTCACTGTACCTTGGGACACGCGACAATAATAACTCAAATCAAATCAGGGTAACAGAACACAGTGTTATAGCTACACAGGAGGTGCAGAGAAAGGTCAACTTTAATATTTGAGAGGTCCTGTTCATCGGGGAAGAAGCTGTTCCTGAATCTGTCGGTACGTGTTTTCATAATTTTATATTTTCTGCCGGATGGAAGAGGGTCTAACCGGGGTGGGAGGGGTTTTTGATGGATGTTTGCCAGCAGGAGGCAGAGGGAATTAATGGCGGAGTCAGTGGGTGGGAGGCTGGTGATGGACTGGGCTGTGTTCACGTCTCTCTGTAGTTTCTTACTGTCCTGGGCAGAGCAGTTGCTGAACCAAGTCCTAATGCATCTGGATAGAATGCTTTCTATGGTACACTGATAAAAAGCAGTAAGTGCTGTTTGTGTTCCTGCTGAGGTATCTGTCAATTACACCCTGTTTCAATAACAAAGTGTTTAGAATAATTATTAACAACTTTACACATTCATTTCTGTCAAACTCTGTTGACTTTAGAAATTAAACAGGGCTGGAGACAAATTCGCTGGAAAAATTAATCACGGAATTGTTTCAGCACAAAAGCAGACCAGGCACTTCATCATTGGGTGACATGGTGACTCGGTGGTTAGTACAGCACCAGGGACCCAGGTTCGATTCCACCCTCTGGTGACTGTCTGTGTGGAGTTTGCACATTCTCCTAGTGTCTGTGTGGGCTTTGTAGAACAGTGCAGGCCCTTCAGCCCTCGATACTGTGCCAACCTTTTGTCCTCGTCTAAGATCAGACTAACCTACGTTCCCTTCATTTTACTAACTTCCATGTGCCTATCCAAGAGTCGCTTAAGTGTCCCTAATGTATCTGACTCTACTCCCACTGCTGGCAGTGCAGCCCACACACCCATCACTGTGTGCAAAGAACCTACCTCTGACATCACCCCTAAACCTTCCAACAATCACCTTAAATTTATGTTCCTTCGTGACAGCCATTTCCACCCTGGGGAAAAGTCTCTATCTATGCCTTTCATCATCTTGTCCACCTTCATCAAGTCACCTCTCATCCTTCGCTCCAATGAGAAAAGCCCTCGCTCCCTCTCAACCTTCCTTCATAAGACACACCCTCCAGTCCAGGCAGCATCCTGGTAAATCTCCTCTGCACTCTCTCTAAAGCTTCCACATTCTTCCCGTGATGAGGTGACCAGAACTGAACACAATATTCCAAGTGTGGTCTAACCAGGGCTCTATAGAGCTGCAGCATAACCTCGTGGCTCTTAAACTCAACCCCCCAGCTAATGAAAACCAACACATCTTCGGGTGCTCCAGTTTCCTCCCACAGTCCAAAGGTGTGCAGGTTAGGTGGATCAGCCATGGGAAATGCAGGGTTACAGAAATGGGGTTGGATGTTCTCCAGAGGGTTGGGATGGACTTGACAGATTGAATAGTCTTCCCCAACACCGTCGGGATTTTAAGTCTGGGTCAGCCCTCCAAATGAACAATTCCTATAGCAGCAATCCTCCATCTTTACCCCGTAACTTTCCAAGTAATAATCCAATTCCCTTTTGAATTCAACCAGCCCACCCCCTACACTCTTAGGCAGAGCATTCCACATGCCACACGAGATGGTGTTTTTCCCTCAAACAAAGCAGTGACCATGTGGGAAATTAAGCAACAGAGAAATAAACCTGCATGACTAACTGAATACTGCTTTCAATTCTGGTCTCCCTGCTATAGGAAGGATGTTGTGAAGCTTGAAAGGATTCAGAAAAGATTTACAAAGATGTTACCAAGGAAGGAGGGTTTGAGCTAGGGGGAGAGACTGAATAGGTTGGGGCTGTTTTCCCTGGAGTGTCAGAGGCTGAGGGGCGACTTTATAGAAGTTTATAAAATCATGAGGGGCATGGATACGGTAAATAGACAAGGTCTTTTCCCTGGGTTGGGGGGAAGTCCAGAACTAGAGGACATAGGTTTAGGGTGAGAGGGGAAGGATATAGAAGAGACCTGAGGGGCAACTTTTTCACACAGAGGGTGGTACGTGTATGGAATGAGCTGCCAGAGGAAGTGGTGGAGGCTGGTACAATTACAACATTTAAAAGGCATCTGGATGGGTATATGATTAGATTCGATTACTTACAATGTGGAAACAGGCCCTTTGGCCCAACAAGTCCACACTGACCCGCCGAAGCGCAACCCACCCAAACCCATTCCCCTACATTTACCCCTTCACCTAACGCAACGGGCAATTTAGCATGGCCAATTCACCTGACCTGCACATTTTTGGACTGTGGGAGGAAACCGGAACACCCGGAGGAAACCCACGCAGACACGGGGAGAATGTGCAAACTCCACACAGACAGTCACCTGAGGTGGGAATTGAACCCAGGTCTCAGGTGCTGTGAGGCAGCAGTGCTAACCACTGTGCTGCCCATGAATAGGAAGGGTTGGGAGGGATATGGGCCAAGTGCTGGCAAATGGAACTAAATTAATTCAGGGTATCTGGTTGGCATGGACAAGTTGAACTGAAGGGTCTGTTTCCGTGCTGTACATCTCTATGACTCTGCATTAGTTTTGTTTCCCTCTGCAGCCAATTGCTTTAAACTTGTGGCTCTCTTGTCCTCCAAGCTTTCACAGCCTCTTTCTGGGGAAAGTAACATCGTAACAATTGTTTCGTGCCTTTAATCTGATCCCGTGCTTGTGAACACTCAAGGGAACTGCACTGACATCAGCACAGTGCAATGATGGGCCTGTGCTCCTGTTAACTGAGATCCTTCATTCTGATTTGCCATAGGCATGAACTACGAGCGATTCTGACTGACAGGCACTTACTTAACTATCCAAGAGCATTGGACTGGAAATGCTAAATCGGTTCCCCTCTCCACAGACGCGGAGGTTTTCTGCTGTGCTCAGTTTTGTGTTTTTAATCTGATTGACCAGTATAAGATACAGGAGCAGAGTTACCCACTTCAAGCTGGCTCCATTTGTTTGTGCCTGGTGTGTTTCTCAACCCCATTCTCCTGTCTTCGCCATATACCTCTTGATCCCCTTACTCCTTTGAGAACCTATCAATCTCCATCTTATGTACGCTCAAAGCCACCTTTTAAGATAGATATTCATGGGTGTGGGCATCATTGACATTTATTACCCAGAAGGCAGTATAAGAGTCAACCCCATTGTTGTGGGTCTGGAGTCACATATAGGCCACACCAGGTAAGGATGGCAGTTCCCTTCCCCGAAGGACGTCAGTGACCCAGATTGGCTTTTCCCCTCAACAACTGATTCATGACCATCATTAGACTCTTAACCCCAGATTTTTATTGAATTCAAACTGCACCATCTGCCATGGTGGGATTTGAACCTGGGTCCCCAGGAAATTAGGCGGGTTTCTAAATATAACAGTCCAGCGATAATACCACTAGGCCATCACATCCCAGACGGTAGCAATGAGTTCCACAGACTAACCACCATCTGGCTGAGGATATTCCTCCTCATCTCATTTCAAACATGTTGTCCCTTCACCCTGGCTGCTGTATATGTTGAATATTTGATGATCTTGGTCCAGGGTCCAATCAGCCAATACACAATGGGTTAACCATTCCCTTTCCTAAGAACTTTCTGACAGTAAGCGGGAAATTACAGGCTCCTGGGTGACTTAAAGAAAATATACAAGGCTTGAACATAGTCTTTTTGTTTGCAGACAAAATCACAGAGTAAGGATGTTGCTTAGGTTACAAACACACAGTGACCAATAGACCTTCAGTATCTTTATGTGGCGCTGGAAAAGCGCAGCAGGTCAGGCAGCATCCGAGGAGCAGGAGAGTTGACGCTTCGGGCATAAGGCCTTCATCCAGGAAGGTGTTTATGCCTGAAACATTAATTCTCCTGCTCCTCGGATGCTACCTGACCTGCTGTGCTTTTCCAGCACCACACTCTCGACTCTGATCTCCAGCATCTGCAGACCTCACTTTCTTCAGCATCTGCAACTGTATTGATTGGATTATCAATCAATCAATGGATGTCAAATCTAACTTTTTAAAAATTTGCTCAAGGGCATCACTGGGTAGCCCAGCATTTAATGCCGAGGGAGCAGTTAAGAGTCAACCCATTGCTGTGGGTCTGGAGTCACATGTAGGCCAGACCAGGTAACGATGGCAGCCCCCTTCCCTGAAGAACCAGATGGGTCTTTCCAACAATGATCATCATTAGATGCTTAATTCCAGATTTTTATTGGATTCACATTCCACCATGGCAGGATTCAAGCCCAAGCCTCCAGGGCATTACCTGGAATCTCTAGAATAATAATCCAATGACAATACCACGAGCCGTGCTAGGACGTCAAAGGATTCTTAAATTCATTGCCACTATACTGGCATGGTGGCTCAGTGGTTAGCACTGCTGCCTCACAGCACCAGCGACCCAGGTTCAATTCCCACCTCAGGTGACTGTCTGTGTGGAGTTTGCACATTCTCCCCGTGTCTGTGTGGATTTCCTCCAGGTGCTCCGGTTTCCTCCCACAGTCCAACGATGTGCAGGTTAGGGTGAATTGGCCGTGCTAAATTGCCCCATTGTGTTAGGTGCATCAGACAGGGGTAAATGTAGGGGAATGGGTTGGGGTGGGTTGCTCTTTGGAGGGCCAAAGGGCCTGTTTCCATACAGGAGAGAATCTAATCTGTAGCTATTGACACACTTGGGATTGTTCAACAAAGTTCTCCAATCATAGACACGCATCTAACAGCAGACATTTACTTTGGGTTTTTTTAAGTGTGGGCTGCTGGACAACAGACTGTATTCTGTCTATTATGAATAACTGATGGAATTTTCTGTTTGTTTCAATCAGCCGATTGACGTATGTATCTGGCATTGTATTGAAACCCACACATTCCACAGCTCAGTTGTGTGATAATCAATAGAGTTATAGACACTACAGGAATCAAGGGATAATGACTTAAGGCAAGAAAGGCAGAGATAAAACAGAGCAACCTAACCTCATTGAAAAGTGAAGGAGGCAAGGGATCTTACTGTCCACTCTTGCTTCTATTTCTTATATAGAGTCATACAGCATCGAAACAGACCCTTCGGTCCAACCAGTCTGTGCCGACCATAATTCCAAATTAAACTAGTCCCACTTGTCGTCACCTTGGCTAATCAACCAGCACATCCCTGAACCAGCCCAGAATTAGTCTTAGAGTCATAGATTCACTGAGATGTACAGCACAGAAACAGACCCTTCAGTCCAACCTGTCCATGCCGACCAGATATCCCAACCCAATCTAGTCCCACCTGCCAGCACCCGGCCTATATCCCTCCAAACCCTTCCTATTCATATACCCATCCAGATGCCTTTTAAATGTTATAATTGTACCAGCCTCCACCAATTCCTCTGGTAGCTCATTCCATACACACATCACCCTCAGTGAAAAAGTTGCTCCTTAGGTCTCTTTTATATCTTTCCCCTCTCACCCTAAACCTCTGCCCTCTAGTTCTGGACTCCTCTACCCCAGGGAAAAGACTTTGTCTATTTATCCCACCCGTGCCCCTCCTGATTTTGGTGAAACCACACTTGGAATCCTGCGCGCCATTTTGGACTCCATGATTAAGGTAGGTTACACATGCACTGGAGTCTCTCAATTTGATTGGCCCCTGGGATGAGAAATTTGTCCTATCATGAGCTGATGACAAGTTGAGCCGATGCCCTCTGGAGGTCAGAAGAGGGAGAGGCAACTCATTGGAAAAATATAAGATTGTGAAAACGTTTGACAGAATGAAAACTGACAGACTGTTACTGAAATAACGCCGGTACCTTGTCCCCCTTTATTTACACATGGAAAGTCTCTGACAGTGACCCAGCTCCTTCAGAGCCAGCTCTCAGAGTGATCCTGACACTCCTGTCAGCCAGGGCTCCCAGACTGGATCAGGTTAACAGCTCCAGTTAGAGAACTCATAATCCATGAGGTCCACCTGACTGACCTTGTTACAGTCATTCCAGGCTGGGGAATCTAGCACAGGGGGCACTGTCTCAGGATAAAGGGGCTGACCTTTCAGGACTGAGTTGAGGAAAAATTTCAGAGGATGGACAATCGTTGGAAATCTCTGCCCCAGAGGATTGTGGGAGCTCCATCATTGAATATATTTAGGGGCAGGTAGGCCTTTGAGTCCTTTGGGGAGCTTTTAAAATTTATTCCTGGGATATCTCTGGCAAGGTCAGCATTCATTGCCCATTCCGAACTGACCACAGTTAAGAGTCAACCCCATTGCTAGTAGGCCAGACCAGGTAAGGATGGCAGTTTCCTTCCCAAAAGGACATTAATGAACCAAGGGATATGGGAGTGAACCAACAGTGAATTATACAGTCATACAGAGGTACAGCATCCTTCAGTCCAACTCATCCATGCCGACCAGTTATCCCAAATTAATCTAACCCCATTTGCCAGCATTTGGTCCATATCCCTCTAAACCACAGGTGAGGAACCTTTTCATGTTGGAAGGCTGCATTATGTTAGTTGTAATCTAATAAGGCCGCATCCAAGAAACTTCAATTATATATTCTTCAAAATTTACATTATTTTGTAAAAATCTAACTACTATGTACTAACTAAAAAAAAAATTTTAAAATATGTTAATTCTAAAAGTTAACTCTCTGGTATTTTAAATACATTCATTTTAAGATTAAAATAAAAATAATAAAGGATGATAAAACACATTAATAAAAAATAAAAGATTTGTTCTGCAAAATTTGGATTCATTCAAAAGGCCACACACAATGGCCTAAAGGGCCACAGGCTCCCCACTCCTGCCCTAAACCTTTCCTCTTCATATACCCAACCGGGTGCCTTTTAAATGTTGTAATTATACCAGCCTCCACCACTTCCTCTCGCAGTTCATTCCATACATGCACCATCCTCTGTGTGAAAAAGTTGCCCCTTAGTTCCTTTTTAAACCTTTCCCCTCTCACCCTAAACCAATCTCCTCTAGCTTTGGACGCCCTACCCTGGGGAGAAAAATCATGGCTGTTCACCCTATTGACGCCCCTCATGATTTTATAAACCTCTATAAGGTCACCCCTCAGCCTCTGACACTCCAGGGAAAACAGCCCCAGCCTGTTCAGCCTCTCCCTGTAGTTCAAACCCCTCCAACCCTGGCAACATCCTTGTAAATCTTTTCTGAACCCTTTCGCGATTCACGACACCAATGTCCTGTACAGCCACATGACCTCCCAACACCTACACTCAATGCTCTGACCAATAAAAGAAAGCATACCAAACGCCGCCTTCACTATCCTATCTACCTGTAACGCTACTTTCAAGGAGCTATGAACCTGCACTCCAAGGTCTCTTTGTTCAGCAACACTCCCCAGGACCTTATCGTTAAGTGTATAAGTCCTGCCCTGATTTGCTTTCCCCAAATGCAGCACCTCGCATTTATCTAAAATGAACTCCATCTGCCCCTCCTCAGCCCATTCGCCCATCTGATCAAGGTCCCATTGTACTCAGCGGTGACCTTCCTCGTTGTACACTACACCTCCAATTTTGGTGTCATCTGCACAGTTACTGACTATACCTCCTATGTTCAAATCTTTTATATAAATGATGAAGTATAGTGGACCCAGCACCGATCCCGTGGCATATCGCTGGTCACAGTGTGGCTGGGATAGTGGCGGGGGTGGGGGTGGGGGGTGGGGGGGGGGGGCGGTGCTAAGATGAGCTGTAAGTGTATTGAATGGCAGAGCAAGCTCAAAGGACTGCTTCTGCTCCTTTTAGTCATTGTCCTCATCAAGTCATAAACAAAAGTCATCTTTTAGATAATTCCACTTGTGCACATAACCCCAATACAACCCATTTAAGAGCAGTCTCGGAGACAGTATCAATTCCTGGGGTCCAGGTCACCTTGAGGAGGCCTGACTGTAGTCTCCCTTCAGCCCGCGGTGGCTGACCATAGTGTTTGGGTCACTCAGTGTCCGGTAAGTACAGAGAGATGTGATCCTCACGTGGCTAGAGAAACAAGCACTCGTTCCCCCCCCCGCCTCCACCTCACTGTTAAAGGCCGACCCCCTCCCTTCCACCGTGATTCGAGAAATCAGGGAACGGGACAGTGAAAGCGCGGATCAGATTTCAATTTAGCTTCAGAACGCAACGAAGGAGAATAAAATCAAGTGAATGCTCACACAAATGACGTCTGGGTCCTAGATGCTGCCGCATCTACAGGAAGGCAATACAGTCGCATAGTCCATGACCACACGTGGTCTACTGCGCTGCAATCCTTTATTTCTCTATGGCTGATCCCGGACTGATACAAATTGTGATGCTCCAGGCGTTTCACAGTGAACAGTCTCATTGGTTTATCTGGGGCTGCCTTGTCGCATTCCACCTCTCCTGTCTGGCCCAGGTGCCTGGTTATTAATGCTTCAGATTAACAGCCTGGTCTTGCCTCGCTTCACTAGTTACCAGAATGGTGACAGCCTTAAAGGGGCTTCATCGCTGTGCAAATTAAACTAGGGAAAGAGAGAGAGAGAGAGAGAGAGAGAGAGAAAAGGGGACCAAGGTGACAGTGTCACTCACTCTGTGTGAACCCACGGAGTCAGGAATAACAGCAGGCCATTTGGCCCTTCATAATACTCCACCATCAAGGCTGCACTCATTTTACCCACCACCCTCAGCTCTACCTTCCTATGTATCCCCAGTAACCTCACCATCCCGAGATTCTGGCAAAGGGACTTGAATCGTTACCTCAGTTTTTGTCTCCATAAATGCTACTAAGTTTCTCCACTGATTCCCTCCCTCAGGGCATTGTGGGTCGACCCACAGCAAGTGGACTGCAGCGGTTCAAGAAGGCAGCTCCCCCCCACCTTCTTAAGGGGGCAGTTAGGGATGGGCTTTCAATGCTGGCCGATTCCAGCGTGTGTGTGTGTGTGTGTGTCCCCTCCCAAAAATGGATACATGAATAGGACTGGTTTAGAAGGATATGGGACTAGGTCAGATTGGGATGGCGAGTTGAAGTGAATGAATTGTTCTGAAGGGTCTGCTTCTGTGCTGTAAGTGTAGGTTAGCTGGATTTCCCATACTAAATTGCCCCAAAGTTTTAAAAGATATTCATTCACTAGCTAGGCCAGATGTATTGTCCATCCCTAAAAACCCAGAGGAGAGTTAAGAGTCAACCACATTGTCCAAGTCCGGGGAAGTGCAGGTTAGATGGATTAGCCAGGCAAATGCAGAGTTATAGGTATAGAGTAGGGTTTGTGTCTGGATGGGATGATTTTCGGAGGGTTGGAGCAGGCTAGTTGGGCAAAGTGGCCTCTTTCTGCTCAGGGAATTTGATACTCAACGGTCAAAAGACCGACTCTGAGGGTACATTTTGAAATCCACCCCCCCCCATCTCTCAAATCCTGCTGGGTCTATACTCTCCTTATCCTGTACCTGACCTTTAGATTTTTATAAAAGATATTCATTCACTGGCCAGCCCCACATTTATTACCCATCTCTAATTGCCCCAGAGGGCAGTTAAGAGTCAACTCCATTGCTGTGGGCCTGGAGTCACATATAGACCAGATAAGGATGGAAATTTCCTTCCCTAAAAGACGAGAGAACGAGATGGATTTTCACAATAGTGGTTCCATTAGCCTCTACATTTCAGGTGGTTTGCTTTTAATTGAAATTCAAATTCCACCACGTGCCACATTGGGATCTGAACCCATGTCTCCAGGACATCCCCTGGTTCCCTACATTCACAGTCGAGCAATAAAACCACTAGACCATTGCCTTCCCAATCACAGCAGGCCTGCAGCTTACAGGAATATTCCTGTTTGTTCTTCCTCCCACTACCAGCAGAAATCTCTCTCCCATCCTCAATCTTCCTGAGAGTCATAAAGCTGTACAGGACAGAAACAGGCCCTTCGGTCCAACTTGTCCTTGCCGACCAGATATCCCAACCCAATCTAGTCCCATTTGCCAGCATTTGCCCTTAACCCTTCCTATTCATATACCCATCCAGATTCCTTTTAAATGTACCAATCTCCACCACTTCCTCTGGCAGCTTATTCCATACGCGCACCATCCTCAGGACAGTAGGGTGGACAGTGAGAGCCTTTTTCCTCAAATGGTGATGGGGACGAGCACAAAGGGACATAGCTTTAAACTGAGGAGTGATAGATATAGGACAGATGTCAGAGGTAGATTCTTTACTCAGAGAGTAGCAGGGACTGTGGAAGACCCTGCCTGCAACAGTCGTACACTCGCCAACTTTAAGGGCATTTAAATGGTCATTGGATAAGTGTATGGATGAGAATGGAATAGTGTAGGTTAGATGGACTTCAGATTGGTTCCACAGGTCAGCGCAACATCGAGGGCCGAAGGGCCTGTACTGCACTGTAATGTTCTATGTTCTGTGTGAAAAGGTTGCCCTTTAGGTCGCTTTTAAAACATCCCCCCTCACCCTAAATCTATGCCCTCTAGTTTGGACTCCACCACCTCAGGGAAAAGACCTCATCTATTTACCATATCCAAGCCCCTCATGATTTTATAAGCTCACCCTTCAGTCTCCGACGCTCCAAGGAAAACAGCCCCCAGCCTATTCAGCATTTCCCTTTTGCTCAAAACCCTCCAACTCTGGCAACATCCTTGTAAATCTTTTCTGAACCCTTTCAAGTTCCACAACAGCTTTCCTATAGCAGAGAGACCAGAACTGTACTCAATATTCCAAAAGTGGCCTAACCAATGTCCTGTACAGCCGCAAAATGACCTCCCAACTCCAGTACTCAATACTCTGACCAATAAAGGAAAGCATACCAAACGCCTTCTTCACTATCCTATCTACCTGCGACTCCACTTTCAAGGAGCTATGAACCTGCACTCCAAGGTCTCTTTGTTCAGCAACACTCCCTAGGACCTTCCCATTAACTCCTGCCCTGGTTTGCCTTTCCAAATTGCAGCACCTCACGTTTATCTAAATCAAACTCCACTTGCTCCAAACATCTTTCCTCAGTGTCGGCGGCAGATCATGGACTGGAAGCATTAGCCCCGTTTCTCCCTCTGTAGAGCGTGGGGCTGGAAAAGCACAGCAGGTCAGGCAGTATCCGAGGCGCAGGAGAGTCAACGTTTGGAGCGTAAGCTCTTCATCAGGAATGAGGGGCAATGAAGAGCAGATGCTCGGAACGTCAACTCTCCTGCTCTTTAGATACTGCCTGACCTGCTGTGCTTTTCCAGCCTCACACTCTTAGATTCGGATCCCCAGACCTCACTTTCTCCTGCTCTTTAGATACTGCCTGACCTGCTGTGCTTTTCCAGCCGCACACTCTTAGATTCGGATCCCCAGACCTCACTTGCTCCTGCTCTTTAGATACTGCCTGACCTGCTGAGAGATTCCAACAATCTCTCCCTTCTTATTTCAGACTCCCAGCATCTGCAGTATTGTGCTTTTGTTTTTGCCTTTGGAACACCAAATTAGTTCATGCTTGCCTTAGACGCTCGGGAGGAGATTGGAAGGAGCAGATCCTGTCACCAGAGGGGGTATGCCTGAAACAGTGGTGAAAGTAAATCTAATCGAGAATTGGATTAGTACGTGGAGAGAAAATCATTTTGCAATGCTCTGGGGAAAAGGCAGGAGAGTGTGGGAAGACATGACGGACTCTGCCTGCGCATCTGCAGTTCCACCATCCAATTCTGCGATATGCGTCCCACCAGAAGTGATATTATTATGCTTAATGCAGGTTGCAAACACTAAATAAGGTATCACAAGTGCTCTGTAGCAGATTGTTCCGCAGTGTGAACTTCCTTGCCCCACAACAGATTACAGATCTGATAACCAAACAGGATCGCATTACTGACTTGGCAAAGGAACGACAAACAAATTGAAACAGTGCAGTGTGTGCGTAAGACAGCTTCAGCTGAAGAGTTAGCAGGGAGACAGGCGAAACAGCCTCTTGTCTGACACTCTTGAGATCAATGACATGGAGGGATGTGCAAATCATACACTCCAGAACAAAACTCAGAGCATCAAAGCTTTCTTATTTATTCCCGATTCACAGAATTTAAACAAATGAAACCTTTCCTCGTTCATTCCCAATGTACTCATATCTTTCTTTTCTTCCCTTAAACTTTAGAAAAGATTTACAAGGCTGTTGCCGGGTTTGAGCTATAGGGAAAGGCTGAATAGGCTGTGGTTGTTTTCCCTGGAGCGTCGGAGGCTGAGGGGTGACCTTATAGAGGTTTACAAAATCACCAGGGGCATGGGTAGGGTGAACAGACAAGATTTATTCCCTGGGGTGGGGGAATCTGGAACTAGAGGGCATAGGTTTAGGGTGAGGGTGTAAGATATAAAAGGGACCTAAGGGGCAACTTTTTCACACAGAGGGTGATGCGTGTGTGGAACGAGCTGCCAGAGGAAGTTGTGGAGGCTGGTACAATGACAACATTTAAAAGGCATCTGGATGGGTATATGAATAGCAAGGGTTTAGGGCCAAGTACTGGCAAAGGAGATGAGATTAATTATGGATTTCTGGTCGGCATGGACGAGTTGGACCGAAGGGTCTGTTTCCGCACTGTACATCTCCATGACTCTATTTGAAATAGCAGTGTTTCGTGGACATTTCACTGTATTTTATTGTATTTTTTACTGGAAAATACACGTGACAATAAAATCAAAATCGAATCAAACCCATTCCCATTTATCCTGGATGGTGCCGAGCTTCTTGAGTGTTGTTGGAGCTGCCCCCATCCAGGGCAAGTGGGGAGTATTCCATCACCCTCCTGTCTTATATCTTGTAGATGGTGGGGCAGGGAGTCAGGACGTGAGTTACTCACTGCAGGATTCCCAGCCTCTGCCCTGCTCCAGCACCCACAATATTGTTTTGGCTGGTCCACTTCAGTTTCTGGTCAATGGTGAGCCCCGGGATTGTTTGTAGTGAGGGGCTCAGCAAAGATATTGTTACTTTACACCAAGAGATGTTGGTTATATTCTCTCTTGTTGGAGATGGTCATTGCCTGGCACTTGCGTAGCAAGACAAATATTGCAAGAGCTCATGAACTTACACACGCCCTTCGGTGAGGGTGCAATGCCTCTGGCTGCTCCTTGTAAATGTATTTTAGGAAAAATCAATGCTCAGCCACAGGAGATGTCAGCTGATTGGTCCGCTGTTGCTAGCTTTGAAGGGATTTTGTGGAATAAAGCGACAGAGAGAAGTCTGGAATCACAGACTCCCTAAAGTGTGGAAGCAGGCCCATCGAGTCCACAACAATCCTCCAAAGAGCAGCCCACCCAAACCCACCCTATCCCTGCGTTTCCCATGGTGAACCAGTCTAGCCTCGGAGACTATGGGGCACTTTAGCATGGCCAATCCACCCTAAGCTGCACACCTTCGGACTGTGGTAGTGAAATAACCCCAGGGAGGCCGGGATTGTGTGACCAAGTCACCCCTTATTTCCTTGCTTGCACAGTACACTGGCTGTGGCTAGCCAGCTCAGAGTCAGTTCCCAGGACTCTGGAGATTCTAAATCCCCTGTTGATGTGTGTTTTGGAAAGGTCTGGAGGGATATGGGCCAAACACAGACAAACAGGACTAGCTCAGTTTCGGACAGCTGGTTGGCATGGACAAGTTGGGCCGAAGGATCTGTTTCCATGCTGTACGACTCTCAGCAAGACATCTGCAAAGAACCTGCAGCCTATATTAACAGTATTTGTAGCTCCAGGCTACACCTGGCAGGATTAAGGTCTGCATTACCATAGCAACTGGGTCTCCCTGAGAGAATTGATCCCCAGTTTATAATGTTTTCTTGGCCAGCCAATTTAGACTCAGTCCTCAACAGAGGAGATTCTGATCTCCTGGTTATATATAATTGTTTTAAAAATTAATCGTCCACACTATTGCCAAACAACAGCATATGTCTCCCCAGCACCCATGTTGTGTGCATGTAGGTGTAGTGATCCCCTGTTTATCTTGGTCAGGCATGGCTCCTGATCGGGCCCAATCGAGGATCTCACAGTCAATGGGATCCACTTGGTTCCAATTACAACAGTGAGGAAACCCACACACATACACATACACACACACACACACGGGGAGAATGTGCAAACTACACGAGGTGGAATCGAACCAGGGTCCCTGGCGTTGTGAGGCAGCAGCACTAACCACTGAGTAACCATGCAGGAGAACAGTCAGAGGGCTTGGATGACTGAAGGGGGAGCCATTGGTGAAAGCATTTGGAGAGGGGTGGCACGGTGGCTCAATGGTTGGCACGGCTGCCTCACAACGCCAAGGATCCAGGTTTGATTCCAGCCTCCAGCAACTATCAGTGTGGAGCTTTCACATTCTCCCCGTGTCTGCGTGGGTTTCCTCCCCCAGCCCAAAGATGGGTGGGATTAGTAATGGGAAATTGTCTCATAATGTTCAGGGATGTGGAGGTTGGGTGCATTAGTCATGGGAAACGTACAGTAATGGGTTAGGGGAATGGGTGTGGGTGGGATATTTTCTTCAGAGGGCCAGTGTGGACTTGTTGGGCCGAAGGGCCTGTTTCCCTACTGTAGGGATTTTATTCTATGAATTGTAGAAGCAGTTGAACAGGTGAAGTGCATCAGAGGTAAGGAAAGTGTTGCAAAGTCATGATTTGGAGATGTTGGTGTTGGACTGAGCTGTACAAAGTTAAAAATCACACAACACCAGGTTATAGTCCATGAGGTTTATTTGGAAGCACTAGCTTTCGGAGCGACGCTCCTTCATCAGGTGATGCCACAACTATCCGGTGAAGGAGCAGCGCTCTGAAACTAGTGCTTCCAATTAAAACTGTCGGAGTATAACCTGGTGTTGTGTGATTTTTAACATGGAGAGGGAGATTTGCACGCTTTGGAATTCTAATGGAGCTGCAACACAGAGTCAACTGAATCACTACTGCCTGGGCCTGTGCGGCTTTCAGACGACTATTCCAATCTGCACCCCACCCCCTCTCTCCGGTTGACCCACCTCTCACCAACACTGCCTCCTTCCAACCTTGTGATTTCCCATGGCTCTGACTCAGCAATGGTGCTGCTCTCACCCCCATCCCTCCCGCTGTCAACGTCAGACTCTCTCAAGTGCTCTGCTGGCTGATCTCCAGCTCTCGACTTCCCGTTCAAACTTGAACCACTTATCCAAAACTCCACAACCCGCATCCCAGCCCACACCCAGAACCCCCCCACAACCCGGTTCACTGCACAGAGAGTTCGGAAATTCTCAGCCTGGCGTCAACGTGACCTCCTGACCTCACCGCAGCCACAAAATGAATGGGGAACCTTTACGAAAAGCAAAAATGGACCCCCCCCCACCCGCCCACCTCTGCTCCCCCTTTACGCCTCACATGGAGCTTGAAAAAGGTGCAGAGGAAGTGGTCAAGGACCACATCGGATGCACAGGGTTCTAGCGTTGAGGTTTCAGTGCCTGGATCAGCCAAGGGGGATCCCATTTCTTTCAGAGCGTGCAGAGACCACAGCCGATCGATTGTGAGGGGCCTAGAATGAGGACAGAACAACTCCCCTGCAGACGCTGGGAATCTGAAACCAAAATTACCAGAGAAACCTGTGTGTGTGTGTGTGTGTGTGTGTGTGTGGAGAGACAGAAAAACACAGAGTTAACATTCAAGTCCAGAGAGAATCCAGCCAGATTTGAAACATTAACCCTCTTTTTCATTCTCTCTCTCTCTTTCTCCACATACCCTCCGAGCAAAGTGTCTCCAGCACTTTCTGCTTTTTCCTTTGCTGAGAGAGAGAGAGAGAGAGCAAAAATGTTTCCATTGGCAGAAGGGCCATGAATTAGAGGGAGCAGGTTTAAGGTGATTGGGGCAATGAGAAAGGGCAGGTGATAGCCTAGTAGATTAATCTCACTGTAGCATTAATCCAGAGACCCAGGTAACATTCCCAGGACCTGGGTTCAAATCCTGCCAGGGCAGATGGTGGAATTGAATTCAATACAAATCTGGAACTAAGGATCTAATGATGACCATGAATCCGTTGTCAGGGGAAAAACCCATCTGGTTCACTAATGTCCTGAAGGAAATAGAAGTCTACAGCATGAAAACAGACCGTTCGGCCCAACTTGCCAATGCCAGCCAATGTTCACAATTTAAACTGGTCCCATGTACCTGTATTTGGACCCTCTCTCTCCATACCTATCCCTTCCATCTACCTGTCTAGATGCTTCTTAAATTATGAAACTGTACTCACTTCCACCTCTATCTCTGGAAGACCATTCCAGACAGTCTGTAAAAATTGTCGCTCTGGAACACTTTGATCTCTCTCCCATTTAATCAATGCCCTCTAGTTCTACGATTCCCTTATCCTGGGGAAAAGCTGTTGGCTATCTACCTTACCTATGCCCCTCATGATTTTATAGACCTCCATAAGGTCACCCCTCAGTCTTCTGCCCTCCAGACCCACAGCAATATGGCAGACTCCTAATTGCTCTCATGGGCAATGAATACTGGCCCAGCCAGACCCAACCACATCCCTGTGTGTGAACAGAATAAAACCAGGCCACAAGGGGAGAAATCTTTTAACGCAGCAAGTGGTTGAAGGTCTGGAAGGTGCTGCGTTAAGAGGAAGTTTGGATGGAGCTTTCAAAAGTGGGTTGGATCATGGGGAAACTGCAGGAACCGAGAGATAGAGGCAGGATAGCGCAATCCCTCACAGAGACCAAAAGGGCCCTCCTCCTGCTTTGTGATCACTCTCTGATCTCTCCAGGCAACTGAGCTGAGACATCGTGAGACTTTAGGGAGCTGATGGGAGCCACCTTCACCATCATTAGGGGTCCCTCGCAGTCGAGGATGACTCTCTCCCACTCTCAGGGTGAGTCTGCAGGTGGCTGTACAGACCGATGGGCCTACTGCAGGCTCTGTTACACTGGGGGCAGGAGGTGGTCATGGGAAGGGGGTAGGGTGGGGCGTTGGTGAGGCAGCGTGTTCCTTTCGCCCGGCTTCCGCTTCTTCCCGACGGCAAGTCTCCAGGTGCTCCACACCTTCCCGGATAGTCCTCCTCCACTGTGGACGGTTCTCGGCCCAGTGATTCCCAGGTGTCTGTGGGAAGGCCGCACTCGGCCCAGTGAGGCCTTGAGGGTATCCCTGAGGTGCTCGCTCTGTCCCAGCTGGGGCTGGCCTGCCATTTGAGAGCTGGGAGTAGAGCACCCGCTGGGGGAGTCTCGTGTCAGTCATGGGGACGGCGTGCCCAGCCCATTGTGGCCGATCGAGGTGGGGGGAGGGAGGTCAGTGCCTCAATGCTAGGGATGTTGGCCTGATCGTGGAGGCTGGTGTTGGTTTTTCTGTCTTCCTACAGTAGTGACTGTGAGAATATTGTGAGACCATCACGGGGTGTGGGTGTGGGAGGGAACTCCTCAATGAAAGCATTTACAAGTTCATATGTCCCACATTTTGCCCGCACAGGATCCACTGCCTTCCAGCACATGAGATCAAGATCTCTGATAATGTTGGTCAGATCAGCTCATTGTTTTGGAACACTTTGGCAAAAGATAAAGACAGATGGGGGAAGGAACCCTGTCTTCTCAAAACTAAAATACGGGCACATTCTACTGAGAACAGTCCCATTGTCGGATGTTCCTGCTGTGGGATTGTGCCGGATTTAAGACAGAGTCTCACTATTTTAATCTCTTTACAAATGTTTCCACTGTGTATTAGTTGCAGCTCAGATTCTCCTCTGAATCACACAATTCCCGGTTCGAGACTCCCTCCAAGGCTAGAGAATGGGTGGCACTCCAACACAGTGCTGAGCTGTTGGGAGTGCTTGCCTTTCATAGGATCCCTGCAGTGTGGAAATAGGCCATTCAGCCCATCCCAACCCTCCAGACAGCATCCCATCCAGACCTACACTGTCCCTGTAACTCTGCATTTCCCATGGCTAACCCACACATCTTTGGACTGTGGGAGGAAACCCAGGCAGACATGAGGAGAATGTGCAAACTCTACACAGACAGCCACCCGAGGGTGGGATCGAACCCGGTTCCCTGGCGCTGTGAGGCAGCAGGGCTAACCACTCAGCCACCGTGCTTCCCTCAAGTGAATGGGACAGACCTATGGCTGTCAAAGAACAGCTCCTCTTAATATCTGAGCCAATATTTATCTGTCAACATCAGAAGGAAAACAGACCACAAGACATAGGAGCCTTTTGGCCCATTGAGTCCATTCTTCCGTACAATAAGATCATGGATAGAGACAAATAAACTGCAGATGCTAGAATCCAAAGGAGACAAGCAGGAGTCTGGAAGAACACAGCAAGCCAGGCAGGTGGAGAAGTCAACATTTCGGGTGTGTAACCCTTCCTCAGGCCCTGACGCTGCCTGGTTTGCTGTGTTCTTCCAGACTCATGCATTAAGATCATGATAATCTCCAGCCCCACTTTTCTCTAACTCTTGATTCCTTTACAGATTAAAAATGTCTTGATCTCAGCCTTGAATTTACTTAAATGACCCAGCCTCTGTGTGTCGTAAAGAAATGCACAGATCCTTTATCCTCCTGATGTCTCAGTTATATTTTTGACTCCTTACTCTGAGATGATGCCCCTCTGGTCCTTGACTCTCCCACACGGAGGAAAACACCCTCTCCACGTCTCCCCCTGTCAAGTCTCCTCAGAATCCTGCATGTTTCAATAAGGTTGCCTCACATTCTTCCAGACTCCAATGAGGACAGGCACGGCCTACTCTGATAAATAATCGATGGCCATTTCAAGAGCATTTTCACGGCAGTGAAGTGTCCAAATAGAAGCATGTAGGGTTGGAGATCTTAGGAAGGAGGAAAAGGTGATGATAACTTAGTTGAAGTGCTGAGTATCAAAGGGATTCTTGTGAGTGCAGAGGGGAACGGAGAGGTGAAGAGTTTGGGGAAGAGATGTACAGCACGGAAACAGACCCTTCGGTCCAACTTGTCCATGCCGACCAGATATCCTAAATTAAACTAATCCCATTTACCAACACTTAACACATTTCCCTCTAAACCCTTCCTATTCACATACCCATCCAGATGCCTTTTAAATGTTGTAATTGTACCAGCCTCCACCACTTCCTCTGGCAGCTCATTCCATACACGTACCACCCTCTGTGTGAAAAAGTTGCCCCTTAGGTCTCTTTTATACCTTCCCCCTCTCACCTTAAACCTATGCCCTCTAGTTTTGGACTCCCCCCACCCCGAGCCAAAGGCCTCGTCTATTTATCCTATCCATGCCCTTCATGATTTTAGAAATCTCTATAAGGTCAGCCCTCAGCCTCCAACACTCCAGGGAAAACAGCCCCAGCCTATTCAGCCTCTCCCTGTAGCTCAAACCCTCCAACCCTGGCAACATCCTTGTAAATCTTTTCAGAACCCTTTCAAGTTTCTCAATATCATTCCTATAGGAAGGAGACCAGAACTGCACGCAATATTCCAAAAGTGGTCTAACCAATGTCCTGTACAGCCGCAACATGATCTCCCAACTCCTGTACTCAAAACACTGACTGATAGGTGCCGTGGTGTGGAGGTGCTGGTGTTGGACTGGAGTGGACAAAGTCAGACATTGCACGGCACCAGGTTATAGTCCGACAGGTTTATTTGGAATCACAAGCTTTCAGAGCACTGCCCCTTCATCAGGTGAAGGGATACTTCACCCTCCAAAGGAGCAGCACTCTGAAAGCTTGTGATTTCAAATAAACCTGTCGGACTATAAGCTGTCAGGTGACTTCTGACTCCAACCAATGAAGGGAAGTGTACCAAACATTTTTACATTCATGCAGGAGATATGAGCATGGCTGGCTGTAATGCCCATTCCCGACTGTTAAGAGTCAAGCCCATTGATGTGCGACAGGAGTCACGTGTAGGCCATGCCAGGTAAGGATGGCAGATTGCACTCCCCGCCCCCTCCTTGCTAATGCCTCTGTGGCACTTTCACACCTGCCCACCTTCGTTCCTAAACTCTAAAAATCAAACAGCAGAATACAACGAAGACCCTAGTCACAACTCTTGACAGTCCTGACTGATGGTTTGGAGGTCTGGCAATGCTACGCAGCGTCCTGAGAAGTCAGGGCTAAGTAAACGCAGAGTGATAAATGGAAGTTCGAGCAGATAAGCAAACTCCACCTTGTACACAACAGATAATATGCCGTACATTTTACGCATTTTGACTGAGCAACCACACGAAAACTTTCCATGGAAGGAAAGCTTTGTGAAATTTTCCTTTAGCAACAGAAGCTAATTAGGCGGAAACTTTCCCTGCATCAGCCCTGCCTTACTGGTCTAACTGTGTCCTACCTACAACCTCTTGGTTCGTCACAGGAAGAAGGGCACCCGTACATTGTGAGGTTTTACCTTGCCTTTTGGTCCCCAGTCCTGTTGAGATCGGGACCAAATCAGAAAGCTACCTGCATTCATATAGTGACTTTTATTCTGCTGCCTCGCTGGTTTGCCGAGCAGCGTGATGCCAACAGCGTGGGTTCAACTCTCATCACCGGTTTAAGGTTACCATGAAGGACTGTCCTTCTCAACCCTGAGCTCTGGTGGCCCTCAGGTTAAATCATCACCAGTCGCTTCTCTCACTAATGGGAGAGCAGCCCCTATGGGCTGGTAAGACTATGGCAACAAAATACATCCAATTTACTCTGCTACCAGTGAAGTACATTTCTTGAGAGTGTTGTGAAACTTGAAAGGGTTCAGAAAAGATTTACAAAGGATGTTGCTAGGGTTGGAGGATTTGAGCTACAGGGAGAGGCTGAACAGGCTGGGGCTGTTTTCCCTGGAGCATCAGAGGCTGAGGGGTGACCTTATAGAGGTTTATAAAATTATGAGGGACATGGATAGGATAAATAGACAAAATCTTTTCCCTGGGGTCAGGGAGTCCAGAACTAGAAAGCATAGGTTTAGGGTGAGAGGGGAAAGATATAAAAGAGACCTAAGGGGCAACTTTTTCACGCAGAGAGTGGTACGTGTATGGAATGAGCTGCCAGAGGAAGTGGTGGAGGCTGGTACAATTGCAACATTTAAGAGGCATTTAGATGGGTATGTGAATAGGAAGGGTTTGGAGGGATATGGGCCGGGTGCTGGCAGGTGGGACTAGATTGGGTTGGGATATCGGGTCAGCATGGATAGATTGGACCAAAGGGTCTGTTTCCGGGCTGTACATCTTTATGATTCTATGAGTGCTGTGGGGAAGCTGAGTGCCATCCATGCTAAAGCTGCCCATTGGGCATCATAACCATCACCTTCAAAATGTTTCCTCCCTCAACCAACAATTGATCAATTTGATTTACTGTCACATGTGCCTAAGTACAGCGAAAGTAGACAGGCAGGATGCCGGAAGATCACAGCAAGGCAGGCAGCATCAGGAAGGACAGGCAGGAGGCTGCGAGAACACAGCAAGGCAGGCAGTATCAGGAAGGACAGGCAGCAGGCTGCGAGAACACAGCAAGGCGTCCAGCATTAGGGGGGACAGGCAGGAGGCTGGGAGAATACAGCAAGCCAGGCAGCATTAGGGGGGACAGGCAGGAGGCTGGGGGAACACAGCAAGGCAGGCAGCATCAGGAGGGACAGAAGTCAACATTTTGGATGTGACCCTTCTTCAGGACTGGGGGTGGGTGTGGGGGGAGCTGCAGATAAAGCGAGTGGCCAGGGCAGGGTGGTGAAGTGGGGTTGGTGAAGATAGGTAGAGGGTATGACCTGGTTGGTGGATGGGAGGGACGAATCTGGTTGGTGGAAGGGAGCAGTGGAAGGGAGAGGGAGGGACTGGGAAGGGAGTTGGGTGATGGGGAGGGAGGTTATTTGAAATTGGAGAGCTCAACATTGAGTTGAAGATGAAGTGTTGCTCCTCCAATTTGCGGTGTGGTTCATTGTGGCAATGGAGGAGGCCGAGGATGGTCATGTCAGAAAGGGAATGGGAAGGGGATTTGAAACGGGGGTGGGGGGGGGCGGTGACTGGAGGTGCTGTCGGCCCTTGCAGATCTAGCTGAGATACTCATCAAACCGTTCCCTAAGTTTACGTTGAATCTCCCCGAAGTAGAGAAGACCCATTTTGACTCTAAGTACAGTGAAAAGCTTTGTTTGCGAGCAGTGCAGGTAGCTCACAACAAGTAAGGGCACAGATCACACAGAGTGACGAAAAAACTTGTCCAGAGTAAGGCACACAGGTTACACTGTACAGGACTGGCACAAGGCAAGGTCAACATTATTTGAAGTTAGAGGTCCATTCATCCCTCTGATGGATCGTGCCAGCAGTGTGTACCATCTACAAGATGCACTTCCTCAGCACACCAAACACTCCTTTGATAGCCTACCACCCTGACAGACTTTGCAACAGGGATAAGGAGAAATTGTTTCTTTTAAACTTTCATGAATCGGTGGAATTCACTCCCCCTCCCCCTCCCCCTCCCCCCCCCCCAGAATGGGGTGGATGCTGGCATGCTGAATGAGGAGTAGATAGACAGATGTTTAATTGGTAATGGGCTGAAGGGTTATGGAGAGCAGTCAAGAAAATGGAGTTGAGATCAGCCATGATGGTTTTGAATGGCAGGACAAGCCTGAGGGGCTGAATGGCCTCCCCGCACAACTGGTCTGTTATCTCAGTGTAAAAAGCATGTCATTTAGGATGGAGATGAGAAGGAATGTCAGAGAGTCATAGAGATGTACAGCACGTAAACAGACCCTTCGGTCCAACCCGTCCATGCCGACCAGATATCCCAACCCAATCTAGTTCCACCGGCCAGCACTTAGCCCATATCCCTCCAAACCCTTCCTATTCATATACCAATCCAGGTGCCTCTTAAATCTTGTAATTGTACCAGCCTCCACCATTTCCTCTGACAGCTCATTCCATACCCGTACCACCCTCTGTATGAAAATGTTGCCCCTGTAGGTCTCCTTTATATCCTTCCCCTCTCACCCTAAGCCTATGACCTCTAGTTCAGGACTACCCGAACCCTGTACCTCTTATGCTCACATCCAAATCATTTATGTAAATGACAAAAAGTAGAGGGCCCAGCACCGATCCTTGTGGCACTCCACTGGTCACAGGCCTCCAGTCTGAAAAACACCATCCACCACCACCCTCTGTCTTCTACTTTTGAGCCAGTTCTGAATCCAAATGGCTGGTTCTCCCTGTATGCAATGAGATCTAACCTTGCTAATCAGTCTCCCATGGGGAACCTTGTCGAACACCTTACTGAAGTCCATATAGATCACATCTACCACTCTGCCCTCATCAATCCTCTTTGTTACTTCTTCAAAAAACTCAATCAAGTTTGTGAGACATGATTTCCCACGCACAAAGCCATGTTGACTCTCCATCTTCACTCAGAGGACGGTGGATCTTCAGATTTGTCTAACTCAGACGTTTGTGACAGTTTAGTCACAAAGTACATTGGAGACAGAGATCGATGGATTTCTTGTTATTGATGACATCAAAGGATATGGGACTGGCACGTTGAGATTCAAGAACAACCATGGGCTAGACTGGTGGAGCATGTGCGAGGGGCTGAACGACCTCCTCCTGCTCCTGAGCAGTGATTGGTTAAAGGAGCAGAGGCGATAACAAGAAAATCCTTTGTGTGCAGCGAGGGTTCAGGATCTGCAGTATAGCGCGGTACCCGAGAGTGTGCTGGAGGCAGATTTAATGAATACTTTCTAAAGAGAATTGGATAATTAACCAAAAGTTTAAAAATATGCAGGGCCAGTGAGAAGGCGGCATCGGGGCGGAACAGTAGCTCAGTGGTTAGCACTGCTACCTCATGGCTCCAGGGACCCGGGTTCGATTCCACCCTTAGGCGACTGTCTGCCTGGAGATTGCACATTCTCCCCATGGCTGCATTGGTTTCCTTCCGCAATCCAAAGATTTGCAGGTTAGGGTGGATTGGCCATGCTAAATTATTCCATAACATCCAGGGATGGGCAGGCTAGGTGGGTTAGCCATGGGGAATGCAGGGTTACAGGAAGGGGGTGGGATGCCATTTGGAGGGTCAGTGCAGACTTGATGGGCTGAATGGTCTGCTCCCACTCTGTAGGGATTCTATGAGTGGAACAGGCTGATTTGTTGTGGCCTACTATGGACACTATGGGCTGAACGGCCTCCTCTTGTGAGCACTTTATGATTCGAAGTTGCTTTCAGACAGGGTATGGATTTTATTACAGCAAAGACCACACTGTGAATGTAACACACGGGGTGTAAAAACACCTCCGGACACACAGTGACAGATGGTTATATATAAATGCAGATCTCTGTTCCGTTTCAAAACTGAACTCGGAAGCTGCTGTGCTTCCTGCGGGATGAATGTCGGTGACCTTTGGGAAAATATTCGTCATTGAATTGCATCCTCGATGGTTTGCAAACTGCTGCATCATTCCAGTTTCTGTAACAGGAGGAGCTGCTCGGCCCAAACGAAACGGGAGATGTGAAGAGGGCACAGATGGACGGGCCCCGAAGGTCAGCTTTAGGACAGAAGGCAGGAAATAGTTCTTCAGTCAGCCTGAATGATCCAGGAAGGGCGGTGAGGAAAAAAGGCTTGGATGTTACAACAGGAAGAGGGAAGGGTTGACATTGGGGCAGCATGGTGTCTCAGTGGTTAGCACTGCTGCCTCATGGCACCAGGGACCCTGGCTCGATTCCAGCCTCGGGTGACTGCATGTGTGGAGTTTGCACATTCTCCCCGTGTCTGTGTGGGTTTCCTCCGGGTGCTCTGGTTTCCTCAAAGATGTGCAGGTTAGGGTGGACTGGCTATGCTCAGTTGCCCCATAGTGTCCAGGGATGTGTAGGTGCATTAGTCACGGGTAAATATAGGGGAAAGGAATGGGTCTGGGTGAGTTACTCTTCAGAGGGTCAGCATGTTTCCACATGGTAGGGATTCTGGGATTGGGGGGGGGATGGGAGATGTCGAGGGAACCTGGCCTGGGAGTGAAGCCAGCTGTACGGTGGGAATGGCCCATGGAGGTTGTTGGCCGCCATTCAAGAGGGTAGACATCCGTGGACCTCCTAGGAGAAAGATCCGACATTTTCCTTCACCCACACTCTGTGCACTTGCCATGTTTTGCCTTCCAAAAAAAAAGAACACTGCCCCAATTTTGCCTCATGGTAGTGTTGCCACCTCTGGACTAGGAGATCAGGGTTCGAGTCCAACCTGCTCTAGAAGGCGTGTAGTAATATCACTGAGTAGGTTAAAGAGGGAAAAAAAAATAACTAACCCGTGCAAAGCTACACTACTTTACATTTATGGGACATGGGTGTCGCTGGCTGGGTCAGCATTTATTGCCCCATCCCTAATTGCCCAGAGGACAGTTAAGAGTCAATCCTGTTGCTGTGGATCTGGAGTCACGTGTAGGCCAGACCAGGTAAGGATGGCAGATTTTCTTCCCTAAAAGGATAGTTGGGAACCAGATGGGTTGTTCCCAACAATCGGCTTGTGGTCGTCACTAAATTCTTAATCACAGATTTTTATTGAATTCAAATTCCACCACCTATCATGGCAGGATTTGAACGCAGGGCCCAGGAACATTACCTGAGCCAACTACCCAGCGATAACACCACTCGGCCATCACCTCACCCTACAGGGGGTAGTACTGGGCTACCAGCGGTGTGTAGGTTAGGTGGGTTAGCCATTGGAAATGCGGGGTTACAGGGCCAAGGTAAGGGGGTGGATCTGGGTGAGAAGCTCTTCAGAGGGTCGGTATGGACTCGACGGGCCAAACAGCCTGCTCCCACAAAGCAGTGATTCCATATGAAAGCGCGAGAAGAAGAATTTCTCTTTTGAAACTCTGACTATCCTGGACAGGCTGCCGGAGGAAGACTGGGAATTAATTTTCAATTCCTTAATGCACGGCTGGATGTTCAGCTAATGAGCAACGGTGTTGTCACGGTGAGTGGACACCTCCAGCTGGCCTGCCCCTTCCCTGCTGTCTCCCCTTCAGCGCAGGGTAATAGGGTTTAACAGGATCCAGTGTTGTCATGAGCCAGGCGAATGGTAGTGTTTTTTAAACAAAAACAGCCCTCCATTGATTTCCCAAGACCGTCCCTGCCTGAGCCCGTTTCACTCAGTCTCCCCGCTCCGGGTGACTGCACGCAATTAATCTGTGGCACTGATCCCTCTTCTGACCCATCGAGACGGCCGAATGAATCAAACAGATGCAGCCAACGCTGCGGTGTGGTCCAGCTCTCTCTCTCTGCTTCCAGCTGAGCAAGAGCAGAGGGAAAACGTTCACCTTCAGAGGGACGCCCTTGCTCAGCACGGGCTGGTTTCCCGATTCCTTCAGAGCGCAGACACAGTTGAAAGAGGAAAGTGGGTGGAACGGTGGTTAGCACCTCTACCTCACGGCGCTAGGGACCTGGGTTCGATTCCACCCTCGGGCAGACTGTCTGTGGGGAGTTTGAATGTTGCCCATGTGGGGTTTCCTCCTACGTCCAACGATAGAATCCCTACTGCAATCGCTATAAAGCAACTGAACAGTACAAGGACCAATAGCACAAATGACTGGAAGCCTGGCTTTTAGAAGCAGAAAAATAATCAAAGACAGTCTCAGAAAGTCCCAGTGTTGTCTTATCTGTGCTGATTCATGACGTGATAGCAAGATTGGGTGCTATAATTGGTGTAGGTTAAAATCTGATGCCCAAAACGTCGATTCTCCTGTTCCTTGGATGCTGCCTGACCTGCTGTGCTTTTCCAGCAACACATTTTCTGCTATAATTGGTGTGTGTGGTGCTTTCATTTTAATCCATCGTGGGGTTGAGGTGAACTATGACAATTTAAGTTGGCTCGACGGGGGAAGGTAACCAGCTGCTATCTTTATGGATTTCCATAAGGTGTCAGATAAGATTCCACACAGGAACAACCTGCAAACACCTCGCACCATGCAGGACAAAGCAGCCTACTTCGAGTCGCGGGAACAGACCCTTCGATCCAACTCGTTCACACCCACCACGTTCCCAAACTAAACTAGTCTCACTTGCCTCTGCTTGGCCCATATTCCTTCAAACCTTTCCTTCTTCATGCCCAAATGTCATTTAAATGTTGTAACTGTACTTGCGTTTACCTCTTCCCTCTGGCAGGTCATTCCACACACAAACCATTCTCTGTGTGAAAAAGGTTGCCCCCTTAGGTCCTTTCCCCTCTCACCTTAGACCTATGCCCTCTAGTTTTGAAGTCCCCTATCCAGGGGAAAGACATTGGTTATTCACCTTATCTATGCTGCTCATGACTTTATAAACCTCTATAAGGTCACCCCTCAAACTCCTATGCTCCCAGTGAAAAATGTCCCCAGCCTCTCAGACTCATACAGCACGGAAACAGACCCTTAGGACCAACCTTCAGTCCACACTGACCCATAATTCCAAACTAGGCCCACCTGCCTGTGTTTGGCCCATATCCTTCCAAACCTTTCCTATTCACAAACTTATCGAAATTTTTTTTTAAACATTGTAACTGTACCCGCATCCACCACTTCCTCTGGAAGTTCATTCCACACACAAACCCACTCTGTATTTAAAACAAATTTGCCCCTCGTCTTTTTAAAATCTTTCTTCTCTGACCTTAAAAATGTGCCCTGTAATAGACAATAGACAATAGGTGCAGGAGTAGGCCATTCTGCCCTTCGAGCCTGCACCACCATTCATTATGATCATGGCTGATCACCCTTAATCAGTATCCTGTTCCTGCCTTATCCCCATAACGCTTGATTCCACTATCCTTGAGAGCTCTATCCAACTCTTTCTTAAATGAATCCAGAGACTGGGCCTCCACTGCCTTCTGGGGCAGAACATTCCACACAGCCACCACTCTCTGGGTGAAGAAGTTTCTCCTCATCTCTGTCCTAAATGGTCTACCCCGTATTTTTAAGCTGTGTCCTCTGGTTCGGCACTCACCCATCAGCGGAAACATGTTTCCTGCCTCCAGAGTGTCCAATCCTTTCATAATCTTATATGTCTCAATCAGATCCCCTCTCAGTCTTCTAAACTCAAGGGTATACAAGCCCAGTCGCTCCAGTCTGTCAGTGTAAGGTAATCCTGCCATCCCAGGAATTGACCTCGTGAACCTACGCTGCACTCCCTCAATAGCCAGAATGTCTTTCCTCAAATCTGGAGACCAGAACTGCACACAGTACTCCAGGTGTGGTCTCACCAGGGCCCTGTACAGCTGCAGAAGAATCTCTTTGCTTCTATACTGAATCCCTCTTGTTATGAAGGCCAGCATGCTATTAGCCTTCTTCACTACCTGCTGTACCTGCATGCTTACCTTCATTGACTGGTGTACAAGAACACCCAGATCTCTCTGTACTGCCTCTTTATCTAAATTGATTCCATTTAGATAGTAATCTGCCTTCCTGTTCTTGTCACCAAAGTGGATAACCATACATTTATCCACATTAAACTGCATCTGCCATGCATCTGACCACTCACATAACTTGTCCAGGTCACCCTATAATCTCCTAACATCCTCATCACATTTCACCCTGCCACCCAGCTTTGTATCATCAGCAAATTTGTTAATGTTATTGCTGATACCATCTTCTATATCATTAACATATATTGTAAAAAGCTGCGGTCCCAGTACTGATCCCTGCGGTACCCCACTGGCCACTGCCTGCCATTCCGAAATGGAGCCGTTTATCACTACTCTTTGTTTCCTATCAACCAACCAACTTTCAATCCAAGTCAGTACTTTGCCCCCAATACCAAGCACCCTAATTTTGCTCACTAACCTCCTGTGTGGGACTTTATCAAAGGCTTTCTGAAAGTCCAGGTACACTACATCTACTGGATCTCCCTCGTCCATCTTCAGAGTTACTTCCTCAAAAAATTCCAGAAGATTAGTCAAGCATGATTTCCCCTTCATAAATCCGTGCTGACTCTGAGCTATCCTGTCACTACTATCCAGATGTGTCGTAATTTCATCCTTTATAATAGACTCCAGCATCTTTCCCACCACTGAGGTCAGCCTAACTGATCTATAACTTCCTGCTTTCTCTCTCCCACCTTTCTTAAAAAGTGGTACAACATTAGCCACCCTCCAATCCGCAGGAACTACTCTTGAAATCTGTTCAGTTTATAGATAAATGATCTGGATGAAGGGACTGGGGGCATTCTGGTGAAGTTCGCCGATGATATGAAGTTAGGTGGACAGGCAGGTAGTACTGAGGAGGTGGGGAGGCTGCAGGAAGATTTACAAGGCAAACGTGAGGACTGCAGATGCTGAAAACCAGAGTTTAGATCAGAGTGGTGCTGGAAAAGCACAGCAGGTCAGGCAGCATCCGAGGAGCAGGAAAATCGACGTTTCGGACAAAAGCCTTTCATCAGAAATCCTGATGAAGGGCTTTTGCCCGAAACGTCGATTCTCCTGCTCCTCAGATGCTGACCGACCGGCTGTGCTTTTCCAGCACCACTCTGCTCTAAACTACAAAAAGATTTAGACAGTTTAGGAGAAATAGCTGATGAAATTCAATATGAGCAAATGCTAATTCTTGCACTTTGGAAAAAAGAACAGGGCATGGACTATTTTATAAATGGTGAGAAAATTCATAAAGCCGAAGTACAAAGGGATCTGGGAGTGCTAGTACAGGATTCTCTAAAGGTTGACTTGCAGGTTGAGTCAGTGGTTAAGAAAGAAAATGTAATGTTATCACATATCTCAAGAGCAGCGATGTACTTCTGAGACTTTATAAAGCTCTGGTTAAGCCCCATTTAGAATACTGTTTCCAGTTTTGGGCCCCACACCACAGGAAGGACATACTGGCACTGGAGTGTGTCCAGCGGAGATTCACACTGTTATCCCTGGAATGGTAGGCCGAACATACGATGAACGGCTGACGATCCTGGGATCGTATTTATTAGCGTTTAGAAGGTTGAGGGGAGATTTAATAGAAACTTACGAGATAATGCATGGCTTAGAAAGGGTGGATGCTGGGAAATTGGTTCCGTCAGGCGGGAATACTAGGACTCATGGGCACGGCCTTAGAATTAGAGGGGGTCAATTTTGAACGGAAATGAGGAGACATTTCTTCAGCCAGAATGTGGTGGGCCTGTGGAATTCATTACCTCGGAGCGCAGTGGAGGCCGGGACGTTAAATGTCTTCAAGGCAGAGATTGATAAATTCTTAATCTTGTAAGGAATTAAGGGCTACGGGGAGAGTGTGGTAAGTGGCATTGAAATGCCCATCAGCCATGAGTGAATGGCAGAAAGGACTCGATGGGCCAAATGGCCTTACATCCACTGCTATTTCTTATGGTCTTATGGAAATCTCCCACCCTACCTGCCATTCACCTTATCCATGTCCCTCAAGATTTTATAAACCTCTACAAAGCCTCCTATGCTCCAGTGAAAAAAGTCCCAGTCTCTCTTTATAACTCAAACCCTCCATTCCCGCCAGCATCCTTGTCAATCTTTCCTGCACCTTCTCCAATTTAATAATATCCTTCCTCTCACAAAGGCAACCAGAACTGTACACAGTACTCCAGAAATTGCAATGGTTAGCACTGCTGCCTCAGTGCCAGGGACCTGGGTTCGATTCCAGCCTCGGGCGACGGTCTGTGTGGAGTTTGCATGTTCTCCCCATGTCTGTGTAGGTTTTCTCCGGATGCTCCGGTTTCCTCCCACAGTCTTAAGATGTGCAAGGTAGGGTGAATTGACCATGCTAAATTGCCCCACAGTGTTCAGGGGGGTGTGGGTTAGGTGCATTATTCAGGGGTAAATGTAGAGTAATAGGGAAGGGGAATGGGTCTGGGTGGGTTACTCTTCAGATGGTTGGTGTGGACTTGTTGGGCTTAAGGGCCTGTTTCCATACTGTAGGGATTCTATGACCAACATCCTATACTGGCAAAGGGGGTTCGATTAATTTTGGATCTATGAACGAGTTAGTCCGAAGGGTCTGTTTCCATGTTGTATGACTCTATGGCTATTCACTCTCTCCCCCACTGATGTTCAGTAGCAGCAGCGGGTGACCGCAAGATGAACTTTCTAAGTTTAATTTCTTGCACGAGAAAGGCAGGATGAAAGGCCCCGAGTTTGTGTCTCTTTTTAGCAACATTTCGGCCTCAGAGTTGGCTTGCGTCCCTCAACTTTAAAGGGTTGAATGTGAGCCTTTAAAAATGTCTGAGACGATGGAAGGGATTTATTGAACAGCTCTGCTGAACTTACTTCCTCTGCTGGGTCAGCGCAAACAAACAGGGACAAGCATAAAGTCAGAGCGAGCAGTGAACAGTTGGCAGTGAATCATGAAGCAATTCTTCCTGCAAAATAACTTTCCAAAACGTTTGCAGGCACTATTTGCAGATGTATTAAGAGGAGGAGTCAACCATGTAGCCCCTTTAGACTGGTCTGTCGTTCAATGAAACCGTAAGAAATAGGAGTAACAGGCCATCCAGCCCCTCCAGCCTGTACATTCAATAAGACAGTGGCTGATCCTTATCATGGACTCAGCTCCACTTACCCACCCATTCACCATCACCCTTAATCCCTTTACTGTTCAAAAATCTATCTTCACCTTAAAAACATTCAACTAGGAAACCTCAACTGCTTCACTGGGCAGGGAATTCTACAGATTCCCAACCCTTTGGGTGAAGAAGTTCCTCCTCAGCTCAGTCCCAAACCCACTCCCCCTTATTTTGAGGCTATGCCCCTAGTTCTAGTTTCACCTTCCAAAGGAAACAACCTTCTATCTTATCTGTTTCCTTTTCAATTTAAGGAGTTACTGTAAGATCCCCCCCCCCCCCTTTAAATTCCAATTAGTATAATCCCAGTCTACTCAATCTCTCCTCATAAGCCAACCCTCCCAATACCAGAACCAACACAGTGAACCTCCTCTGCACCCCCTCACAGGCCAGTACATCCTTTCTCAAGTAAGGAGACCAAAACTTGACACATTACTCCAGATGTGGCTTTACCAGCACCCCGTATAGCTGCAATATGACCTCCCTGTTTGTAAGCTCCATTCCTCTAACAAGGAAGGACAATATTCCATTTGATTTCTTACTTACTTGCTGCATCTGCAAACCAACATTTTGTGATACAAGCAAAAGGATGTGGCTGATCTGATTGTGGTTTCAAGTCTACTTTCCTATCTGCCCCTGTAGCTCCCCCACTCCTACACGTCTCAGCCAAGAAAGTACCTGACTTTGTCTTAAACTTATTCAACAACCCTGCCTCTTCCCCGCTGTCTGGAAAAGAAAAAGTTCCAAAGACTCTAGACCTATTGAGAGAAAAATTCTCCTCAACTCTGCCTTGGATGGGACAGCCCTCATTTTTCAATTATGCCCTGCAAACACCAGTTAGATACTGGAATCGGACAGCATTTGCTAAATAATCCCGGAGTTAAAGATTTTCGGTGGGCTGACATTTCTGCATAATTGAACCTACGTATGTTAATTCACAGGGCTGTATTCTTTGGATACATAAGACAGACATAGATACATTGCACTTGTTTTAACATAGCTAGCTACAAACCTTCTCAGGTTCATTCCCCAAACCCATGCCTTGTCCAATCAGCAAGCTGCCTGGTTTAAATTTAAACAAAGCTTGGAAGTTAACTGTTGGTCATCAGCTGGCTGGTGCATTCTTAAAGGCCATGCCCTGAGCAATTGGAATCCACTTATCAATCAATCATACATACAGAATAAAAATGTTGCGCACCCGATTTATTCTTGCAAACTGACCGGATGTGTGCAAGCAAAAAAACTGTGCTTTTCTCAGCAATGTCAAGTCTCAATATTTCTTCTTTCAGAGGGGTAGTGAATCTGTGCAATTCTTTACCACAGAGGGTTGTCGTGACTGTGTGGAAACTGCCATCCTTACGTGGTCAGGCCTGTGTGTGACTCCAGGCACACAGCGACGTGGTCGTGTCTTAACTGCCCTCTGGGCAATTAGTCAAGTGGATTCCTAAACGTATACCCATCCAGATGACTTTTAAATACTGTAATAGTACCAGCCACCACCACTTTCTCCAGCAGCTCATTCAATACATGCATCACTCTGTGAAAAAGTTGCCCCTCAGGTCCCTTTTATATCTATTCCCTGGGAAATTAGGGATAGGTAATAAATGTTGGCCTAGCCAGGGATGCCCTCATCCCATGAATGAATAAAAGATAATGCAGATAAAGGTAATAAAGACAAAAGCAGATAACGTTCAAAACTGACAGCCACAGATGGTTAATTGGAGGTTTGATCCAAATGGAGAATGACAGAATCAAACAGATATCATCACCTAATCTAATCCCATTTACCAGCACTTGGCACATATCCCTGTAAACCCTTCCTATTCATATTCCCATCCAGATGCCTTTTAAATACTGCAATAGTACCAGCCTCCACCACTTCCTCTGGCAGCTCATTCCATACATGCACCACCCTCTGTGTGAAAACGTTGTCCGTTAGGTCCCTTTTATACCTTTCCCCTCTCCCCCTAAACCTATGCCCTCTAGTTCTGGACTCTCCCACCTCAGGGAAAAGACCTTGTCTATTCACCCTGTCCATGTCCCTCATGATTTTATAAGCCTTGATAAGGTCACCCCTCAGCCTTTGATGCTCCAGGGAAAACAGCTCCAGTTTGTTCAGCCTCTCCCTATAGCTCAAACCCTCCAAACACAGCAACATCCTTGTAAATCTTTTCTGAAACTTTTCATGTTTCACAACATCCTCCCTGTAGCAGGGTGACCAGGATATAACACAATATTCCAAAAGTGGCCAAACCAATGTCCTGTACGGCTGCAACATAACTTAATGAAAGAATAGGAACTGAGGGACTGAGTGGCCTAACTCCTTTGTTCTGGTCGAAATTTTAATTGTTTTATCCTCCCACTCGATTCCACCTTGACCAATGACGACCCATGACAAGCCAGTCCCGTGGAGGCTCAGTTGTCAGCACCAGTTCCAGCAAGCATGAGATGAGAAAACATGTGAGAAACACAATAAGAATAGTCCTTATTGTATCGCAAAGCACTGCAGATGTCACCTAGGCAGGGGGCAAAATGTCTGCAAATCAACTTCCCAACTCAACCACGACATACCTGACAGTCATACATCACCCTTCGGTCCAACCAATCCATAATCCCAAACTAAACTCGGCCCACCTACCTGCGCTTCGTCCATATCCCTCCAAACCTTTCCTGTTCGTGTCCTTAACCATAACCACGTCCTCAGGAAGTTCATTCCACACACTCTGCGTCAAAAAAAAAACAAAAGGTGCCGCTTTCCCTGAGCTGGTATCACATAACCAAGTCTGAATGGCCGATCGATAGCCATTTTACGACCCCCTGACCCTCCTCTTGTAGATGTTTAGGAGCTAATTGAATGAAGGGACAGAGGGAGAAGGAGGGCCTTTGGAATTAAGATCAGCCACAGTTTTATTTTAAAAGAATATTAGAGCAAGCTTTGAATGTTTACCCGTATCCCTATTATTTTATCCCTCAAAATGTTAAGGAGCATATTAAGTTGCACATATTTAGAGGTGAATAGTGTTGGACATCAGCAAAGAGTCTATTTAGTACACAAGAATGGAGGGATTAAGGGAGGAAATAGCTCCTCAGATTAAGAGTTGGTTAGAGTTCTGCGTGACATTTGAAGACGTTAAAGGGCAATTTTGCGGTTTCCCGGGTGACGTTTCTCTCCAGAAGTGACACCATGAGAAACAGTGAAAAGGTTGTTGAAACCCGAAACATTAAATCCCTCTCTCTCTCTCTCTCCACCTCACCCAATTTGCAGAGAATTCCCGGACTCTCTGGGTCCTGCTGCCTAGCCCGTTCGGAATCTGCAAACCGGTGTGTGGAATCTGATTCCACACAGTGACCACCTTGAGGGGCTCCACCCCTGCCCCCCCCCCCACCAAAGTGCTGAGGCTATAAAAGACGCTATCTAAATGCAAGTGAAAACATTTATCTGTCAGTTTGCTTCAGGGCTGACAGAGTTCCGTGTGGGAAAACAAATTCCTTCCAACACATCCCCCAGGGACATCGAAACAGATGGATGGCTCTCCCTAGAAAGATCATATAAAATATTTTGTGGACCACAGTTGGGGACGTGTGAACCTGCGTGCCCAAAGAGAGCCAGGGAACGGGGTCAAATTAATTCTGGAATTTGCAATGTTGTAGTCAGTTTAACTGGGAGAGCCAAGCTCCCTTCTGACACTTTAGCTGGCTATCATAAAAACATCGAGCCCCAGGAATAGCTGAGACACCCCTGGTGCCCTGGATAACTAGCCTCTCTTATCCAACACCACGGGAAGCAAAACATGATCAACCAACATTTGATGTTATTGCTATCTGTCATCCTGTGTAATTGTGGACCTGGTTTGTTAAAATCACACCCTCAGCCCACAAATGATTCAAAATAACAAAAAGGGGCAAAGAATATGGAAGCATACTTTATACAGCATGGAAACAGACCCTTCAGTCCAACCCGTCCATGCTGATCAGATATCCTAAATTAATCTAGTCCCACCTGCCAGCACCCGGCCCATATCCCCCCAAACCCTTCCTGTTCATCTACCCATCCAGATGCCTTTTAAATGCTGCAATTGTACCAGCCTCCACCACTTCCTCTGGCAGCTCATTCCATACACGTACCACCCTCTGTGTGAAAAAGTTGCCCCTTAGGTCCCTTTTAATCTTTCCTTTCTCACCCTAAACCTATGCCCTCTAGCTTTGGACTCCACCAACCATGGGGAAAATATCTTGGTTATTCACCCTATCCACGCCCCTCATGATTTTAGATGCTCTGCAGCGAGGAAGCAGGCCATTTGGCCCATCCAGTTGGCACCAACCCTCCGACGAGCATCCTACCCAGATCCAACACACCTCCCCATCCCAACCCTGCATTTCCCACGGCCAATCCACCCTGTCCTGCACACCTTTGGACTGTGGGAGGAAACCGGAGCACCCGGAGGAAACCCACGCAGACACGGGGAGCATGAGCAAACTCTGCTCAGATAGCTGTCTGAGGCAGTGTTGCTAACCACTGAGCCACCTCTGTAAGGTCACCCCTCAGCTTCCGACACTCCCGAGAAACAGCCCCAAACTATCCAGCCTCTCCCTATAGCTCAAATCCTCCAACTCTGGCAACATCCTTGTCAATCTGTTCTGATCCCTTTCAAGTTTCACAACATCCTTCCTATAGCAGAGAGACCAGAATCAAACGTAGTATTCCAAAAGTGACCTAACCTTAACACCCAGTCACTACAGCATAGAAACAGCCTTTCGGCACTTTGAGTCCATGCTGGCTTTCTGCAGTGCTTTGTTTCCAATGGAGGGAGAAGTGGGAATATTTCCCACTGCTTTGCCTCCAGCTCCATTTGTAGCCAGGAAACAAAGGACTCCGCAGATGCTGGAGATCTGTAAACGAAATGGGAAGCGCTAGAGAAACTCAGCAGGTCTGGCAGCGTCCGCGGAGAGAATGAAACAGAGTTTGTGCTTTGGGTTCTGTGAGCCTTCTACAGAACTGTTCTGAAACACTAACGCTGCTTTCTCTCCAAAGATGCTGCCAGACCTGCTGAGTTTCTCCAGCAGCTTTCTCAAATGCAGCAGCATTCTGTCCCCATGAATGAACATTGGGAGGGGATATACTAATCATTGGGGTGGGTGGGGAGGAAGGATAACTATTAATGTATCTCATTATAAAGGGGTTTTGACTGGCAATTGTATTGAGATGACTGTTAGGGCGGCACGGTGGCACAGTGGTTAGCACTGCTGCCTCACAGCGCCAGAGACCCGGGTTCAATTCCCGCCTCAGGCGACTGACTGTGTGGAGTTTGCACATTCTCCCCGTGTCTGCGTGGGTTTACTCCGGGTGCTCTGGTTTCCTCCCAAAGATGTGCAGGTCAGGTGAATTGGCCATGCTAAATTGCCCATAGTGTTAGGTAAGGGGTAGATGTAGGGGTATGGGTGGGTTGCGCTTCGGCGGGGTGGTGTGGACTTGTTGGGCTGAAGGGCCTGTTTCCACACTGCAAGTAATCTAATCTCACACTGTGCTTATCGTCTATACTGTCCTTTTGGCAGACCTTTGGAGTTAACTATTTTCCCACAATGAAAGTACATGCAAAACTAGACAGCATAGAACCCCTACAGTGTGGGAGCCCCCCCCCCCGGCCCATTGAGTCTACAGTGACACTCCAAAGGGCATCCCACCCAGATCCATTCCCAACCCATCCTCTGTAACCCTGCATTTCCCATCACTCATCCACCAAACCTGCATACTACGGGGCAATTTAGCATGGCCAATCCACCCTAACCTGCACATCCCTGGACTGTGGGTGGAAACCGGAGCACTCAGAGGAAACCCACACAGACACGGGGACAATGTGCAAACTCCAAACAGACAGTTGCCCGAGGCTGGAATTGAACACAAGGTCCCTGGTGCTGTGAGGTAGCAGTTCTAACCACTGAGCCATTGAACTACGCTGGGCTTAAGGTGAGAGACGAAACATTTAATAGGCATCTTAGGGACAACTTTTTCACACAGAGGGTGGTGCCTGTATGGAATAAGCTGGCAGAGGAAGTGGTGGAGGCTGGTAAAATTACAGCATTTAAAAGGCATCTGGATGGGTATATGAATAGGAAGGGTTTAGAGGGATATGGGCCAAGTGCTGGCAAATGGGACAAGATTAATTTGGGATATCTGGTCGGCAGGGAGGAGTTGGGCCAAAGGGTCTGTTTCCATGCTGAATATCTCTCTGACTGATGACAAGCTAGTGATTGTCCCAGTCTGAATCAGTAGTTTTCAGGAAAGTGGGATGATGGAAGATGTGAATAAAGTCGTCATACATTTGGTGAATTTCCTTTTAGCTTGGGGTCACAGCCAGTGACAATCACCTTTAATATATCGTCGTGTGAGACCAACGTTCGGCAAATGCTTTTCGCTGGTGGATGACTGTTATTCTCAGAAAACACCTCAGGTGATTCAATTTTATTCCAGTCCCAAGGTGATTGGTTGGTTACATGCCAACATTGCTATCGCTGATTCACCCTATGATCTGATCCTTGTCACCATATCTCTCCACGCAGACACAGTTCATGTAAATCACAGAGCACTGACAGCTTGATTGCTCTCCCGAGTTCTGCAGGCGATTGTTTTGAGATGCTCTGCAGTCAGGAGCAGTGAGGTATATAACAGGTTGACAATAAGGACATAAAGTAAATATTCAGCCTCTTTTTGAATGACAATAATTTAACCCTTACCCTGCTGAATAAACCCTGACTCTGTGCGGTTACACAGTGAGTGACCCTTACCCTGCTGAATAAACCCTGACTCTGTACGGTTACACAGTGAGTGACCCTTACCCTGCTGAATAAACACTGACTCTGTACAGTTATACAGTGAGTCACCCTCACCTTGCTTAATAAACCCTGAGTCGAAGAGTGTGGCGCTGGAAAAGCACAGCAGGTCAGGCAGCATCCAAGGGGCAGGTGAATCGACATTTCGGGCAAAAGCCCTGGATTTCCCGATGAAGCTGTCTGACCTGCTGTGCTTTTCCAGCACCATAGTCTCAACCTTCGGACCAACTTGTCCAGGGCAATGAGGTCTCCGAAAACTGAACTAGTCCCACCTGCCTGTGTTTGGCCCATATCCCTCCAAACCTTTCCTATTCATGTCCTTGTAACCAGCTTTAAATACAGATGGAGTGATACACATTGCATTAAGCCTAATTTGGCTCTGCCAATCTTATTGCCATCAGTAAGGGCCCTCTTGTGCCATGGTGGTAGTGTCCCTGCCCTAGACCAGGGGGTCCAGGTTCAAGTCCGACCTGCTCTCTAAACAGGTTGATGAGAAAAAAAATAAAACAAAATATTTCTCATTGTCTTCTTTGTGTTAATCACAGAGTCATGAATTATTTGCTGTTCAAAGGAAGTCAAATCAAATTGAGAAAAAGGCACCCATAAGATATAGGAGCAGAAATTAGGCCATTCTGCCCATCAAGTCTGCTGTACCATTCAATCATGGCTGGTGAGTTTCTCAACCGCATTCTCCCCATAAACCTCAATCTGCTTGATACTCAAGAACCTATCTATCTCTGTCTTAAATATACTCAATGACCTGGCCTCCACAGCGTTCTGTGGCAGTGATCTGTACGTTGGCAATCTTACCCAGAGCTGGTTGGAATGGTGGCATATGAAAGAATTAAACCCCTTGTGGGTCCTTGGATGTGATGCTCAATCTCACAAAGGGAAATGAACATTCAACACTTTGTGTGTCTCTTGGGAAAATCGCAGAATGCAAACATGGCCCTGGAAGGTCCGTGGGTTTCTGAGTGACTGTTTATAAGTAAATACACTCGCGCCAAAGGGGTGTGTGTGTGTGTGTGTGTGTGTGTGTGTGTGTGTGTATATACCATTGGACAATGCCATTCAAGAAAGAGCTTTACTCTGTACCTAACCCCATGTTGTCCCTGTCCTGGGAGCGTTTGATGGGGGACAGTGTAGAGGGAGCTTTACTCTGTATCTAACCCTGTATTGTCCCTGTCCTGGGAGTGGTTGATGGGGGGCGGGGGGGGGGGGGAATAGTGTCAAAATAGTGTCAAGGAAGCTTTACCCTGGATCCGTACCACCATGTGTGCTTCTTTCAGATCTCCAGCACGTGATAGCACTTTCTCAGTTTCTGCTTGAGTGAGGAGCTGACTCCTTTGTAAATACAACACAAACTGACTCAATGGATTCAGGGGCGTGGGACCGGAGTTGCTAAAGTATGACGTAACACCAAAGAAAGATGAAAATGTCAAGCAGAATTTTTTTCCCCCCGCTTTTCTGTTGGTAACTGGTATTGATTTAATTTGTTTTTGTCAATAAAAATATTGTTACTCTTCCTTTGATCCCTCAAGACTGCAAATAGTTTTGGTATTTCCCAGTGTCTGCTGTCATTTTAAAGCTAATATTGACGCCAGTCTTGATGCAATCAGAATATGTGACGAGGGAATCTCAACCGATTCGAGGAACCCTGGATCCCTTAGGATCTGGATAAATTTTCAAGAGGCCCATCAGAAGTAGGATTCGCCTTGGTGCTGTACTTTGACCCTGCAATCACTCTCAAACGTTTCCACTTGGTTATTTGAGTGCTGAGGTGTTCTTGCAGAGGGCTAGCACGGCCGTGAAGACCCAAATGGCCTCCTCCTGGTTGTGATCCATCTGTGATACAAATGGTTTCTTTTCTACCTGGCCCAGCGTGCCTGAAAACAAGGCACGTTTAACTGTGGTTCTCCGTGGGACATTTAAACATAGGAAATAGGTGCAGGAGTAGGCCCTTTGAGTCTGCAAAGCCCTGAAGATGTCTTTTTAAAAAAAAAATGGGGGGTAGATGGCTTGATGGTTAGCGCTGCTGCAGGGACCTAGGTTTGATTCCACCCTCGGGTGACTGTCTGTGTCGAGTTTGCACATTCTCCCTGGGCCTGCATGGGTTGCCTGCGGGTGCTCTGGTTTCCTCCCACAGCCCAAAGATGCACAGGTTAAGGTGAATTGGCCACGCTAAATTACCTGAGGAGCAGGAACATTGACATTTCGGGTTGGAGCCCTTCTTCACCTGAAATGTCAATTTCTCCTGCTCCTTGGATGCTGCCTGACCTGCTGTGCTTTTCCAGCAACATACTCTCAGCTCTGATCTTCAGCATCTGCAGACCTCACTGTCTCCATGTTGAATTACTCCATAGTGTCCAGGGATGTGCAGGCTAGGTGGGTTAGCCATGGGGAAATTACCCTGTAGTGTCCGGGGATGTGCAGGCTAGGTGGGTTAGCCATGGGGAATTGCTCCATGTGTTCAAGGATGTATAGATGCATTAGTCAGAGATAAACATAAGGTAGGGAAAATGGGTCTGGGTGGGTTACTCTTCGGAGGGTTGGGCCGAATGGCCTGTTTCCACACTGTAGGGGTTCTATACAAATCTGCAGAGCTAAGGAGCGGGGGAAGATGGGACTTGGTTTTTTTAATTCTTTTTCCCTTAGTCAGATGGGATCCATCCTCAAACATTTCTTTTCCAAAAATATGCCTTACTCATGGAAAATCTTTGTGTATACACAGGTACTAAAACAGTGCTGTGCAGTCTTTGCATATCAAAGGATAACAAAATATTGGATTGGACATACCTTACATTGGTAAAAGCCAAAGGCATTTAAAGTCATAGAGATGTACAGTACGGAAATAGACCCTTCGGTCCAACTGGTCTATGCTGACCAGATATCCCAACCCAATCCAGTCCTATTTGCCAACATATATCCATATCCCTCTAAACCTTTCCTATTCATATACCCATCCAGATGCCTTTTACATGTAATCATTGTTCCAGCCTCCACCACTTCCCTCTAGCAGCTCACTCCATACACGTACCACCCACCATGTGAAAACATTGCCTCTTATGTCCCTTTTATATCTTTCCCCTCTCATGCTAAACCTATGCCCTCTAGTTCTGGACTCCCCCACCCCAGGAAAAGTACCTTGACTATTTACTCTATCCATGCCCCTCATGATTTTATAACGCTCTATAAGGTCACCCTCAGCCTCTGGCGCTCTAAGGAAAACAGCCCCAGCCTATTCAGCCACTCCCTATAGCTCAAACCCTCCAAGCCTGACATCATCCTTGTAAATCTGTTCCGAACCCTCTCCAGTTTCACAACATCCTTCCTGTAGCAGGGCAACCAGAACTGAACACAAAAGTGGCCTAGCCAATGTCCTGCACAGCTGTGACTCGACCTCCCACCTCCTACACTGAATGTGTTAATCCCATCCCGAACTGCCCTAGAGTGAAGGGATTTGCCAGACCATTGTAGTGTGGAGTCAAACGCGCTCAAGTGCATCTAGAGTCACTTGTAGGTCAGCTCAGAAGGGACGGATGGAGTTGTTCTTTTGGAGGGCTAGCATTGGTTCAATGGGCCAAGTGACCTCCTTCTGTGCATGACCATAGTGTAGACTGCCTGGAGATATGTGGGAATCAATCCAACTGACATAAATTAATAGCACTAATGGGACCACTGTCAGTCTGACCTCACTCTGTTATTAGTAACACTGGATTGCCATTTAATAACAATCGGAGAGCTGAGTGAATAAATTTCTTCTTAATTAATTTTCACGCTGCATTTAAGCTTCCTGCACGAGAGCTTACAAACTTTCCAGCGATTGAAGAGGAACAAACCCCGGAATTCAGATCCTATATTTTTTGTTTTGCTCAGTTTGTGAACTTCTCGGTGATATTTTTGTTGTTGTGGTCATGGTGAGCTCTGGGTCAGTTGCAGAATATGCAGGCCCCTGTGGGATAAATTATCTACAATCTTCATGATAAAAGCTTGGGGACAAATTCCTCAGGCTTGGTTCCCGCCAACTCGGATATTCTCGGTCATTGTGGACCAGAACTGCTCCACAGACAGTCAATTAAGTACCACAGAGCTTGGTGTAAGTCCAGCTGAATGGATTTAGTGTTAATAAGTGGTACTTTGGCTGTTTCATGTGATTATGGGGCAGCACAGTGGCTCAGTGGTTAGCACTGCTGCCTCACAGTGTCAGAGACCCAGGTTCAATTCCAGTCTCAGGCGACTGACTGTGTGGAGTTTGCACATTCTCCCCGTGTCTATGTGGGTTTCCTCCCACAGTCTAAAGATGCGCAAGTTAGGATGCTTTGGGCTGTCCAGTGATGTGTAGGCCACCTGGATTAGCCATGGAAAATTGTCCTGTAGTGTCCAGGGACATGCAGGCTAGGTGGGTTAGCCATGGGAAATTGCCCCACAGTGTCCAGGGATGTGCAGGCTAGGTGGGTTAGCCATGGGAAATTGCCCCACAGTGTCCAGGGACGTGCAGGCTAGGTGGGTTAGCCATGGGAAATTGCCCCACAGTGTCCAGGGATGTGCAGGCTAGGTGGGTTAGCCATGGGAAATTGCCCCACAGTGTCCAGGGACGTGCAGGCTAGGTGGGTTAGCCATGGGAAATTGCCCCACAGTGTCCAGGGATGTGCAGGCTAGGTGGGTTAGCCATGGGAAATTGCCCCACAGTGTCCAGGGATGTGCAGGCTAGGTGGGTTAGCCATGGGGAATCCAGGCTGATGGGGTGGATCTGGGTGGGCTGCTCTTTGGTGGTTTTGAATTCCTGATGAAGAGCTCCTGCCCGAAACATCGATGTTCCTGCTCCTCAAATGCTGCCTGACCTGCTGTGCTTTTCCAGCACGACTCTAACCTCCAGCATCTGCAGTCCTCACTTTCGCCTGCTCTTTGGTGGGTCAGTGCAGACTTGGGGCTGAATAGCCTCTTTCTGCATTCAGGGATTCTGTGATGATAACTACGCACGCCCTGTTTAGTCAACCTTAATTTGATTAACCAAGTTTCAAGAATTTCGGTCAAAACAGAAGAAAAGGAGGCAAAAAGAATAAAACATCTTGCAATCCGTGTTTTCCATGACCAAAGAGCATCTCAAAGTCTTTTCTGGCCAATGAGACAGCCACAGTCATAATGTAGTCGCTACTACAATCAATTCGCACACAGCCAGCTCTTCACAACCAGCAATGGGACAACAGCCATGATCTATTGATTTCTCGGAGGCTGTCTGAGGGATAACTACAGAGGAACCTCGATTATCCGAAGGACATGGGCAGGGAGTATTTTGTTTGGATAATCGAATGCCGGATAATCAAAGTTCATCTGTAGTTCCCTCTTTTTCATACAGAGGGTGGTGCGTGTATGGAATGAGCTGCCAGAGGAAGTGGTGGAGGCTGGTACAATTACAACATTTAAAAGGCATCTGGATGGGTATATGAACAGGAAGGGTTTAGGGGGACATGGGACAAGTGCTGGCAGATGGGACTGGATTAATTTAGGATATCTAGTCAGCATGGACGATTCGGACTGAAGGGTCAGATTGTGTACTGTACATCTCTGACTCTATTAGCCATTGAAATATAGAACACTTTTTAAAACAAAAAAAATGAAGTATCTATTGCTTTGCAAAAATTCAAATCCTTAGAGATTGCCCCTCGCTCAATCTTATGTTTTTCTAATTAATGTTCTTATGCACCTCTGGACCAGATGGTATGTGAACCTGGGCCTCCCAGCTTCAAGGTAGGGACACTACCACTGCCCTACTCGGTACCCCAATTCATTGCCAAATGAACACAGTTAATGCTGGATCTGTTGTTAATTTTAAATTGGAGATAGATTTTCGCTGCTAAGTGAAGGTAATAAGGGACCTGGGAGCAAATGGAGGAGGTCGGCCACAGATCACCCATCAGCAGAACTGGGTTGAGGGGCTGAATGGCCTACTCCTGATCCTATGGTCCACTGGCGCATTAGCCTTAACTTCGCACTCAGTCCTGAAGTGGGACTTGAACCAGAAACGTTGTCACCAAAAAGGAGAGAGTGTGACAAACTGAGCCACAGCCTAGATCACAGACACACATATCGCATTGTATAACTCATTTTTATCTCAACAAAATAACTATTCCCAACACTGAGCCTCCTATTATAGACAAATGGTGTCACAAATGACTATAAACTTAACTGGACTGGGCATACAAATACATGTCCATCATGACAGGTCAGAGGTCAGGAATCCAGGGCCCAGGTGCCATTGATAAGGCACAAACCTGGAGTTACCGCAAAAGGGAGTGCAGCTAGTGTACCCTAGACTGAAATGGGGGTGGCAGGATTGTCGAACGAGGAGAGATTGGGTCAACTGGACCTGTATTCAGGAGGTAAAAACAATGACTGCAGATGCTGAAAACCAAATACTGGATTAGTGGTGCTGGAAGAGCACAGCAGTTCAGGCAGCATCCAAGGAGCTTCGAAATCGACGTTTCGGGCAAAAGCCCCTCATCAGGACCTGTATTCACCAGAGCTTAGAAAGATGAGAGGTGGATCTGATTGAAACGCGTTAAATTCTAACAGGCTAGGACATTGGTTAGGCCGATTTTGGAATACAGCGTCCAACTCTGGTCTCCCTGCTACAGGAAAGATGTTGTGGAACTTGAAAGGGTGCAGAAAAGATTGACAAGGCTGTTGCTGGGGCTGGAGGGTTTGAGCTACAGGGAGAGGCTGAATAGGCTGGGTCAAAAAAACCCCACAGAACTGCAGATGCTGTAAGTCAGAAGCAGAAACAGAGGTTGCTGGAGAAGCTCAGCATGCCTGGCAGCATCTGTGGAGAGAAATCAGAGTTAACGTTTCAGGTCCAGTGACCCAAGGAAGGGATGGTCTCTACCGTTTCCTAGTTGGATATTATTAAATTGGAGAGGGTGCAGAAAATATTTACCGGGACGTTGTCGGGTCTGGAGGATGTGACTTATAAGGAGAGGCTGGGTCATTTTTCACTGGAGTGTCGGAGGCTGAGGGGTGACCTTATAGAGGTTTATAAAATCTTGAGGGGCATGAACAGGGTAAATAGACAAGGTCTATTTCTCCAGGATAGGGGAGTCCAGAACTAGAGGGCATAGGTTTAGGGTGAGAGGGGAAAGGTTTTAAAGGGATCTATGGGGCAACTTTTTCACACAGAGGGTGGTACGTGTATGGAATGAGCTGCCAGAAGTAGTGGTGGAGGCTGGTACAATTACAACATTTAAAAAGCATCTGGTTGGGTGTATGAATAGGAAGGGTTTAGAGGGATATGGGCCAAGCGCTGGCAAATGGGACTAAATTAGGTTAGGATATCTGGTTGGCATGGACAAGTTGGACTGAAAGGTCTGTTTCTGTGCTGTAAGACTCTACAATTGCCAATTAGGGAATTGCCCGTCCATGGCAAAAAGAACAAAATATTTTTTAAAAAAGTAGGTTATTTCCTTTTCTGGTCACCGCTCAGATTGAGGAGGTCATATACGGATTGGGTGACCTTTATTTGCAAAACACCCACATTCAGTCCACAGGCCCGGTAATAATTGTGCCATATCTATTTACAAATCCAGTCAACTCACCCTTTGTTCCTTCTAATTTTCGCATTACTGCCCTCTTTGTGTTTTGAGTTTGCACTTTCATCCCCCTTGACATTCAATCACCCCCCTTCCCTCCTTCCCTCACACCCACTTGGCCTGCCTCTGCAACCCGTTACCACGGTGACATTTTCTCGATCCCACAACATGATCTGAAACATGAACCCTGGTGGGGAGCAGGTGTTTTTCTCATTGCCTGACCCCCTTTCCCCACCCGCTGTGTGCTTCCAGAACGTTCTTTCTGTCCTAGCATCGTCTTTCCACTGCCCTAGCAAGGGCAGGAATGGTATTCTAGAATCTACTTGCACTCCACAGCAACCCCCAGCCCCCCACCCCAGAAAGGATGGAGAGACAATCACTAGGGGATTAAAATAACAATGCCTCCCTCCTCCCCACAATCCCCCACCCCACTTTGTCTGAAATTGTCTTGAAAATATTGCGGACGGAAAGCAAAGGGCTATTTGACATGGTTGGGTAGGTGGAGGCAGAAATTTCTTATTAAAAAATCCAAATAGAGATGGCATTCCTAGGGTCTGGTGACTTCATACCAGTTTGCCATGGGAACTGGCAAGAAATTGGCCTCAATAAGGTGGCATCGGGTAAAACAGGCTGAATTTCATTTACATAGAGCCTTCCCCGCTCAATAAAACACCCCAGTTTATAGTGACTGAATCGTGTGCTTCCCCACCCCATTCCCCACTCACTCCTAATCTTCCCAATCCCTCCTTGATTTATGTCACAAATGAACCCATTTCAAATGGAAGAACAGGCTCGAAGGGCCAATGGCCCAACTCCGAACCTTATGTTAGTAAGTCATGTCAAGGTTGTACAGGACGTTGGTGAGGCCTCTTCGGGAAAACTGTGTCCAGTTCTGGTCGTCCTGTTACAGGAAGGACATTACCAATATGGAGAGGGATCAGAAGAGATTTACCAGGATGTTGCCAGGAATGGAAGGCTTGAGTTATAAGGAGAGGCTTGGTAGGCCGGGACCTTTTTTCCCTTGGAGTGCGAGAGGTTGAGACGTGTCCTTGAAGAGGTTTATAAAGTCATGAGGGGTACAGATCAGGTGAATGGCAAAGATCTTTACTCTGGGACGGGGACTTCAAGATGGGGGGGCACATTTTTAAGGTGAGAGGAGAGAGATATAAAACACACGAGGAGTACATTTTTTTTAAACACAGAGGATGGCTCACGTGTGGAATGAATTTCCAGAGGAAGTGTATGGAAGGATCTGGTCTAGAAGCAGGCGGGTGGGACTAGCTTAGTTTGGGATGATGGGCTGGTTGGAGCGAAGGGTCTGTTTCCGTGCTGTGTGACTTTATGTCCAAGATGCAATTTTAGAAGTATATGGCGTTGAGTTGCAGTTCACCTTGAGGAGACTATACACGTTCACGTGTGTATTATAGTCTGACATTACGAATAGTAATGGGAGAAGCTCAAGTTTTACAGCCTGCTGAGACCTGGAAGGATTGGCCACACTTTAAGGATTGACCGCCACATTGCTGGAGTGGGGTTTGAACGGAAGGCTTTTAAGCTCAGAGGCAGGGACACTACCCAGCGTACCACAAGGTTTTGGAAGAGCCACATTGAAATTTGTTGGTTGTTCATAGCCATTGGTGAATATGAAGGAGAGGTTACTCAGGGAGGGCAGAAGTACATGGAGAATTAGGCAATTATTGGGAAGAACTGGCAATCGTTGGCTGTTCTTGTAGGTCCTAGATGCATGAAGAGAGACTGGATCGGTAAGGACTGTATTAACTGGAGATGTGAAGTGATGGAGGTGGGGGAGAGTCTCATAAAAACCTACAGTGTTCCAACAGCATTAGACAGCATAAAGACAGGAAGGATGTTTCTGATGTCCCAGGGAGTTCAGACCCTGGTGGGTGGGTGGGGTGGGCAGGTGTCACAGTCTAAGGATACGAGGTTGGACTGGGATGAGCAGGAATGTCTTCACCCTGAGAGCGGGGGAGCCTGTGGAATTCTCTGCCACAGAAAATGGTTGAGGCCAAAACATTGAATGTTTCAAGGAGTCGGATGAAGTTATAGGGTCATACAGCACAGAAAGATCAAAGGGTATGGAGGGAGAAAGCGGGGACTGAGATGGATGATCGGCCACCACCCTACTGAATGGGAGAGCAGGCTCGAAGGGCCGAATGGCCTACTCCTGCTCCTATTTTCTATCTCTCTACAACAGCTCAAAAGTATAACCTTATGGAGGGATAGGCAGAGGAAAGAGAGGGGGTGTTTAATGCTTTAGAGCTCCTTGTGATCTAATCCTGGTTTCTAAGCTGTCTCACAGGGTCAGTCGTGGTTCAGAGACATAAGGCCATGGGTTCAAGACCGACACTTGAAACTTGGGTGTAAAAATCACATGACCAGAGGAACCACCCCCCCCCCCCTCACCCCCCCACCCCCCCACCCCCCCACCCACCTGAGATGTTCAGCTACAACCCCTGGTCTAGACTAGATATGATCAGGTATTAAAGATGCTGTGATGTGTTGGGTTAATACAGGAAGATAGCACAGAGCAGACTAAAAGGGCCCAAAAGCCTACTTACGCCCCTAAATTTTAAAAACACTCACTATTTTGAAGCAAAACAGAGGTGGTCTCCCTCTGGTGACCTGGACCAATATTTGCCCTTCATTCAACATCACAAATCACAAAGGATGATCTGCTTATCTGCTGTTTGTGGGAGCTTTTCCTGTGCACAAGTTGATTCCGACATGCCAAAGGAGCTTAAGATATCCTACAGCTGTGACAGACGCTATACGAATGTAATGTCGCTTAATCTGCTCCTATTGCCCCCAAATCCTGAAAACCTGCCTCTTGGAATCACAGATTCCCTACAGTATGGAAACAGGCCCTTCAGCCCAACAAGTCCACACCGACCCTCCGAAGAGTAACTCACCCAGACCCATTGCCCTACATTTACTGCCGACTAATGCACCTAACCTATACATCCCTGAACACTCTGGGCAATTTAGCACGGCCAATCCACCCTAACCTGCACAACTTTGGACCGTGGGAGGAACCCCACGCAGACGCAGGGAGAACGTGCAAACTCCACACAGACAGTCACCCTAGGGTGGAACTGAACCCAGGTCCCCAATGCCGTGAGGCAGCAGTGCTAACTGCTGAGCCACTGTGCCGTCTCTTGATTGGCTCTGCCCCTGGTTTCCATTTTGTGATCCAGGAGCTTAGAAAGGGCATGACAGGGAGAAGAAAACTCGAAAACATAATTTCAGAGACAGTTGGGCAGGTGTGGAGTGGATGAGAGAGTCAGTGAAATTCTGCTTTGTGATGGCTCAGTGGTTAACACTGCTGCCCCACAGCACCAGGGTCCCGGGTTCGATTCCAGCCTCGGGTGACTGTCTGTGTGGAATTTGCATGTTCTCACCGTGTCTGCGTGAGTTTCCTCCTACAGTCCATGGATATACAGGTTAGGGTGGATTGGTCATACTAACTTGCCCCTGAGTGCCCAGGGATGTGCAGGCTCGGTGGGTTAGCCATGGGAAACATAGCGTCACAGGGTAGGGTGGAATGCTCTTCAGAGGGTCGGTGTGGACTCAATGGGCTGAATGGCCTGCTTCCACACTGCAGGGATTCTCTAATAGGTTGCAGTTCAAAAATAATGACTCTTCCAGGGTATAAAGCAACAGTTTCTATTTGTGTCCCAACTTTAGTGTAATGAAGGTTGCCAAGGTACTTCTCTGAAGCAATAGGACATGGAGTCATGAGGCAATTGTTTAGGTCAGGTGACCAAAAGCTTGCCCAACCAAGGAGGTTTTAATGAGTTTTTCAAAAGATGGAAGGAGAGGCAGAGAGCTTTAATGGAGGGTACTCCCAGTACTGGGTGCTTCGGTAATGCCAACACTGAAGCAATTAAAATTCGCAATGCTCGTGAGACTGGGAGAATTTGCAGAGTGCAGATATCTTAGGCCATAAGACACAGGAGCAGAAATTAGGCCATTCACCCCATCGAGTCTGCTCTGCTATTCAATCATGGCTGATAGGTTCTTGATTACCAAGGGTGAGGGGGACAATGGGGTGGAGAAACCTATCTATCTCAGTCTTGAATATACTCAATGACCTGGCCTTCACAGCCTTCTGTGGCAATGAATTCTATAGATTCCCTGCTGTCTGGCTGAAGAAGTTTCTCCTTATCCCCATTCTAAAAGGTCTTCCCTTTATTCTAAGGCTGTGCCCTCGGGTCCTAGTCTCTCCTACCAATGGACACATCTTCCCAACATCTACTCTGTCCAGGCCATTCAGTATTCTGTATGTTTCAATTAGAACCCCCTCATCTTTCTAAACTCCCTCTTGGAGGGTTGCAGGACTGGAGAAAGTTAGAGTTGGGGAGGATGGGAGGTCATGGAGGGATTTGAGAACAACAATAAGAACTGTGGAGAAACTGAAGCATTTCAGGTGCTTGGAGAAGGTCCTGAGGAAGGGTTACACCCGAAATGTCGACTTCCCCACCACCTGATGCTGCCTGCCTCGCTGTGTTCCCCCAGTCTCCTGCCTGTCCCTCCTGATGCTGCCTGCCTCGCTGTGTTCCCCCAGTCTCCTGCCTGTCCCTCCTGATGCTGCCTGCCTTGCTGTGTTCTCCCAGCCTCCTGCCTGTCCCTCCTGATGCTGCCTGCCTTGCTGTGTTCCCCCAACCTCCTGCCTGTCCCTCCTGATGCTGCCTGCCTTGCTGTGTTCCCCCTGCCTCCTGCCTGTCCCTCCTGATGCTGCCTGCCTTGCTGTGATCCCCCAGACTCCTGCCTGTCCCTCCTGATGCTGCCTGCCTTGCTGTGTTCCCCCTGCCTCCTGCCTGTCCCTCCTGATGCTGCCTGCCTTGCTGTGTTCCCCCAGCCTCCTGCCTGTCCCTCCTGATGCTGCCTGCCTTGCTGTGTTCCCCCTGCCTCCTGCCTGTCCCTCCTGATGCTGCCTGCCTTGCTGTGTTCTCCCAGCCTCCTGCCTGTCCCTCCTGATGCTGCCTGCCTCGCTGTGTTCCCCCAGCCTCCTGCTTGTCTACCTTGGATTCCAGCACCTGCATTTTCTTTGTCTCTAACAGAGGAGGTGGTAGAGGCAGGTACAATTGCAGCAGTTAAAAGGCATTTGGGCAGGTACATGGATAGGGAAGAGTTTAGAGGGATACGGGCCAAACGCTGGCAAACGGGACTTTGGTTGGGATATCTGGTCAGCATGTACGAGCTGGGCCGAAGGGCCTGTTTCCATGCTGTATGATATAAGTTGGGTTGCCAACTCCACCCTCTCTTGACCTTGTGTGAATATAAAATTTATTACCAACCAGGACATGTAATTGTGGAGATGAACAGAAAATACAGAGTGTGGGGATTTAAGATTTACATGTGCAACCCTCCCGCTATACACAGAAATCTCAGGCACACTGGAGTAAACAAGAGTCCTTCTGAACTGACCTCAGCAAATGCATCACGTAAACGCAGAAAAAAAAAACCCAGAAAATGAACAAAGAAGCAGTCTGCAGTTTCGAAGGGACCTAATCTAAATAAAGCCGTGCCGTTCTGAGTGTAATCCTCACTTTATCAGATCCACGGGTGAGTTGTCTGATTAATAAGCCATTGTTCATCTATCCAACTCTCCCTTGTCTCCCAGACGCAACACTCTATCAGACAATTGGTTCAACTTCACTGGATGAATTTTAACTCATTCCATCAGTCTATGCTGATCTATAAATCCTTTTAGGCTTAATCTCCGGGCAGCTTCATAAAGATCTTTGAATCAGCGAGCAGATAGAACCTGAGGTGACTCAGTGGTTAGCGCTGCAGCCTCACAGCGCCAGGGACCTTGGTTCGATTCCACCCTCGGGCAACTGCCTGTGTGGAGTTTGCATATCCTCCCCGTGCCTGCATGGGTTTCCTCCCACAGTCCAAAGATGTGCAGGTTAGGGTGGACTGGCTGTGCCCAATTGCCCTGCAGTGTGCAGGCTAAGTGCGTTAGCCACGGGATTTACAGAGATAGGGTGTGAACTCAATGGGCTGAATGGCCTGCTTCCACACTGTTCTACAATTTGCTGAGCGGTGGGGGTAAAATTGGAAGGAGTACGCATTCGTCCCTGAGAAGAGAGGGCTGCCCTATGGATTGAGATCGGGTCAAATGGCTGATATATTCTGCTCTGAAGCAGTGGTGTGGGGTGGGTACAAACAAATACATATAAATATGTTGCATAAGAAAGATGTGATTTTGGGTTTGTTGGAAGTGGTGGGACAGTCAAACGCCAATGTTTACTTGTTCTCAATTTGCTAAGACTGTACACAATCAAACTGCTCTAGTGACTGCAGACGAATATAAAGATATTTTCATGCATTAAGTGTATTTTTGAAATAAAGATGGAAACAAGGAGAGGGTTCATAAGAGATTTACCAGGATCTTGCCAAGAACAGAGGATTTCAGCTACAGAGAGAGGCTGGGACGGTATTCCCTGGAGCGTAGGAGGTTGAGGGGGTGACCTTACAGAGGTTTATAAATTCATGAGGGGTATGGATAGGGAAAGGACCTTTGCTATCCACCTTAAAACTGGATGGTTTGAGTCATAAAGAGATGGACAGACTGGGGCTATTTTCCCTGGAGCATCTGAGGCTGAAAGGTGACCTTATAGAGGTTTATAAAACCATGAAGGTAATAGATAACGTGAATAAGCAAAGGTCTTTGCCCTCAGACTAGGTGGACCGATGGATCTGCTTCCGTGCTGTATGACTCTCAAATTCTGAGCGGACTTGATGTGGTGGACACTGGGAGGCTGTTTCTCCCTGGCTGGAAGACCTCAGACTATAGCACCCCATTCTATCCTGACTCCTGCCTCTTCATTGGTGACTAACCAACCCACCGGCTCACCACCATCAAGAAAGCCCCAATCGGGTGCCCGACTAGTGCCTGACAGGCCTCTCGGCCCATCAGGTACCTTGTTCAACTGGAGTCCCGGTCTGTGTGAAGCCGAAGGCCAATCATAGGCCGAGGCCTGCTCAACAGTGAAGAGCCTCACCAAAGAGATGTTAGTTTTCTTCTTATAGGAGGGCATTTAAAATCACTGGGTGAAGGTTGAGAGGAGAAATATCTGGGGGGAGGTGCGAGGGCATTGAGAGTAAAGGCCTATGCTAAGTAGTCACCCTTCCGTTCCCCCATTTCATGTCATTAATTGCCCCAGGGACTTGGGCAGGGGCCTTTAAGCGAGTCGTTAAGACCCCCTAGATACCTGGTCGGGTAAGAGCCGTATCCCCCATTCGCTTCCCCATTGCCTTGTGACCGCTTTCCTTCACTTCCTATCAGAAGGGTGTTATGAAACGTGAAAGGGTTCAGAAAAAATTTACAAGGATGTTGCCAGGGTTGGAGGGTGTGAGCTATAGGGAGAGGCTGAACAGGCTGGGGCTGTTTTCCCTGGAGCGTCGGAGGCTGAGGGGTGACCTTATAGCGGTTTATAAACTCATGAGGGGCATGGATAGGATAAATAGACAAGGCCTTTTCCGTGGGGTCAGGGAGACCAGAACTAGAGGGCATAGGTTTAGGGTGAGAGAGGAAAGATATAAAAGAGACCTAAGAAACAACATTTTCATGCAGACGGTGGTGCGTATAAGGAATGAGCTGCCAGAGGAAGTGGTGGAGGCTGGTACAATTACAGCATTTAAAAGGCATCTGGATGGGTATATTAATAGAAAGGGTTTAGAAGGATATGGCCCAAGTGCTGGCAAATGGGACTAGATTAGGTTAGGATATCTGGTCGGCATGGCTAATTTGGACCGAAGGGTCTGTTTCTATGCTGCACAGCTCTATGACTCTATGTGATAATCATCCAACTCTTTTGCAAATACCTGAGTTAACCGTGCCCCCACCACACTCTCAAACAGTGCATTTTGCATCCTAACCACCAGCCGCGTGAGAACAGACAAGGATCTGGTCTACTTTTTTCCAAAAGCCTTAAACCAATTCCATGATGAGGGAAATAGATTACAAAAATAAAGGGATTAGCCTTCAGAAACACATGGTGCAGGAGAGGCCACATTTGGACTACTGTGAACAGTACCAGTCACCTTATTTAAGGAGGGATATTAGAATCCTCATAGTATGGAAGTCGGCCGATGCCGACCCTCCGAAGAGCATCCCATACAGACCCACAACCCACCGACCCTATCCCTGTAACCTTGTTTTTCCCATAGCTAATCCAGCTAACCTACACATCCCTGAACGCTGTAGGCAATTTAGCACAGCCAATTCACCCTAACCTGTACATCTTTGGATTGTGGGAGGAAACCCATGCAGACACGGGGAGAATGTACAAACTTCACACAGTCGACCGCGGCTGGAATCGAACCCGGGTCCCTGGTGTTGTGAAGCAGCAGTGCTAACCACTGAGCCACATTTGGGTGAAGGGTCTACCAGACTAATACCTGAGTAAGCGGGTTGCCTTTTCAGGCGAGGTCAAACAGGCTGAGCTTGTATCTGAGCAATGTGAGCTGGAAGGCTCATTGGTCTCTTTACTATGTTTCATTCTCTGAGGACGCTGCCAGACCCGCTGAGTTTCTCCAACCATTTCTGTTTTCCTTGTTTAAGATCCTGAGGGTGCATGTGGGAAAAGGATGTTCCTGCATGCTGGAAGATCTGGGACAAGGGCTCATTGTTCAAAACTGAAGGCTTGTCCATTTGAGAAAGAGACATGGATAAATGTTTTCTCAAGAAGGACCATGAGTCTTTGGGAGCGGCACAGTGGCTCAGTGGTTAGCACTGCTGCCCCAGGGACCCAAGTTCAATTCCAGCCTTGGGTGACTGTCTGTGTGGAGTTTGCACATTCTCCCCTTGTCTGCGTGGGTTACCTTCCACCGTCCAAAGATGTGCAGGGCAGGTGAACTGACCATGCCAAATTGCCCCATAGTTTTCAGGGATGCATAAGTTACGTGCTTTAGTCAGGGGGAAATGTAAAAGAACAGGTTTGGGAGGGATACTTTTCAGAGGGTCGGTGTGAACCTGTCGGGCTGAAGGGTCTGTTTCCACACTGTAGAGATTCTAAAATAGATTATAGGGTCACAATGTGGGGAAAACATTTGGGAAACCTTGCTCCTGACACAGCGATGTGGTTGACTCCTCATTAGTTGTGGGCCAATAGAATCACAGAGACGTACAGCACGGAAACAGATCCTTCGGTCCATCCTCATGCTGACCCGATATCCCAACCCAATCTTGTCCCACCTGCCAGCACCCGGCCCATATCCCTCCAAACCCTTCCTATTCATATACCCATCCAGATGCCTTTTAAATGTTGCAATTGTACCAGCCTCCACCACTTCCTCTGGCAGCTCACCACCCTCTGTGTGAAAAAGTTGCCCCATAGGTCTCTTTTATATCTTTCCCCTCTCGCCCTAAACCTATGACCTCTCGCTCTGGACTCCCCCACCCCAGGGAAAAGACTTTGTCTATTTATCTTGTCCATGCCCCTCATGATTTTGTAAACCTCTATAAGGTCACCCCTCAGCCTCTGAAACTCCAGGGAAAACAGCCCCAGCCTGTTCAGCCTCTCCCTATAGCTCAAATCCTCCAACCCTGGCAACATCCTTCCAAAGCGTTTCTGAATCCTTTCAAGTTTCACAACATCTTTCCAATAGGAAGGAGACCAGAATTGCATGCAATATTCCAACAGTGGCCTAACCAATGTCCTGTACAGCCGCAATATGACCTCCCAACTCCTGTACTCAATACTCTGACCAATAAAGGAAAGCATACCAAACGCCTTCTTCATTATCCTATCTACCTGTGACTCCACTTTCAAGGAGCTGTGAATCTGCACTCCAAGGTCTGTTTGTTCAGCAACACTCAGGAAAGGTGTCGGGTGGGTTACTCTTCGGTGTGGATTTGTTGGGCCGAAGGGCCTGTTTCCACACTGTAGGGATTCTATGGAGTCTTTGGAAAGTGCTTCCTCAAAAGGCAGTGGTGGAAGCAACGCCTTTGGGTATTCTAAGGCAGAGTTGGATAGTTTCTTAATGAGCAAAGAATTCTCAGGGATAGGTGGACCGGAAGGGCTGAATGGCCTAATTCATTTATTCAACGCCTGCTTGTTCTCAAGCCCCTCAGCCAAAAGGTATCGGTTTCTCCTTCTCTCAGTGCTTCCAAAACATCTCTGCCCCATTTCACGGTTTGAAAATTGTTACCATCCCCTTTGGTAATGATGGAGAGAGAGCCTGGGGGTGGGAGAGGATCAGAGAGGAGGGCCGAGTGCCTGTCAGCAGTCTGCGTAGACCCCTTGGAGCTAGTGATCCTAACTTAGGGGGGACCCTGGTTCCCTCCACATCCAGAATCTCCCTCCTCAACCCCATATCATCTCAAACATGTCACCCGAGCTCCTCTGACACACTTGGACACAAAGTATTAACAACGGTTTGGGACTTCCAGAGAATTCCAGAGGTGGAGGAGAGCAATCAAAGGAGGAGGGAGAGAGGGAGAGAAAGGTAGATACAGAGCGAGCGAGAGAGAGAGAGAGGGAAGGAGAGAGAGGGAAGGAGAGAGAGAGAGAGAGGGAAGGAGAGAGAGAGGGAAGGAGAGAGAGAGGGAAGGAGAGAGAGAGGGAAGGAGAGAGAGAGAGAGAGAGAGAAAGAGGGAGAGGGGAGAAAGAAAAAGAGAGGGAGGGGAAGGGGGGGAGAAAGAAAGAAAGAAAGAAAGAAAGAAGGAGAGAAAGAGAGAGAGAGGGGAGAAAGAAAAAGAGAGGGAGAGATAAAAAGAAAGAGAAAAAGAGAAAGAGAGGAGAAAGAGAGAGGGAGAAGGGGGGTGGGGGGAGAGAAAAAGAACAAACTGATATCCAGGAGTCAAAATAAAATCAAATATTATATCTAGTTAGAGGGAAATCTGGAAGCTTTAGTTGTCTGGAAATCTGCACGTTGGTGAAATTGAATGAAAAGGTCAGCACAGTTAGAAAGCATCAATTCTCTCATTTCCTCCCTTCCCTTCTGTGACAGCTCCGACTGCGATAAAAGTAATTTAAAAGAAAATAAAAATGACCTTAAAAGTCGAAGTTGCGGCTCGATGCGGTGGCGAGTCCCCGGTGGACTGTGCAGAGTCCCAGACGATGACAGGAGCTGGGCCAATTCACTCCCATGGTCTGGTGTCCCTCTGCCCCATGGTGTCAGGCTGTTTCAGTTCCAATCTCTGCGTTTGCCAACAGCGGCCGGCTCTCCAGTTCAGCAGCAAGTTGCTATTCAGACAAGCATTTTTCCTCTTTTACAAAACCGTTCTCCAGCAGCACCGAAACTTGGCATAACTCACCCAGATCCTGGGCTCAACTGGATTCACAGTCAGTCTTAGACTTCAGTGCGAGAAATTACAAACAGTCACTTCCAAATTCCACGGTCGCCTCCAGCTCCTGCACAGGTGCTACGTTTGTCTCTCTCCTCCTGTTTTTATAAGTTATCCTTCCTCCTACTCTCTCTCTCTCTCACTGTACAGTGAGAACCGGGGACACAGGACCCTTTGCCTAACCTGTTGTACACTGTTTGAAAGACCACTGTCAAGTTGTGACAATAGAGTCTGAGAAACAGGAAGTGGCTCACAGAGTCTCCGGGCGTCCAGTAAGCTTTTCTCAAAGACCTGAGCTTTTCATCCATCAGAGAGGAGTATTAACCCCCTCCTTCCCGGATCACTGCCTTTTCTCAGGCGCTTGCGAAAGTCTTACACTCTCGGCACCCTTCTCCCCCCACAGCACTGTCTGTGTGTGTGTGAGAGAGAGAGACCCCGCACCAGGGACTGCAGCAACTGGGGCACCTTCCCAAGAGGTTATTAAAGACGGACGTTTAATGCAGAGTTTTCCACATCTCAAGATCTAATGTTTTTATTTTAAAAAAACATTTATTTCATGCGTCATAGCAGCAGTAATGTTTCATTTCCAACCCACTCCACTTCCTGATGTTACACTCTCTCCCTCAGCAATTAGAAATTCATCTTTGAGCAGACCTCACTCTGTATCTAACCCCTGGGCTGTCCCTGTCCTGGGAGTGTTTGATGGGGGACAGTGTAGAGGGAGCTTTACTCTGTATCTAACCCCTGTGCTGTCCCTGTCCTGGGAGTGTTTGATGGGGGACAGTGTAGAGGGAGCTTTACTCTGTATCTAACCCCTGGGCTGTCCCTGTCCTGGGAGTGTTTGATGAGGCCAATGTAGAGGATGCTTTACTCTGTATCTAGGCATTCCTGATGAAAGGCTTTTGCCCGAAACGTCGATTCTCCTGCCCCTCGGATGCTGCCTGAACTGCTCTGCTTTTCCAGCACCACTAATCCAGAATCTAGTTTCCAGCATCTGCAGTCATTGTTTTTGCCTTACCCTGTATCTAACCCAGTGCTGTCCCTGTCCTGGGAGTGCTCTGTATAGAGGGAAGCTCCCTCTACACTGTCCCCATCAAACACTCCCAGGACAAGGACAGCACGGGGTTAGATACAGAGTAAAGCTCCCTCTACACTGTCCCCCATCAAACACTCCCAGGACAGACACAGCACGGGGTTAGGTACAGCGTAAAGCTCCCTCTACACTGTCCCCTATCAAACACTCCCAGGACAGGGACAGAACAGGGTTAGATACAGAGTAAAGCTCTCTCTACACTGTCCTCCCATCAAACACTCCCAGGACAGGGACAACACCAGGTTAGATACAGAGTAAAGCTCTCTCTACACTGTCCCCATCAAACACTCCCAGGACAGGGACAGCACGGGTTTCGGTACAGAGTAAAGCTTCCTCTACACTGTCCCCCATCAAACACTCCCAGGACAAGGACAGCACGGGGTTAGATACAGAGTAAAGCTCCCTCTACATTGTTCCCATCAAACACTCCCAGGACAGGGACAGCATGGGGTTAGATACAGAGTAAAGCTCCCTCTGCTCTTTTACAGGGTTGTGAAGTTTGTTGAAATTTCATTGTGTTGAAATTCTCCGGAGTTCAGCAGAACAAAAGAGAATCTCACTCAGCCACCCGAGAGTCCGAAAGATCTGGATAAGGCAAACTCTGGGAGATTAATCTATTGGTCAGTGAACTGAATACCCAGAGGGTACACTCTTAGAATAAAGCACCAAGTATTTAGGACAGTGATGGGAGAAAGTGCTTCACCCAATGCGGCTGTGAATCAGTGTGAATCCAGACCTTTGTTTAATATTCCATTTCTGACACGGGTAAGGCTGAGAGGGAAATAGAGATTGGCTCTCACAGAGAATGGAGGGATAAGGATAACCAGTGGGAATAGGGATCGAAACTGAAGACCAACCATTGTCAGATTGAATGGAGCAGCAGGCTAACGTTAGCATTTTCTACATAGCGCTAAGCTCCTTCAGTAGTTTGAACTGAAGATGTAATTGATGTCCCCAGGATGGAGCTGGAGTAATGTCCTCACGACAGAGCTGGGCTGTGGTCTCCAGGATGGAGCTGGGCTGTGGTCTCCAGGATGGAGCGGGGCTGTGGACCGCAGAATGGAGCTGAGCTGTGGACCCCAGGATGGAGCTGGGCTGTGGTCTCCAGGATGGAGCTGGGCTGTGGACCCCAGAATGGAGCTGGGGTGTGGACCCCAGGATGGAGCTGGGCTGTGGGTCCCAGGATGGAGCTGGGCTGTGGGGCCCAGGATGGAGCTGGGCTGTGGGTCCCAGGATGGAGCTGGGCTGTGGACCCCAAGATGGAGGTGGGCTGTGGGCCCCTGGACAGAGCTGGGCTGTGGACCCCAGGACAGAGGTGGGCTGTGGGCCCCAGGATGGAGCTGGGCTGTGGACCCCAGGACAGAGGTGGGCTGTGGACCCCAGGATGGAGGTGGGCTGTGGGTCCCAGGATGGAGGTGGGCTGTGGGCCCCAGGACAGAGCTGGGCTGTGGACCCCAGGATGGAGCTGGGCTGTGGGCCCCAGGACAGAGCTGGGCTGTGGGCACCAGGATGGAGGTGGGCTGTGGACCCCAGGCTGGAGCTGGGCTGTGGACCCAGGATGGAGCTGGGCTGTGGGCCCCAGGACAGAGGTGGGCTGTGGGCCCCATGACAGAGCTGGGCTGTGGACCCAGGACAGAGCTGGGCTGTGGACCCAGGATGGAGCTGGGCTGTGGGGCCCAGGATGGAGCTGGGCTGTGGGCCCCAGGATGGAGGTGGGCTGTGGGCCCCAGGACAGAGCTGGAATGTGGGCCCCAGGACAGAGCTGGGCTGTGGGCCCCAGGACAGAGCTGGGCTGTGGACCCCAGGATGGAGCTGGGCTGTGGACCCCAGGATGGAGCTGGGCTGTGGGCCCCAGGACAGAGCTGGGCTGTGGGGCCCATGACAGAGCTGGGCTGTGGACCCAGGACAGAGCTGGGCTGTGGACCCAGGACGGAGCTGGGCTGTGGGCCCCAGGATGGAGCTGGGCTGGGGGCCCCAGGACAGAGCTGGGCTGTGGACCCCAGGATGGAAGTGGGCTGTGGGCCCCAGGACAGAGCTGGGCTGTGGGCCCCAGGATGGAGGTGGGCTGTGGGCCCCAGGACAGAGCTGGACTGTGGGCCCCAGGACAGAGCTGGGCTGTGGGCCCCAGGACAGAGTTGGGCTGTGGACCCCAGGATGGAGCTGGGCTGTGGACCCCAGGATGGAGCTGGGCTGTGGGCCCCAGGACAGAGCTGGGCTGTGGACCCCAGGACAGAGCTGGGCTGTGGACCCCAGGATGGAGCTGGGCTGTGGACCCCAGGATGGAGCTGGGCTGTGGGCCCCAGGACAGAGCTGGGCTGTGGGGCCCAGGATGGAGCTGGGCTGTGGACCCCAGGATGGAGCTGGGCTGTGGACCCCAGGATGGAGCTGGGCTGTGGGCCCCAGGACAGAGCTGGGCTGTGGACCCCAGGACAGAGCTGGGCTGTGGACCCCAGGATGGAGCTGGGCTGTGGACCCCAGGACAGAGGTGGGCTGTGGACCCCAGGATGGAGGTGGGCTGTGGGTCCCAGGATGGAGGTGGGCTGTGGGCCCCAGGACAGAGCTGGGCTGTGGACCCCAGGATGGAGCTGGGCTGTGGGCCCCAGGACAGAGCTGGGCTGTGGACCCCAGGATGGAGCTGGGCTGTGGACCCCAGGATGGAGCTGGGCTGTGGGCCCCAGGACAGAGCTGGGCTGTGGGGCCCATGACAGAGCTGGGCTGTGGACCCAGGACAGAGCTGGGCTGTGGACCCAGGACGGAGCTGGGCTGTGGGCCCCAGGACAGAGCTGGGCTGGGGGCCCCAGGACAGAGCTGGGCTGTGGACCCCAGGATGGAAGTGGGCTGTGGGCCCCAGGACAGAGCTGGGCTGTGGGCCCCAGGATGGAGGTGGGCTGTGGGCCCCAGGACAGAGCTGGACTGTGGGCCCCAGGACAGAGCTGGGCTGTGGGCCCCAGGACAGAGTTGGGCTGTGGACCCCAGGATGGAGCTGGGCTGTGGACCCCAGGATGGAGCTGGGCTGTGGGCCCCAGGACAGAGCTGGGCTGTGGACCCCAGGACAGAGCTGGGCTGTGGACCCCAGGATGGAGCTGGGCTGTGGACCCCAGGATGGAGCTGGGCTGTGGGCCCCAGGACGGAGCTGGGCTGTGGGGCCCAGGATGGAGCTGGGCTGTGGACCCCAGGATGGAGCTGGGCTGTGGACCCCAGGATGGAGCTGGGCTGTGGGCCCCAGGACAGAGCTGGGCTGTGGACCCCAGGACAGAGCTGGGCTGTGGACCCCAGGATGGAGCTGGGCTGTGGACCCCAGGATGGAGCTGGGCTGTGGGCCCCAGGACAGAGCTGGGCTGTGGGGCCCAGGATGGAGCTGGGCTGTGGACCCCAGGATGGAGCTGGGCTGTGGACCCCAGGATGGAGCTGGGCTGTGGGCCCCAGGACAGAGCTGGGCTGTGGACCCCAGGACAGAGCTGGGCTGTGGACCCCAGGATGGAGCTGGGCTGTGGGCCCCAGGATGGAGCTGGGCTGTGGGCCCCAGGACAGAGCTGGGCTGTGGGCCCCAGGATGGAGCTGGGCTGTGGACCCCAGGACAGAGCTGGGCTGTGGACCCCAGGACAGAGCTGGGCTGTGGGCCCCAGGATGGAGGTGGGCTGTGGGCCCCAGGACAGAGCTGGGCTGTGGGCCCCAGGTCGGGAGCTGGACTCAGATCCCTACAAAGGCAATCTCCGAACTGCCTGTGCCACCCCTGATGCCACGGTGTGTTTACTCCGATGGACTAGTCCAGTCGACATCTGTTATAATTCATTCACTGACCTTATTCACAGACTCTAAAAATATCTAAACAACAGCAGCCACCTCACCACCAAACCAATCAGACAATCACAACTTCCTCTTTCTGTGGGAACCTATTTATTCAGCTTGACAACATCCCACATGAGACTGGCAATGCAGATTTGGCACTTGAGACAGGTCTCTTTCCAAACACTTGTGATCTCTTCCTGTGTGCGTAGTGACCAGCTGTGGGTGTGCCCGTCTGCGACCAGGGGAAGTGACAAAGATATTGGACTGATTGACGTTGGCGAGGGGCCAAGGAACCCCACGTGACACCCGGCATCAAGGGGTGGTATTCAGAGGGCAGTTGGCAGCGGAAGGATGTCAAAGGGGCAATTTGTCACGTAAGGGGAGACGTTGGGACTCTGTCATCCTGGCTGAGCCAGTGCCGCACTGTCAGCTTTATTCAACCACTAGCTGGCCTGCCCTCTCAAAAGGGGATGTGCAATATCTCACGGTGCTATTCCAATGGGGGATGTTGCAGGTATCCCCATTCCTGGTGTCCCGGCCAACATCTGTCCCGTGTAACGGACCCCGTGTGAAGGAAAATTGGATCCTTATCTGATTGTTTCTTGGGGTACAGGATGGGGGTGTGGTTGGGGGAATGCGGGCTCTGGGGTGAGTGTGCTGCTGTTCATTGCCCTTTATAGGGTGATACTGACCTGGCCCCATCTCAGACCGCTGAAGTCCATGTGATGTAGGGTCATCTTCCTACCCCCTTCTCTCTTCCCCCTCTCACCACCCCCCCCCCCCAGTTCTCCCTTCTCTTCTCTCTGCGCCCTCTCTCCCCTTATTCCCTTTCCCCCTTCTCTCTCACCTCTTGTTTTCTCTCTCTCCCATCCCCCTCCCCTCCCCCTTCTGTCCCCATCCCCCTCCCCTTCTCTCTCCATCTCTCTCCCTCTCACCACCCCGTTCTCTTGCCCCCTTCTGTCCCACCTCTCCACTCCCATTGTCTCTTTCCCATCCCCGTCCCCTTCTCGCTTCCCCATTCCTCCCCTTCTCTCTCTCCCCCATCCCCTCCCCTTCTCTCTCCCCCATCTCTCTCCCTCTCACCAACCCCTTCTCTCCCACTTCTCCCCTCCCCTTCTCTCTCCCCCATCTCTCTCCTTCTCACCACCCCCTTCCCTTACTCCTTCTCTCTCACCCCCCATCCCCCTCTCCTTCTCTTTCCCCATCTCTCTCCCTCTGACCACCCCCTTCCATTTCCCCCTTCCATTTCCCCCTTCTCTCCCACCTCTCCCCTCCCCTTCTCTCTCCCCATTCCCCTCCCCTTCTCTCTCCCCCATCTCTCTCCCTCTCACCACCCCCTTCCCTTTCCCCCTTCTGTCCACCTGTCCCCTCCCCCTTCTGTCCCCCATCTTCCTCCCCTTCTCTCTCTCCCCATCCCCCTCCCCTTCTCTCTCCCCCATCTCTCTTCCTCTCACCACCCCCTTCCATTTCCCCCTTCTCTCCCACCTCACCCCTCCACTTCTCTCTCCCCCACCCCCCTCCTCTCTCCCCCATCTCTCTCCCTCTCACCATCCCCTTCCCTTTCCCCCTTCTGTCCACCTCTCCCCTCGTCTCCCCTTCTCTCTCTCCCCCCCATCTCCCTTCCCTTCTCTCTCTCCCCATTTCCGCCTTCTCTCACACCTCCTCAGTCTTCCCCTCCCTCTTTCTCTCCCCCCTTTCCCCCCTCTACCCTTCTCCCTCCCCTTCTCTCTCCCCCTCCCCACTCTCACCGCCCACCCAGTTCTCCCTTCCCATCTCTCTACTCTTCCCCATCCCCTCTACCCTTCTCTCCGCCAAGACCCTCCCCTTCTCTCTCCCTCTACCACCCTCTCCCTTCCCTTCTTTCTAACCCCCTCCCTCCTCTCCCCCCTCTCTGTTCTCCCCTTCTTTCTCCTCCCACCCCTCTCTCGCCCATCTCTTAACTGCCCTCTGAAAGGGGCCACTCAGTTCAAGGGGCAATTAGGGATGCGTAAGAAAGGATGGTCTCACCAGTGAAGCCCACAACCAGCGAGAGAACAAAGAACCAAGTGAATGAGTCGTTGCGTTATCAAAGTACCCCATTGGCTGTGAAGCGTTTTGGGATGTCCTGTGATTGGGAAAGGCACTACACAAATGCAGGTCACTCCTTCATTCGTTGAACCTGCATAGACGGTGAATCCCCAGAGGAGCATCATTAACAGTGAGCAGAAGGATTATGGGGAGTCTCTGTTTTCTTGGGAATCTCCTGAGTACCTTAAGTTGGCAAGGGTGTTCTTGCAAGGCATTCAGGTCTCAGCTCGCTCACACACATCGATAACCGACAGCCTCGCTGGGGTTTGTTGTACATGTAAGAAGCTGTCCTTTGTGTGGGAAACTCCAAAGCCATTGGGGAAAAGTTCTGTTTACCTGCTATTACCCGCACTGATTGGGAGTGAATGACACAATGTGCATTTATATAGCGCCTTTGACATAGTAAGAGGTCACAGGCCTTCAGTGAATGAGAGGTAGCAGAGAGCAGGGAGGCCGTTATTCTGACTCTGCTGGTTTCTTGGCCCTGAAGTTAAGTGTCGCAACCTCCCCCTGGCTTCAGTGAAATGGCAGAGGCCAGTGGTGCGAGGGTGGGCATGGGAGGGGTTGGGGTAGGTAAGCCCCTTCCCCTGTCAACGCTCAGTAGCCGCGGTGTGTACCATCCATAAGATGCACTGCAGCAACTCACCAGAGCTCCATAGTCAGCCCTTCCCAAATCCTCCATCTAGTGTTGGACTTGGAGGGCGGGGGGGAAGAGACACCATCCCAGAATAAGGGGTCACCTGTTGAAGACAGAGATGGGGAGGAATATCTTCTCTCTGAGATGAGTTAACCTGTGGCGTTGTTTACCACAGAGGGTTGTCAACGCCGGGACATTCAGGAAGTTGAAGGCTGAGACAGAGAGACTTTTTAATTAAGGGAATTGAGGGAAAAGGCAGGAAAGTGGGGATGAGGATGATCAGATCAGATCAGATCTCAATGGTAGACTAGTCTCAATGGGCTCTAATGTTACCACATTACATGATCTTATAGGAACATAGAAGAGTACAGCACAGTACAGGCCCTTCAGCCCTCTGTGTTGTACTGACCTTTTATCCTACTCTCGGATCAGACTAACCTACGTTCCCTTCATTTTACTATCATCCACGTGCCTAATCAAGAGCTGCTTAAGTGTCCCTAATGTATCTGACCCTACTACCATACGCTAGCAGTGCATTCCACACACCCACCACTCTCTGTGTAAAGAACCTACCTCTGACATCTCCCCTAAACCTTCCACCAATCACCTTAAAATTAAGTGCCCTCGTGATAGCCATTTCCGCCCTGGGGAAAAAGTCTCCGGCTATGAAGGAGGACAAGGGGCAGCAGATACATGGGAACACCACCCCCTGCATGTTCCCCTCCGCTCACCATCCTGACTTGGAAATACATCGCCATTCCCTCAGTGTCGCTGGGTCGGAATCCTGGAATTCCCTCCCTCAGGGCATTGTGGGTCAACCCACAGCACATGGACTGCAGCGGTTCAGAAGGCAGCTCACCCCCACCTTCTCAAGGGGGCAATTAGGGCTAAGTGCTTGGCCCAGCCAGTGTCATCTCAGGGGTGAATAAATTTTAACAAATGCTCATTCAATGGGCTAATGAGATGTTAGCACAGGCTTCCACTGAATTTGTTACGAGCCAATTGAAATCCCCCTTCCACCACGTGTCTGCTGTTCCCAATTTTTTATTTAGTCATGGGCTTGTGGGCATTGTTGGAGTGTGTCAACATTTATTGCCTGTCCCTAATTGCCCCCTTGAGAAGGTGGGGGTGAGCTGCCTTCTTGAACCGCTGCAGTCACGTGCTGTGGGTAGACCCACAATGCCCTTAGGGAGGGAATTCCAGGATTTTGACCCAGCGTGCTGTGGGTAGACCCACAATGCCCTTAGGGAGGGAATTCCAGGATTTTGACCCAGCGTGCTGTGGGTAGACCCACAATGCCCTTAGGGAGGGAATTCCAGGATTTTGACCCAGCGTGCTGTGGGTAGACCCACAATGTCGAAGTTTGCGTGTGTGTTGTTTGTATCTCAGTTGGGGCAGACGTTCAGAGAGCTGTAGTCACAACTGAGGCTGGCATTCAGAGAGGGAAAGGACAGATTTACGAGCGCTTTCGGATAAGAATAGGTTCACACGGCTCAAAGTCCCAGAGCAGGAGGAGGACGAGGAACTCAGGAAAGCCTTCTGTGACTCATTCGAGAATATCCTTTCTGTCAAGGCAGTTCCATAAATAGAGAGGACCAAGAAAGGATGACGAGTCGTCAGAAAAGGAAGGGGAATGTGGTCATTTTAGGGAAATGTGAAGGTCGACAAAGCACTTTGCAAGATCAGGGAGACTGGAGGCACACTGCAGCCAGCCAAGGGCAGTCCCTGGTGTAATGCGCTAAGGGAAACGGGCCCAGTCATTTCTGCACAGCAAGATCCCACTGACATTCAATGTGAAAATGACTGGAAAATGTTTGTCCTTTCTCCAGAATGTTGATCGTAGGATAAATATTGGCCACTAGGTAGTCACCGCACCCCTCACTCCACCTCTTTAAAATAACGTCACGGGTTTAAAAACAAATTCACATCCATCAAACAGGCAGATGGAGGAGTCAGGCAAATGAATCATGCAGAGGTCAGTATCTCTTAACAGTGCGGCACTCCCTCAGCATTGACCCTCCGACAGTGCAGCGCTCCTTCAGCACTGACCCTCTGACAGCCCTGCCTCAGCACTGACCCTCCATCAGTGTGGCACTCCCTCAGCATTGACCCTCCGACAGTGCAGCGCTCCCTCAGCACTGACCCTCTGACAGCCTTGCCTCAGCACTGACCCTCCATCAGTGTGGCACTCCCTTAGCATTGACCCTCCAAGAGTGCAGCACTCCCTCAGCATTGACCCTCCGACAGTGCAGCGCTCCCTCAGCATTGACCCTCCGACAGTACAGCGCTTCCTCAACACTGACCCTTTGACAGCACTCCCTCAGCACTGATCCTCCAACAGTGCAGCACTCCCTCAGCATTGAACCTCCGACAGTGCAGCACTCCCTAGCACTGACCATCCAACAGTGTGACACTCACTCAGCACTGACCCTCCGAGAGTGCAGCATTCCCTCAGCACTGACCCTCTGATAGTGCGGCACTCCCTCAGCATTGAACCTCCGACAATGCAGCACTCCCTAGCACTGACCCTCCAGGCGTGCATCACTCCCTCAGCAGTGATCCTCCGATAGTGTATGGTGATCCCTCAGTGCTGACCCTCTGACAGCGTGGCACTCCCTCAGCACCGACCCTCTGATAATGTGGTGCTCCCTCAGCACTGACCCTCCGACAGTGCAGCACTCCCTCAGGACTGACCCTGAGTGTCTGCTTTGATGTTTTTTTATTAATGATTAAATCCTAGGCTGGCTGTGAGTGCAGAACGTCATAACTCAGAGGCGAGGGGTTGCATGTGGAGTCTACTGAAGGAGGGACATAGGGCTTCCAGAGAAATTGGGTCAGGAATTTGCTGGGAAAATACAGGAGGGATTATTGCTGTTGTCTGTTAGATGTCAAATACCCAGTAGCTGGTGGTGTGAGCTGCAAACTCGGGAGAGTGTCTGGACCATTCGCTATGGTCTGCTTTTAGCTTCACAAAGACTGTAACTCCCCCTCAACCTTCTGGTAAGCGCACAGAGACTACTGCACTAGCTCAGCCAGTTACACTTGGCACACAACCTTGTGGGGACTGCGTGGTACATAACAGCACCAGGAGATTTTTTTAAAAATTGATTTGAATTATGGTCCTGCAATACCTCACTAACCCAGAAATAAAATCTGCCAGGGGATGTGGTAGAGGCAGGTACAGGTACAAAGGTTAAGAGACATTTGGACAGGTACATGAGTGGGAAAGCTTTTGAGGGATATGGGCCAAATGCAGTTAAATGGGACTTATTTTGTACTGGAGCGATGTGGGGCTGGTGGACCTGAGTCCCCTGATTGGGCCTGTTAACCTGGTCCAATCAGGGAGCCCTGGCTGACAGATATTAACAGGAGTGTCAGGGGTTCTGTTCACTCTGGGAGCTGGCTGTGAGGGAGCTGGGTCAGCATTAAGGACTCTCCATGTTCGTCAGGGGACTGATTCTAAGATGGCTGCCCACATCCAATGTGTCCTGATGCTATTGGAATCTGAAAAACAAAGAGTATCATACATCCTGTTCACTCTGAGAGCTGCCTCTGAGGGAGCTGGGTCAGTGTCAGGGACTCTCCCTGTGTAAATAAAGGGGAACAAGATACCAGCCCCTCTGGAGTCATCTCAGTTTAGTTTGGGATTATGGTCGGCATGGACAAGTTGGACCGAAGGGTCTATTTCCGTGCTGTATGATAAAGGGAACAATTCAAACCATGATGTCTCCTTGCATATAGTAAATTGTTGGTAGACTTTTTAAAATTAATGTTCTTTTGCTACCTTTCTATTTCTGTCTTTTCTCTCTCATGGTGGCTCAGTGATTAGCAGCAGGGACCCAGGTTCAAGCCCACCCTCAGGCGACTGTCTGTGTGGAGTTTGCACATTCTCCCCGTGTCTGCGTGGGTTTTCTCCGGATGCTCCAGTTTCCTCCCACAATCCAAAGGTTAGGGTGGATTGGCCGCGCTAAATTACCCATAGTGTTCAGGGATGTGTAGGCAGGAGTAAATATAGGGTAGGGCGAATGGGTTTGTTGGGTCAAAGGGCCTGTTTCCACTGTAGGGATTCTAATGTATTTCCTTTCCTCTTAATTTATTTTTGTTGCACCCAGGTTCCTCAATTTCTTTCTCCATCATCATGCTGGTTGTTTAGAGTGTTGCCATGGGAATGAAGCAATCTTCGAAGGAAAGGATGGGGGTTGAAAATGTGCATGGAAACAGCCAATCTCTGCTGACATTCTCCTCATGACAACATCCTGACCAATCACAGACGACCTCCCCACCACCCCCAACAATACACACACACACAATCTGTGTTGAATCAGATAAGTAAGACTGGCCGTGAACAGATACCACTGTATCACCTCCCCACTAATGCAGGCAATGACGCAGTGGTATTATTGCTGGGCTATTTACTTGGGGGCCTGGGTTCAAATCCCATCATGGCAGGTGGTGGAATCTGAATCCAACAAAAATCTAGAATGAAGAGTCTAATTATGACCATGAATTGATTGCTGGGGTGGGGGGAGAAAGAAAATCACTTATTCTCTTTAAAGGGGTGCTCCGAAAGCTTATGATTTCAAATAAACCTGTTGGACTATTACCTGGTATCGAGTGACTTCTGATCTTGTCCAACACTGGCACCTCCACATCATCCCTTTAGGGAAGGGAACTGCTATCCTTTCCTGGTCTGGACCTACACGTGACTCCAGACTCACAGCAGTGTGGCTGACTCTTCAACTGCCCTCTGGGGCAATTAGGGATGGGCAATAAATGCTGGCCTCGCCAGCGGGACCCTCACTTGTGTATGATTTAAAAAATAATTCAGGGCCCAGCCAGACAACACCCTATTCTCATCCTGTATGAATTAGTGTTTTCTTCCTAAGTTTAGTTTCTTATATCCCAGTCCTAATGAGTGCAAAACAGTGGAGTCTGTTCGCAATGTTTACAGTTGAGCAATTGTTCCTCTGATGCTTTATCCTTAAATCTTATTGTTACATAACGGGACTATTGGACTGGTCTTGTGGATTCTTGCTGTGCATTGGGCTGGCACGGGACAAATTGTGAAGGGTGTGACAAGGAAAGATCTAACTGATGGGGCAGGTTAACTTGATGCTGAAATATAGAGTCCCGACAGTGAGGAAGCAGGCCATTCAGCCCATCGAGTCCACACTGATGCTCCGAACAGCATCCCATCCAGACTCACCCCCTTCCCACACGCCCTATAACACCGCACTTCCCTTGGCTAACCCACCTAGCCTGCACATCCCTGAACACTACAGGGCAATTTAGTGATATATTTCTAAGTGAGTGGCTTGGAGGGGAACTTGCAGGGGGTGGTGTTCCCATGTATCTGCTGCCTTTGTCCTTCCAGGAAGGTGCAGTCTGAGTAAAGGTTTAACTTATGGTATTGTAAGTAAATACTTACTACTGAGCAATTAATGAATGCTTGAATTCAAAGTCAACCATCGTGATTTGAATCCACACCCCCAGAACCTGACCTGGGCTCTCTGGGTGAACAGTCCAGCCAAAATACCACTAGGTCGTCACCTCCCCATCAAAGAGAATTGACGTTTCAGGCATAAGCCCTTCTTCAGGAATTCCTGAAGAAGGGCTTATGCCCAAAACGTTGATTCTCCTGCTCTTTGGATGCTGCCTGACCTGCTGCGCTTTTCTAGCAACACATTTCTGATCTCCAGCATCTTCAGTCTTCACTTTCTCCTGGGATCTACCACAGCAGGTTTACACATGCAAATCCCAGGCCATGGAATTGTACTAGATGGCAGGAAGCCATTTTACCCATCATGCCTCCAGAGAGCTAAACAATTATCCTTCCGCCCCATCTCCCTGTTCCTCGCAGCTTTTCTTTTTGAGAAAAAATTTCTTTTGTAAATATTGACCAACTTCCTTTCTCAAAAAGGGTTTCGGGAATTTAGACACCCCCGCCCTGTGCCTCGCTGCCTCAGGGACGCCTGTTCCTGTCGGAATACTGCGATTCTCCCTCTTAAAGGCATATCCCAGAACAACAGCAGGTGCTGGTATTCTGAAGGCGACCAAAGAAAGACGCCAACAGCTCCGTATCTGTGAGGAGAAGCAGAGTCAACAGTCAAGGTCAATGACCTTTGAGGGGGAGGTGACGACCTAGTGGTATGTTGGCTGGACTGTTCACCCAGAGAACCCAGGTCAGGTTCTGGGGGTGTGGATTCAAATCACAATGGTTGACTTTGAATTCAAATTTAAAATCTGCAATTAATGGGGAGGTCCAGCCATGATCATAATGAATGGTGGTGCTGGCTCGAAGGGCAGAATGGCCTACTCCTGCACCTATTGTCTATTGTTTATTTTCTATAGAGGGCATAGGTTTAAGGTGAGAGGGGAAAGATATAAATGAGACCTAAGGGGCAACTTTTTCACACAGAGGGTGGTACGTGTATGGAATGCGCTGCCAGAGGAAGTGGTGGAGGCTGGTACAATTGCAACATTTAAGAGGCATCTGGATGGGTATATGAATAGGAAGGGTTTGGCGGGATAGGGGCCGGGTGCTGGCATGTGGGACTAAATTGGGTTGGGATATCAGGTCGGCATGGATGGGTTGGACCGAAGGGTCTGTTTCCGTGCTGTACATCTCTATCACTCTATGACTCTATGATGACCTTGCGTTGTTGGTGGGGGGAGAGAAAACCTATCTGGTTCAATAACGAGTGAGGGGAAATCTGCTGTCCTTACCTGGTCTGGCCTGTGAACATCACAACGCATTGCGAAGCTGACTGACCCCGCCCAGTCTGAAGTAGTGAAGTCATGCTTTGCAGAGTTGGAAACTGGTAATCTATCTCAACATTCACAGTCTGCGTGAAAAAAACATTACCCCTTGCGGCTTTCTCCTCTCACCTTAAAAATATGCCCTCTAGTCTCGAAATCCATCCCCCTGAGGAAAAGACACCTGCCACTCACCTTGTCCATGTCCCTCATGGTTTTATAAACCTCTACGAGGACACCACTCTGACAGCACAATGAAAATAAGGCCCAGCCTCTCCTTAGAACTCAAACCATTAACTCCCGGCAACAACCTGGTAAATCTCGTCTGAACCATCTCCAGCTCAACAATATCCTTCCTATAACTGGTCCCGTGAATGATTAAAGAAGAAAATCAGAACTCAGCCCTTTAGTGAGATGAAAACCCACCAAAAAACATAGGAATGAATCTCTACATTTATAAATGAGCTGTTGGAGCAGTTTTGTCTCATTTTAATTGCACCGTCCAGCAAGTGCTGTGTATATTTACATACAAAGCACCCTGACAACATGGATGCAGACCGTTCAGCCTATCAAGTCCACACTGGCCCTCCAAAGAGCACCCCAAAAAGGGCCACTTAGACTTGAAATATCAGCTGTTTTCTCTCCTTACAGATGCTGCCAGACCTGCTGAGATTTTCCAACATTTTCTCTTTCGGTCCCACCCAGACTCACCCTATCCACCTAGCTTGTACATCCCAGGACACTAGGGGCAATTTAGCATGACAAAAGTGGGTACTGCAGATGCTGGAAATCAGAGTCTAGATTAGAGTGTTGCTGGAAAAGCACAGCCGGTCAGGCAGCATCCGAGGAGCAGGAAAATCGACGTTTCGGGCAAAAGCCCTTCATCAGAAATGAATGGATCAGCAATTTAGCACGGCCAATCCACCCTAACCTGCACATCTTTTGATTGAAGGAGGAAACTGGAGCACCCGGAGGGAAACCCACACAGACACGGGGAGAATGTGCAAACTCCACACAGACAGTCCCCAAAGCTGGAATCGAACCTGGGTCCCTGACACTGTGAGGCAGTAGGACTAGCCACTGAGCCACCCTAAGACAGCCTTGGCTATAGAAATGGTTGGTTGGTGGTGTCTATTTCTGTAGGTTCCTTGGTGTGTTCCCATGGTTTCCTTGTTTGGCATTGCCTGTATCAGATCCAAGGACAATCAAAGCAGGTCTGTCTGTTCTGTAAAGGGGTAACTATACCCACTGCATGGAGATCTTCTCATTGTGTCGGCAAGAGTGTTCAGTTGGAAGGTGCGAGCTGGCACTTACAGGGCAGCCTCTATGCCCTCCAGGTGATGCTTCTTGAGGGGAGGTAGATTGCCTAGTGGCATTATTGCTGGACTGCTAACTTGGGGACCCAGGTTTAAATCTCACTATGGCATATGGTCTAATAAATATCTGGACTTAAGAGTTTTATGATGACTGTGAGTCAATTGTTGGGAAAAAAAACCCATCTGATTCACTAATGTTCTTTAGGGAAGGAAACGGCCATCTGGGCTGGGCCTACACGTGACTCCTGACCCACAGTGGATGTGGTTGACTCGCAACTTTTTTTTATACATCCATGGGATGTGGGTGTCAATAGCTGGGCCAGCATTTATCGCGCGTCCCTAGCTGCCCCTTGAGAAGGTGGGGATGAGATGCCATCTTGAACCCAGCCAGGGACGCACTCATCCCATGAATGAATGAATTCAGATGGAAAAAAATTGCTATTATTAAGGGTGGGGGAAAAATATATAAAGAAAGTGCTGCTCTCTCTTGAAGGAGAGAAATGGCTGCTTTTGGTTTGATGTGAGGGTCACCACACCTCAGGTGAGATCGCAAAATAATGGTAACCTCAGCTGGCATGGAAACTGAACCCACGCTGTTGGCATCACAACACATTGAAAAGCTGACTGACCCCGAATAGTCTGAAGTAGCGAAGTCATGCTCAGCAGAGTTTGCAACTGGTAATCTATCTCAACATTCACAGTCAGTCCTTACAGATGAGACAGAGAGAGACAATTTCTGATGAAACGTTGATAAGTATTAAGCTAGGTTCAATCTCTCTTTCAAAAGAAAATCCCAAAATTGAAGGGTTTTGGGCCAAACACAGGCAAATGGGACCAGTTGTTTTTTTTTAACTCATTCACAGGAAGTTGGCATCGCTGGCTAGGCCAACTTTTCTTTACCCATCCCTAATTGTCCAGAGTGGAAAAGTGTGGCGCTAGAAAAAGCACAGCCAGCATCTGAGGAGCAGGAGAATGGATGTTTCAAACATTAGCTCTTCATCGGGAACCACACTTTTTTATTCTGATCTCCAGATGTCCCAGAGGGCAGTTAAGAGTCAACCCCATCGCTGTGGGTCTGGAGTCACATGTAGGCCAGACCAGGTAAGGATGGTAATTTCCTTCCCTGAAGGACATTCGTGAACCAGATGGGCTTTTCCAGTTCTGGGTCATTGTTAGATCCTTAATTCCAGATTTGTTTTGGGTCAAATTCCAATTCCACCATCTGCCGTGGCAGGATTTGAACCCAGGTCCCCAGTGCATTACCTGGGTCTCTGCGTTAATAGTCCAGCAATCATCCTGCTAGGCCATCACCTCCTCACTTCAGTTGGGGAAACCTGGTCAGCATGGACGAGTTGGGCCGAAGGTTCAGTTGCTGTGCTGTCGGACTCGATGAACGGAGGAAGCCGGAAATGAGAAATGGAAACAGAAATTGCTTCAAAAACTCAGCAAGACTGGCAGAATCCGCGGCGAGAGAAATGGAGTTAATGTTTCGGTCCCTTCTGAAGAAACGTTAACTCTGCTTTCTCTCTTCACGGATGCTGCCAGACCTGCCGGGTTTTTCCAGCAATTTCTGGTTTTGTGCCTATCATTCTCCCCCATCGTTCACACATTTTACCTCGTCACGTACTGCACTGCTCTTTGTGGGATCTTGCTGTGGGTAATTAGGCCTCAAAATGGTGGCTCACACTGCCAACCTTTTCACCCTCCCTCACTTACAGCACCTTCCAAACCCACGGCCACTTCCATCTAGAAAGACAAGGGCAGCAGATACATGGGAACACCATCCCCTGCAAGTTCCCCTCCGAGCCACTCACCATCCTGATGTGGAAACACATCACCGTTTCTTCAATGTTGCTGGGTCAAAATCTGGGGAATTTCCTCCCTAGGGCATTGTGGGTACCTCTCGACAAGGTGGTCTGCAGCTTTTCAAAAAGGCAGCTCACCCCCCCACCTTCTCAAAGGGCAACTAGGATGGGGCAATAAATGCTGGGCCCAGCCAACAACGCCCACATCCCAGGAATGAATAAAAGAGAGTGAAGAGTTGCATTTGTATAGCACCTTTTAAGACTTCAGGGTGTTTGCAAAGTGCTTTGGATAAAGTACTTTCACCGCGAGGCTACTGTCGCAATGGAAGAAAGGTGGAAGCCAGCTGTGCACAGTAAGATCCCATAAACAGCATTAGGAAAGGTTGGAGGGATATGGGCCAGGAGCAGGCAGGGTGGGACTAGTTTAGTTTGGGATTATGGTTGGCATGGACTGGATGGATTGAAGGGTTTGTTTCCGTGCTGTTTGACGGTGGTACGGTGGCTCAGTGGCTAGCACTGCTGCTTTGCAGCTCAAGGGACTTGGGTTTGATTCCAGCCTCAGGCAACTGTCTGTGTGGAGTTTGCACATTCTCCCCATGTCTGTGTGGGTTTCCTCCCACAGTCCAAAGGTATGCATGTTAGGGTGGATAGGCCATGGGAAATTGCCCCATAGTGTGCAGGTTAGGAGCATTAGTCAGGGGTAAATGTAGAGTGATGGGTTTGAATGGGATATTCTTTGGAGGGTTGGTGTGGACCTGTTGGGCCAAAGGGGCCTGTTTCCACACTTTATGAATCCTATACTAACTAGATACTCTATCTTAATAGTGTTTTGTGAGGACTAAGTATTAACCCGAACCTCCAATCTGCCTAATGTCCACCTGAGATGCTGGGGATGGGGGCTTCAGTTTAACATCTGATCTGAACGTTAACTCCCAGAGTCCAGTGTACCCTCAGTACATGCCTCGGGAGTGTCAGCCCAGGCTGTGTATTGACTGCAACTCAAACCCATGACCTTCTGACTTTTGAATCCAGGGTGCGTCTACTCTGAAGAGCGCCACGGGGGACGCAGGGCGAAACAGATATTTCCGGAGCTGCGGACTGTTGTGTCCGGAACTGGAATCTCGCTGCTCCCTGAATCGCGTCAAAGCACCTTGCCTTTCGAAGTTGAGCTGCTGCTTTCGGAAGCCAGTGACGGTATTAATAACCAGTCCATCTTTGTTTTGTTTGACAGCACTTACTAAACTGTCCTGGTATAAAGGGGATGTTTACACGGCTCTTAGGTTCCTGAGTGCATCTCTGTCTCAGAGGGGCCTGTTTAGTTTTGAGATTTAAGGAGGCCTTATGGAGAACTCTGCCAGGGTTGGTTCTCTTACAGAAAAATCCCATGTACTCACTCTCTTTGTGTCTTTAACCAGTTCCTTCTTTGCAAGTTTGCTTCAGTCTGCTCTCAGGCCACAGATTTCAGATCGTAGCTTTCTTACGCTAAAATAATTTGTCAGCCTGCATTCTCCTGCCTCTGCACCAAACCTCTGTGGGTAGAGATTATTTTTTGTCATTCATTCACGGGATATGGGCGTTGTTGGCTGAGTCAACATTTATTCTTCAGAGGGCAGTTCAGAGTCAACTCCATCGCTGTGGCCAGAACGGGTAAAGATAGCAGATTTCCTTCCCCTCAAAGCGTTCCTTTGCGAACCTGATGCCTTATTTGACAGTGCATCCATGGTCTGCATTAGCTTTTTAATTCCACACTTAGAGAGGTATTAGCCTCGTGATATTGTCTCTCGGGAATTGATCCAGAAAACCGAAAGAATTGAGGATACTGTAAATCAGAAACAGACATTGCTGGAAAAGCTCAGCAGGTCTGGCAGCATCCGTGGAGAGAAATCAGAGTTAATACTCCGAGGAAGGGGCACCGGACTCGAAACTTTAACTTTGGTTTCACTTCACAGATGCTGTCAGACCTGCTGAGCTTTTCCAGCAATTTCTGTTCCTGTTATTAATCCAGAAACCCAGTTAACGTGCTCAGGATATGGGTTCAAATCCCGCTTTTGTAGAATTTGAGTTCAATTTAAAGAAAAAGTGCATGATGACCTTAGAGCCACTGTTGCTAAAGATTATTTGGGGAAACACCCATTGGGTTCACTAATGCCCTTTAGGGAAGGAAACTGCCATCCTTACCTGGTCTGGGCCTACACGTGACTCCAGACCCACAGCAATGGGGTTAACTCTTAACTCATCCCTCTGGGCAATTAGGGATAGGGCAGTAAATGTTGGCCTGGCCAGTGATTGCACACATTCTGTCAATTAATTGAAAAACAAAATTATTAGGTTCAAATTTCACCATCTGGGATAGTGGACGTGATATGAAATGCTTTATAATCTGATTTCACCCTGTTCTTTGATAGCTGAATATATCGTGGGAGGTGATGGCCCAAAGGTATTCTTGCTGCACTATCAATCTGGGTAATGTTAAGGGGGAGTCCTGGGTTCAAATCCCTCCAGCGCTAAACTTGAATTCAATAAATATCTGGATTTAAGTGTTTAACAATGACTGTGAATAGATTGTTGAGAGGTAAAATCCCACCTGGTTCACTAATGTCCTTCAGGGAAGGAAACTGCATCCTTACTTGTTCTGGCCTACATGTGACTCCAGACCCACAGCAATGTGGTTGGTGCTTAAGTGCCCTCTGGGGCAATTAGGGATAGGCAGTAAATGCAGACCCAGCCAGGGACACCCACAAGGTAAAAACAATGACTGCAGATGCTGATAACCAAATACTGGATTAGTGGTGCTGGAAGAGCACAGCAGTTCAGGCAGCATCCAACGAGCAGCAAAATCGACGCTTTTTATTCCTGATGAAGGGCTTTTGCCCGAAACGTCGATTTTGCTGCTCGTTGGATGCTGCCTGAACTGCTGTGCTCTTCCAGCACCACTAATCCAGGGACACCCACATCCTGTCAACAAATTGTAAACCAAAGAATTTTTTCAAAAATTAGCCAGGAAACACCTCAGCTTGTTGTCATCTATATAGGAGCTCAGCCAGGACTTTAGTCTGTCTTCCCCTCTGGCAGTGCAGCACTCACTCTGCACTGCACTGGGACTGCTCTCCCCTGGGCTTTCTCAGAGACAGAAATCCTGCAGATGCTGGAATCCAAAGTAGACAGGCGGGAGGCCGGAAGAACACAGTAGGCCAGGCAGCATCAGGAGGTGGAGAAGTCTTCGTTTCAGGTGTAGCCCTTCTTTAGGACTGGAGGTGGAGTTAGGGGCAGCTACAGATAAAGAGATGAGGGGAATGGTTATGGATGGGGAGAGGGGCAGAGCGGCTCAAGTCCCTGGAATAGGATGGCTCCCACAATCCTCTGAAGTCAGAGGGGACTGTGAGTTGTCCACTGTGAGCCCCTGAAGCTGATCACTTGTATAATTCCTGTCAACTGCATTGCCACAGGTGTACTACTAGATTCCCGTGTTGTTATGGTAACGAGTGGATTCAGACAGACATGCAAAACGCCGGTGAAGAATAACAAGTGAGGCCTATTCTGTAAGGACATGGGATAGGACTGAGATGGGGAGAAACGTCTTCACTCAGAGAGTGGAGCCAGTGGAATTCTCTGCCACAGAAAGCGGTTGAGACCAAAACATTGGATGTTTTCAACGAGTTAGATACAGTTCTGAGGGCTAAAGGGATCAAAGGGTATTGGGGAGAAAGCGGTAACAGGGGACTGAGTTGGATGGTCAGCCACGATCCTATTGAAGAACAGTACGGAATTAAAAGGCCGAATGGCTCAGTCCTGCTTCCATTTCTTATGTTTCCATAAAAACGACTTTGGTCACAGACACCTTTCTGTTCTCATTCTCCCTGAACTGACCCCCATTAAATCTCCCCGCTGCCCTGTCTCAAATCTCTGCACTGCTCTGTTTCAAATCTACCCACTCCCCCTGTCTCAAATCTACCCACTCCCCTGTCTCAAATCTACCCACTCCCCTGTCTCAAATCTACCCACTGCCCCTTTTCAAATCTCCCCACTCCCCTGTCTCAAATCTACCCACTGCCCTGTCTCAAATCTACCCACTCCCCTGTCTCAAATCTACCCACTGCCCTGTCTCAAATCTCCCCACTCCCCTGTCTCAAATCTCCCCACTCCCCCTGTTTCAAATCTACCCATTCCCCTGTCTCAAATCTCCCCACTGCCCTGTCTCAAATCTATCCACTGCCCTGTCTCAAATCTCCCCACTCCCCTGTCTCAAATCTCCCCACTGCCCCTTTTCAAATCTCCCCATTCCCCTGTCTCAAATCTCCCCACTGCCCTGTCTCAAATCTATCCACTGCCCTGTCTCAAATCTACCCACTCCCCTGTCTCAAATCTACCCACTGCCCCTTTTCAAATCTCCCCACTCCCCTGTCTCAAATCTACCCACTGCCCTGTCTCAAATCTACCCACACCCCTGTCTCAAATCTACCCACTGCCCCTTTTCAAATCTCCCCATTCCCCTGTCTCAAATCTACCCACTGCCCTGTCTCAAATCTCCCCACTCCCGTCTCAAATCTCCCCACTCCCCCTGTTTCAAATCTACCCATTCCCCTGTCTCAAATCTCCCCACTGCCCTGTCTCAAATCTACCCACTCCCCTGTCTCAAATCTACCCACTGCCCTGTCTCAAATCTCCCCACTGCCCTGTCTCAAATCTCCCCACTCCCCCTGTTTCAAATCTCCCCACTCCCCCTGTCTCAAATCTCCCCACTCCCCCTGTTTCAAATCTCCCCATTCCCCTGTCTCAAATCTCCCCACTCCCCCTGTTTCAAATCTCCCCATTCCCCTGTCTCAAATCTCCCCACTCCCCCTGTTTCAAATCTCCCCACTCCCCCTGTTTCAAATCTCCCCATTCCCCTGTCTCAAATCTCCCCACTCCCCCTGTTTCAAATCTCCCCATTCCCCTGTCTCAAATCTCCCCACTCCCCCTGTTTCAAATCTCCCCACTCCCCCTGTTTCAAATCTCCCCATTCCCCTGTTTCAAATCTCCCCACTCCCCCTGTCTCAAATCTACCCACTGCCCTGTCTCAAATCTCCCTGCTGCCCTGTCTCAAATCTCCCCACTCCCCTGTCTCAAATCTACCCACTGCCCTGTCTTAAATCTCCCCACTCCCCCTGTTTCAAATCTCCCCATTCCCCTGTCTCAAATCTCCCCACTCCCCTGTCTTAAATCTCCCCACTCCCCCTGTTTCAAATCTCCCCACTCCCCCTGTTTCAAATCTCCCCATTCCCCTGTTTCAAATCTCCCCACTCCCCCTGTCTCAAATCTACCCACTGCCCTGTCTCAAATCTCCCTGCTGCCCTGTCTCAAATCTCCCCACTCCCCTGTCTCAAATCTACCCACTGCCCTGTCTTAAATCTCCCCACTCCCCCTGTTTCAAATCTCCCCATTCCCCTGTCTCAAATCTCCCCACTCCCCCTGTTTCAAATCTCCCCATTCCCCTGTCTCAAATCTCCCCACTCCCCTGTCTTAAATCTCCCCACTCCCCCTGTTTCAAATCTCCCCACTCCCCCTGTTTCAAATCTCCCCATTCCCCTGTCTCAAATCTCCCCACTGCCCTGTCTTAAATCTCCCCACTCCCCCAACTCAAATCTCCCCAATCCCCTGTCTCAAATCTCCCCACTGCTCTGTTTCAAATCTCCCCACTCCCCCAACTCAAATCTCCCACTCCCCTGTCTCAAATCTCCCCACTGCTCTGTTTCAAATCTCCCCGCCCCCCCCCCCCACCCCCCCATCTCAAAGCTCCCTGCTGCCTGTCTCCCCCTTGTTGGTACCTGTGCACATTAAGGTTGTGTGTCAACGTAATGATGTCTTAATTCTGGATGGCAGACCGGAAGTCACACAGCACGGGAACAGACCCTTCGGCCCTAGTCGTCCATGCCGACCAGGTTTCCTCGACTGAACTAGTCCCTGGCCCATGTCCCCCTATACCTTTCCTATCCATGTATCTGTCCACGTTGAGATTGTGTATGATCCCTGTAATGTCTTAATTCCAGACGACATACTTTCTGGGAAGGAGAATGGTGGCATTTAAATGATGCTGGAGGAATACATAGTGATGGAGGGACAGGATGGGGAGCTTGAGTTTCTCATTTGATGACTGATCTATGCCTCAGATCCATCTTATTTTCACATTGCAGTAACGCCACAGCGGTAAGGTAATTTCTCAAATAGTGACACACTTATCTTGGAACCTCAAATTTTAAAAAAGCCTCGAAACGCCCCTCTGACACTGTGCTGCGGGACTGAGTGCTGCACTGTCAGAGGTGCTGTCTGTCAGATCTGTATTCTGGGTGGAAGTGGAGGGGGGACGTGAGGGGTTTCCCGGAGACGATATTTCGGGGGGAGAGAGAGAGAGAGCGAGGGAGGGGTCTCTTGTGTCTCGGCGAAAGGTGTTCGATCGACGTGAGGAAAACATTTGTCATCAAAACACAATTGTTGGCGGGTGTTTGCAAAGCACTTGGGTCATAACGAGAGCCTAGTTCCATCTGAGTTCCCCACATTTCACTCCCCCACTGTCCACGACATTTTGAGGTCTCCAAATTTCCCAGACAGGCTGAGGGTGTTTCCTGACACAGCGCCTGAACAGTTTAACACCTTCCTCGGGTCAATCATGCCCCGACTCTACACTCAGTGGAAGGCATGGCATCTTTGAAAGACCGTGAGAACTTACCCCCTCGGGATGTGGTCATCTCCCTCGCCTCAGTCCCCACCAGCCGGAAAGCAGCACCAATTTCCCAGCAGTCTGGCAGTTACCATGGCGACAAAGATTCTGCTCATAATAAGAGCTAATCTTTCTGTCTTCCTGGGTGAGGCGTTGCGTTAGAACTCAGAGCTGCCAGCCACAGGATCTGGGAACATTCACACCCTGCCCTCCGCCCAGTGCTGGAGAAAGGATGATGGGGTCAGCTGAGAGAGACACCACCCTCTGAAACTGGTGATCCGACACCTCAGGTTGGACATATTGCTCCCCACCCCCCACCTTACCCCTAGTCCCAACCTTCCAACTCAGCACCGTCCTCATGACCTGTCCCATTGGTCCATCTTCCTCCCCACCTGTCTGACCTATCACCTTTACCCCCACCTCCATCCACCTATTGTACTCTCAGCTACCTTCTCCCCAGCCCCGCCTCCCTCCCAATTATCTCTCCACCCCTGAGTCTCCCAGCCTTATACCTGAGGAAGGGCTTTTGCCTGAAACATCGATTCTCCTGCTCCTCAGATGCTGCCTGACCTGCTGTGCTTTTCCAGCACCACACTCTTGACTCTAATCTCTAGCATCTGCAGTCCTCACTTTCGCCATATTCCTATCAGGCAGAGAGCAGACAACCCCTCCACTACTCTTTTCGGCTTAAGGTAAAGCTCCCTGTACTCTTTGGGGTGGCACGGTGGCTCAGTGGTTAACACCGCTGCCTCATAGTGCCAGGGACCCGGGTTCGATTCCAGCCTTGGGCAACTGTCTGTGTGGAGTTTACACATTCACCCCGTGTCTGCGTGGGTTTCCTCCAGGTGCTCCGGTTTCCTCCCACAGTCCAAGTATGTGCAGGTTAGGATGGATTAGCCGTGCTAGATTGCCCCATACTGTGCAGGCTAGGTGCATTAGTCAGGGGTAAATGTAGGGGAATAGGTTCGGGGAATGGGTCTGGGTGGGTTACTCTTCGGAGGGTCAGTGTGGACTTGTTGGGCCGAATGGCCTGTTTCCACACTGAAGGGATTCCATGATTAAAGCTCTCTATACTCTTTAAAATTAAATGTCATCCGTAAGTAAAGCCCCCTCTACTCTTTTGAACAGAAAGTAAAGCTCTCTCTACTATTTAAAACTGAAAGTGAAGCTCTCTCAACTGTTTCAAACTCAAAGTAAACAGAAAGTAAAGTTTCCCTCTATTCTTTTAAACAGAAAATAAAGCTCTCTGTGCTGTTTAAAACTGGAAGTAAACTGAAAGTTAACTCTCTCTGCACTTTTAAAGTGAGATCAAATGGAAAGTAAAGCTCCCTCTACACTGTCCCCCATCAAACACTCCCAGGACGGGGACAGCGCAGGGTTAGATACAGAGTAAAGCTCCCTCTACACTGTCCCCCATCAAACGCTCCCAGGACAGGGACAGCACAGGGTTAGATACAGAGTAACGCCCTCTCTACACTGTCCCCCATCAAACACTCCCAGGACAGGGACAGCACAGGTTAGATACAGAGTAAAGCTCCCTCTACACTGTCCCCCATCAAACACTCCCAGGACAGGGACAGCACGGGGTTAGATACAGAGTAAAAATCCCTCTACACTGTCCCCCATCAAACACTCCCAGGACAGGGACAGCACGGGGTTAGATACAGAGTAAAGCTACCTCTACACTGTCTCCCATTAAACACTCCCAGGACAGGGACAGCACAGGTTAGATACAGAGTAAAGCTCCCTCTACACTGTCCCCCATCAAACACTCCCAGGACAGGGACAGCACAGGTTAGATACAGAGTAAAGCTCCCTCTACACTGTGCCCCATCAAACACTCCCAGGACAGGGACAGCACAGGGTTAGATAAAGAATAAAGCTCCCTCTATACTTTCCCCCATCAAACACTCCCAGGACAGGTACAGCATGGGGTGAGATACAGAGTGAAGCTCCCTCTATATGACACAGTAAACTGCCTCTTAATTAACCTCAGAGATACACCATGAAGCCAGTGGGATGTGTTGTACACATTGGTGCCTGCAATGGCCATCCAACATCATTGAGTTAAGCTCCCCCAAGGACCACTGTTCCTGGGAAGGACTAACCTGGTCGTTTCTCTGTGTTACAGCCAGCACCTCCCCTTAACTTGAGCCTGATAATATCTCAGCTCAAATGTAAACAGCTATGATGCACTGCGTAATAAACATTTTACTGTTTATCAAGACTGAGCCCAAGCTCTTTATGTGGTTTGAGTGACTTCGCCTTATGGCTTGGGAAGGATTAGTGCCAATCAATCTACCCAGAGATTATCAGGTGATTCACGGGTGTGTGAAAACTAAGCCATACACCATGGGGCAGCATGGTGGCTCAGTGGTTAGCACTGCTGCCTCACAGCACCAGGGACCCAGGTTCGATTCCAGCCTTGGGTGACTGTCTGCATGGAGTTTACACATTCTCCCTGTGTCTGTGTGGGTTTGCTCCGGTTTCCTCCCACAATCCGAAGATGGGCAGGTTAGGTGAATTGGCCACGTTAAATTGCCCGTCGTGTTAGGTGCATTACTCAGGGGCAAATATGGGGTAGGGGAATGGATCTGGGTGGGTTATTCTTCGGAGGGTCGGTTTGGGCTGAAGGGCCTGTTTCCACACTGTAGGGAATCTAATCTAATCACCAGGATATTTCCCCATGGTCCTTACCCCATGGTCTCAGATTGGGGCTTTCGGTGGAGATATGCATCTGTTAGGAAGAAGAAAGCCTATCAGCTTTGGACTTTGATAAAGAAGCCCAAAGCTTTACTGTTTGTCCTAATATCACAGAGGACCCAGACACGCAAGGTGATTCCGTGACTCAGAGCCCCATATATTAAAGCACTGAAGGTTATAGCGACACACTGAGACAGGGCTCCCTCAATCAGATTGCATTTTAATGGGATTTTAATGATGGTTGACATTTCTTCACAGTTGTTAACTTGCTGATATAAGTGTGTTTATTGAAAAAGCAGTCAGCGCATTTGCAAGAGCACTGACTGAAGCCACTTGATAGCTTACAGTCAAGGACGTGGTTTGAGGGGTTGGTCTGTCAGATATCACCTTCACCCAAGACAGAACTATTTTTAGATCTGAATGCCTACGCTTAAGTACTTCCTATTTACCTCGATAATTGACTTTAGTTGAGACTTGTTCTCGCCTTTCCTGACCGTGAGGAAACTAGAGAAATTATTTGTTTCCAGTGAGGCCTGCATCTGTTCTCCTTCCCTGATCACCTTCGGGAAGATGGACACCGTCAAGAGACAAGGAGGTTTCGGATTAGAAAATCACAGAAGCATAATAGCACAGGAGGAAGGCATTTGACCCATCATATCAATGCTAGCTCACACCGAGCATGTTATTAAACTTGAGAGGGTGCAGAAAAGATTTTTTTTAGAATACTTACAGTGTGGAAACAGGCCCTTCGGCCCAACAAGTCCACACTGACCTGCCGAAGCGCAACCCGCCCATTCCCCTACATTTACCCCTTTACCTAACACTACAGGTAATTTAGCATGACCAATTCACCTGACCTGCACATCTTTGGATGTTGCCAGGATTGGAGGGTTTGAGCTACAGGGAGAGGCTGAATAGCCAGGGGCTGTTTTCCCTGGAGCGTCAGAGGCTGAGGGGTGACCTTATAGAGGTTTACAAAATTATGAGGGGCATGGATAGGATAAATAGACAAAGTCTTTTCCCTGGGGGTCGGGGAGTCCAGAACTAGAGGGCATAGGTTTAGGGTGAGAGGGGAAAGATATAAAAGGGACTTAAGAGGCAACTTTTTCACACAGAGGGTGGTGCGTGAATGGAATGAGCTGCCAGAGGAAGTGGTGGAGGCTGGTACAATTACAGCATTTAAAAGGCATCTGGATGGGTATATGAATAGGAAGGGTTTGGAGGGATATGGGTCAAATGCTGGCAAATGGGACACGACTGGGTTAGGGTATCTGATCGGCATGGGTGAATCGGGCCAAAGGAACTGTTTCTGTACTATATGACTCTATGACTCAGGTCATATGCTCTCGTGTGTGTTCAGAACCTGTCCAATTCACTAATGTCCCTATTGTGTATAGTGGAGTGATGCTGCCACTGGGAGTTTGAATTCTGCGGCTGAGGTTACCACAAAGCTCCCACCTTCTCAGATTAAACTCACTGTTAGATATAATGAGGGATTGTAATGATAGTGGCCTTACCTTTATTTGTGGGAGCTTGCTGTGTATAAATGGGGCAGTGCAGTGGTTAGCACCACTGCCTCACAGTACCAGGGTCCCAGGTTTGATTCCAGCCTGGGGCAACTGTCTGTGTGGAGTTTGCACATTCTCCCTGTGTCTGTGTTGGTTCCCCCCGGGTGCTCTGGGCATTTATTGGCCCATCCTTAGTTGCCCCTTGAGAAGGTGGAGGTGAACTGCCTTCTTGAACCGCTGTAGTCCACCTGCTGTGGGTTGACCCACAATGCCCTGAGGGAGGGGATTCCAAGGATTTTGACCCAGCGACACTGAAGGAACGGCTTTATATTTCTGAGTCAGGATGGTGAACGGCTTGGAGGGGGACTTGCAGGGGGTGGTATTCCCATGTATCTGCTGCCCTTGTCCTTCTAGGTGGAAGTGGTTGCAGGCCTCCCACAGTCCGAAGATATGCAGGTTAGTGTGGATTGCTCATACTGTTCAGGGATGTGTAGGCTAGGTGCATTAAGTCAGGGATTAAATGTAGGGGAATGAGTCTGGGTGGGTTACTCTTTGGAGGGTCGGGGTGTGCCTGTTAGGCCGAAGGGCCTGTTTCCACACTGCAGGGATTCAATGATCTGAAATTTGCAGCATTCACTGTTAGGTTTCACTGGCACTTGGTTGTCTGTGATTGTGAGGTGCTGCCTGAATGTCAATTGTTCTATTTTTTGCTCATGCCTTTGCGTAGCGACTACTGGCAAGAGTGGTTGTTGTTGTAACTGAGTCAAATGCTCATCCAGATTTTTCAAACGCTGCCCCCTCTCAACCCGTCTGTGAGCAACCTGACAGCGAGTGGCTCTGATGAAGAGTCATCTAGACTCAAAACGTCAGCTTGCTCTCTCTCTCTCTCTCTGTGGATGTTGCCTGACCCGCTGCGACCTCCAGCATTATTAACATTCAGCAGGGCGGGGGGGGAGGTTGTACCGTAATGATCATGTCAGTGGGGTCATAACCCTGAGTCACAGGCCACTGCTCTGCAGTTAAGGGTTCATATCCCATCAGATGACAGAACTGGTGTTCAGTTTTAAAAATACTGCTTCAACATGCTACCACTAACAAATTTTGTAAAAAACATATCTGGCTCACTAATGTCCTTTAGGGAAAGAAACTGCCATCCTTACCTGGTTTGGCCTCCACGTGACTTTAGACTCACAGTAACGTGGTTGATTCTCAACATTTATAGACATGCGTAGGACTTGGGTGTCACTGGCTGGGCCCAGCATTTATTGGCCCGTCCTTAGTTGCCCCTTGAGAAGGTGGGGGTCAGCTGCCTTCTTGAACCGCTGCAGTTCACCTGCTGTGGGTTGACCCACAATGCCCTTAGGGAGGGAATTCCCAGGATTTTGACCCAGCGACACTGAAGGAACGGCTTTATATTTCTGAGTCAGGATGGTGAACGGCTTGGAGGGGGACTTGCAGGGGGTGGTATTCCCATGTATCTGCTGCCCTTGTCCCTCTAGATGGAAGTGGTTGCAGGTTTGGAAGGTGCTGTATGAGGACCTTTGGTGAATTTCTGCAGTGTGTCTTGGGGACATTACACACTGTTGTTACTGAGCGTCCGTGGTGGAGGGAGTGAATGTTTGTGGATGTGGGGCCAATCAAGCGGGGGCTGCTTTGTCCTGGATGGTGTTGAGCTTCTTCAGTGTTGCTGGAGCTGCTCCCATCCAGGGGCAAGTGGGGAGTGTTCCCTCACACTCCTGACTTGTGCCTTGTAGATGGTGGGACAGACTTTGGGGAGTCAGGAGGGGAGTTGCTCACTGCAGGATTCCGAGCCTGTGATCTGTTCCTATAGTCACTGTGTTTATGGGATGAGTCCAGTTGGGCAGTTAGGGATGCACAATAAATTCTAGCCACATCCCAGGAACACGTTTCTTTTTAAAAATGTTGAGCATAGCTCTTTTTGCTGTCACACAACCCTGATGTGTGGCTGACTCACTAATCAATGTCAGGTCAAATGTAATATGATTCAAGGATGCTGAGTGAACTACACAGCAATCAAATAACAAAGAACAGAACAGCACGGAATCAGGCTGTTCGGCCCATCACACCTGTGCTGACGCATGATGCCTTTCTGAAACCCTTTTGTCTCTGAGTTATCCGTATCCCTCTATTCCCAGCCTCTTCATGATCTATCAAGCTGCTTCTTAAACACTGCTACTGCATCTGCTCCCACCACCTCCTCTGGCAAGTGCTGGAAAAAAAAACTACCTGCTTTAAACTTGTCCCCTTTTACTTTAATCATACATAGATTGATCCCAGAGGCGACGGCTTTGTTATATGAGGAGAGATTGAAGAGTTTAGGCCTATACTCTCTGGAAGTTAGAAGAACGAGGGGGGGATCAAATTGAGGTATTCAAGATGTTAAAGGAGTGGATAAAATAGACGTGGAGCGGACACTTCCTCTTATGGGGCATTCTAGGACCAGACGGCATAGTCCTAGGATGAGGGGTAGCAAATCTAAAACAGAGTTGAGGAGAAACTACTTTTCCCAAGGGTTGTGAATTTGTGGAATCGGATCCCCCAAAGAGCAGTGGATACTGGGACAGTGAGTAAATTTAAGGAGGACTTAAACAGATTTTTAATTGGTAATGGATTGTAAGGCTATGGAGAGAAGGCGGGAAAATGGGGGTGAGGAGCATATCGGCTACGATCGAATGGCAGAGCAGACTCGATGGGCCAAATGGCCTAATTCTGCTCCTCTATCTTGTGAACTTACGTAAGAGAATTCTGTAGAATTCGAGACGTTGCCTGATACTGTTCACCTCGTTCAGGGGGAAATAGGTTGAGATAAAGCAGATAAAGGAAAACTGTTGAGGGGGCAGGGTAGGTCAGAGGACCTCCTCGTGGGTCTGCTCCTGGGCCTGGCCAAACTGGCCATCAACAGGTCCAGGCAGCGGGCCGTGGAGGGGGTCGTTAGGGCCGACTGCCTGCCCCTCTTCCGGGGTTACGTTAGAGCCCGGGTGTCCTTGGAGAAGGGGTACGCGGTGTCCACCAACACCCTAGAGTTGTTCAGGGAGAGGTGGGCACCGCAGGGAGTGGAGTACATTATTTCCTCCTCCAACTCTATTTTGATTTAATCCCTGCCCTCCCCTTCACTGTTTGATCACACAGCACTGCCCTTTGAGAAGAGCCCTGCTTGTCACTGGCCACTCTGTGGAATATAAATGAAGATTTACACCCTTGTTGTTTATCACTGTGTCCGACACCTCACCACACACCATGGGGGCTGGGGAAAAATAAACACTACCGCTGTCAGGTGGTACTGTCAAAATAAAAGAAAGAAGAAAAAAATAAATAAAAAGGAAGCTGTTCTCATGAGATGATGTTCAAGAGACTTGGAGGGGTTACCACAGATTTGACATTCTGGGCAAGAGATGTGTGAGAGAATGAGTTTTATTGGCAACGTGATGTGGAGAATGACTTGGAGAGCACTGGGAGCAGAGACAGTCTTGAGAGGAAATCAGATGGATACTGGAGGGAAATAAAGAGTCATGGTTACAGAGTTCGGAGCGGGTGGGAATGGGATCAAATGGATTGTTTTATCGAGAGTTGCCACAGCCCTCTCTGTGTTCTAATGACTCCATCATACTAAGGTCATAGTGTTAAGGTTACCAAAAGGGGAGGTGATGCCCGAGTGGTATTATCGCTGGATTGTTAAGGCAAAGACCCAGGTCATGTTCTGGGGTTTAAATTTTGCCACGGCAGATGGTGGAATTTGAATTCAATGTAAACTTGGAATTAAGAGTATAATGATGACCAGGAATCCATAGCCATTGTTTGGAAAAACCCAACTGGTTCATTAACGTCTGTTAGGGAAGGAATCTGCCACCCTTCCCTAGTTTGGCCTACACGTGACTCCAGACCCACAGCGATGCCCTCTGGACAATTAGGGAGGGGGCAATAAATGCTGACACCATCATCCTGTGAATTAAAAGAGGTAGTGTCCCCACCCTTGGACTGGGAGGCCTAGTTCAAGTCGAAAAAAACTTGATTGAGTTTTTTGAAGAATTAACAAAGAGGATTGATGAGGGCAGAGTGGTAGATGTGATCTATTTGGACTTCAGTAAGATGTTCGACAAGGTTCCCCACGGGAGACTAATTAGCAAGGTTAGATCTCATGGAATACAGGCAGAACTAGCCATTTGGATATAGAACTGGCTCAAAGGTAGAAGACAGAGGGTGGTGGGTGGAGGGTTGTTTTTCAGACTGGAGGCCTGTGACCAATGGAGTGACACAAAGATCGGTGCTGGGTCCTCTACTTTTTGTCATTTACATAAATGATTTGGATGTGAGCATAAGAGGTACAATTAGTAAGTTTGCAGGTGACACCAAAATTGGAGGTGTAGTGGACAGGGAAGAAGGTTATCTCAGATTACAACAGGATCTGGACCAGATGGGCCAATGGGCTGAGAAGTGGCAGATGGAGTTTAATTCAGATAAATACGAGGTGCTGCATTTTTGGAAAGCAAATCTTAGCAGAACTTATACACTTAATGGTAAGGTCCTAAAGAGTGTTGCTGAACAAAGAGATCTTGGAGTGCAGGTTCGTAACTCCTTGAAAGTGGAGTTGCAGGTAGATAGGATAGTGAAGAAGGCGTTTGGTATGCTTTCCTTGATTGGTCAGAGTATTGAGTACAGGAGTTGGGAGGTCATGTTGCAGCTGTACAGGACATTGGTTAGGCCACTGTTGGAATATTGCGTGCAATTCTGGTCTCCTTCTTATCGGAACGATGTTGTGAAACTTGAAAGGGTTCAGAAAAGATTTACACGGATGTTGCCAGGGTTGGAGGATTTGAGCTACAGGGAGAGGCTGAACATGCTGGGGCTGTTTTCCCTGGAGCGTCAGAGGCTGAGGGGTGACCTTATAGAGGTTTACAAAATTAGGGGCATGGATAGGATAAATAGACAAAGTCTTTTCCCTGGGGGTCGGGGAGTCCAGAACTAGAGGGCATAGGTTTAGGGTGAGAGGGGAAAGATATAAAAGAGACCTAAGGGGCAACTTTTTCACACAGAGGGTGGTACGTGTATGGAATGAGCTGCCAGAGGAAGTGGTGGAGGCTGGTAGAATTACAACATTTAAAAGGCATCTGGATGGGTATATGAATAGAAAGGGTTTGGAGGGATATGGGCCAGGTGCTGGCAGGTGGGACTAGATTGGGTTGGGATATCTGGTCGGCATGGACGGGTTGGACCGAAGGGTCTGTTCCCATACTGTACATCTCTATGACTCTAAATGTGGGCACTGAAACGCACAGTGGGTCAGGCAGCGCCCGAGGGGCAGGACAGTCGACATTTCGGGCATAAGCCCTTCATCAGGATTCCACACTTTTTGATCACGGCTCTCCAGCATCTGCAGTCCTCGCTTCCTCCTCAGAACTGAGTTCAAGTCCCGCCTTCACCAGAGGTGTTTAATAACATCTCTGAACGGGTAAAATAATTTTAAGAAAAGGTCGACTTGGAGATGGTAGCCCCTCAGAATGGGGACGATACATGGTCAAGGGAAGAATGAGGTTTTTGTTTTTAAAGGTCAGTCAGGCTTTTCCTCTGTGGGAGGGCATTCTGTTGCAGCAGAACACTGTCCCGTACCTACAGCCTGCCACTGGTGTATCAGAGAGATTCATGATTTATAGGTCAACCTTTTTGACAGCACAGTGACGTAGCCTCCATGGCCAATTTGGGAATTAAACTGGGGGACTCTGGCCCAGAGGCAGGGACACTACCCAGTGGGTGCCAGCGTTTGAGGCTGCTCATTGCCTATCCAAAGTTTGTCAGCCAAGGGTTGGAACATTGTCCTCCACTGGCGCCAGTGCAGCAGAAAGTTTTAATTATGTCCCATTTATCCAGGGCCTTTGGGTCAATGTGGGATTAGATTAGCGAGGTGGGTACTTTCGGCTGGTGCACACTAGTTAGGCCGAAGGATCCTGCTGTGTTCCCATGGGTCACACCACCACGAAGGGGTGACGCTCAGGACCCCACCACCGGTGTTAGCAGCACTACATTTGTATATCGCCTTCAAACTGTCCCACGCTAAGGAGCATTGCTGAGCAGCATTTGACACTGGGCCAACTGTGGGGATTTATTGGTGGAGGCGAGTGTGGAGGAGCAGAGCAAGGAGGTGTCCCGACCAAGAGTCAGTGCCTTAAAAGAGAGAGGGGGAGGCGGAGAGGTTTAGGGAGGGAGTCCTGGAGCTCAGGACCCCAGGAAACTGAAATGGATGGCGACCAAGTCCGGAGCGTGGGGAGGCGCAGGACAGTCTCACAGCATCACCCTCTCACAGGAAAGGGCATCCCATTGAAGCACAGCAAGATCCAACAGCCACGCTATGAGACGATGAGCTGACGATCTGATTTCACAATGTGCTTTAAATGATAATTATTGGTCAGAATACTGTGTGTGTGTGTCTGTGTGTGTGCACGTGAGTGTGTGTGTGTGTGTGTATGTGTCTGTGTGTGCTTGCATCTCTGTGTGTGTGTGCACATGCGTGTGAGTGTGTGTGTATTGGTGCATATGTGTGTGTCTGTGTATGTGTGTACGTGTGTGTGCATGTGTGTGTGTCTGTGCGCGAGTGTACGTTTGTGTCTGTATGTCTTCATCTCTGTGTGTTTGAGTATGTGTGTGTGTGTTGGTGCATGTGTGGGTGTGTGTGTGTGTATGAACGTGTGTGTGAGTGTGCACGTGTATGTATGTGTCTGTGATGGATTACTGGGCTAATGGTAGACTACTTGGTAGTGTGGATGAGCAGAGGGATCTTGGTGTCCATGTACACAGATCTTTGAAAGTTGCCACCCAGGTAAATAGAGCTGTGAAGAAGGCATATGGTATACTGGGCTTTATTGGTAGAGGAATTGAGTTCCAGAGTCCTGAGGTCATATTGCAGTTGTTTAAGACTCTGGTGCGGACTCATCTGGAGTATTGTGTGCAGTTTTGGTCGCCATATTATAGGAAGGATGTGGAGGCATTGGAACGAGTGCAGAGGAGGTTTACCAGGATGTTGCCTGGTATGGTAGGAAGATCGTATGAGGAAAGGCTGAGGCACTTGGGGCTTTTCTCATTGGAGAAAAGAAGGTTTAGGGGAGATTTGATAGAGGTGTACAAGATAATTAGGGGTTTAGATAGGGTTGACAGTGAGGACCTTTTTCCGCTAATGAAGTCAGCTGTTACTAGGGGACACAGCTTTAAATTAAGGGGTGGTAGGTATAGGACAGATGTTATGGGTAGATTTTTTACTCAGCGGGTTGTGAGTTCATGGAATGCCCTGCCAGTATCAGTGGTGGACTCTCCCTCTTTATGGTCATTTAAACGGGCATTGGACAAGCATATGGAGGTTATTGGGCTAGTGTAGGTTAGGTAGGCTTCGGTTGGCGCAACATCGAGGGCCGAAGGGCCTGTACTGCGCTGTATTTTTCTATGTTCTATGTCTGTGTGCGTGTACAAGTGTGTGTGTGTGTGTGTGTGCACGTGTATGTGTGTGTGCGTGGGGGGGGGGGGTTGTTTAGCTCCCCCTTGGCAAATCTTCTGAAATGGTGCCTCCAAACCAGGTGACAAGTCCGTGGCTGTTTGCCTCGTTCACACTGTGCCACTGCCCCTGGCCTGCTACAAGGCTCCTGTGCATCTCCACTCCATTGGGGTCTGAGCAAGCTCTGAGCTTTGAGATTTCCCATTCAAGCAGCACAGAGTCTGTCACTGAAAGAGCTCTGACCGAGCTAATGAGCTGGGCTCCTGGAGCCAACAAAGCCCTGAATTAGATTCCAGGGGCTTTGGTTACAGTAAGAATGTGATCAAGCTCTTGATTACCATTCATAGTGAATTTCTATAGAGGAATAACTTTGTCAGGCCCCGGCATAAACAGAATGACATGCCCGGGCTATTCAGAGCCTGAATGTATAGTGGCATGTCCCATCTTGTTCTGTTGGCAGCTGTGCCTGAGGTGGCATTTTGTACCGTCAACTGTATTGCAGTGTTGGTTTCGATTATGTGGAGGAAATCCTATCCTGTTCACTCCCAGTGGCACAGCCCCAACCACAACACACACACACAAACACTCATACACACAGGCACACACAGACACATACACACACACAGACACACACACACACTCACACACTATCCACACACACCATACAACCACACACACACACTAACACAGAAACACACACCATACAAACACACATGCACAAACACATAGTGACATACATGCACAGAAACACACACACATACACATATACAGATAAACACACACTCAACGACATGCACGCAGACTCACACATATAAATGCACACACAGAAGCCCGCATCCACACACATACACACACACACACACACACACACACACACACACACAGATTCAGATACATATAGACAAACACACACGCAGGGTGACACACGTGGAATCACATACATGCACACACACACACTTGGACACTCATACACCCACACACACTGATATATAAACACACACAGACACCCGCACACCATATGTGCACACACATGTACATACAGACACACATGCACACACCTACACACATGCACATGCACATCCACATTCCCACATACACAGACATACACATGCAGACCTATGCATGCACACAGATGTGATTTCAGGTACACACACACACACACACACCACTCCATTCACTCCTACTGCAATGATTTTAAAAGCTGACCCTCCATCCTTTATCTCCCGTTGTCCCATTGCATCTGTAGTTTTGACATCAGGAGGTTTTAAAGCTCAAAGCCAGGGCAGGTTGAGATTCTGAATGCCGCACTGAGAGAGGGTGGACCTGTCAGAGGTGCTGTCTTTTAGTACTAAACACTGACCCATCTGCCCTCTGGGATCGGTGTAAGTCATCTCACAAACACGACTGGACAAAGATCGGCAGAGTACAGCAACTGAATCTGATAGAAGTGCATGAATTAGGAACAGGAGTAGGCCACTCTGCCCCTCTAAGCCTACCTTACCATTTAATAACAGCAAGACTCCTCTGTCTGTGGATGTAGCTCCACTTTCCAATCTTCCTGCAATAACCTCTGACCCCACCCTTGTCAGTCAGGTGACCTGGTCCCTATCTCATCGCTGTCTGTGGGAGCTGACTGTGTGCAAATTGATTGCTGCATTTCCTACATGACCAAAGAGTTTCGTTGACTGCAAATTGCCTGTGGGCTGTGAAAGGTGCCCTTGTGGCATCTGTACGAGTGAATTCGAATAGCCCCCAAACCTTACTTGCACAGAATTTCAAATGAATCCAACCCTTCCCTGTTCATTCCGGATTCAACCCCTTTTTGGGAGTAGAAACTATTCCAAAAAATTCTCTCAGATATATCGTCATGCTTTCAACTTGAACATTAGTGCTGGGTCAAGTAATGATCCTGAAGGGGTTAACGACCATGGTACATTGGCTCCAGCCATTCTACTGATGTCACACAAACAGTCTGTGTTGGAGACCAGAGGGTACTATGCTAGCTTTCAGAGGGAGCAGATGGATCTGTACCGGCTCCAGAAAGTCTTAGTCATGATACCTGACCAAACAGAGTTGTAGTTCCATCCAGTGACTCCATCTACACTTCCTGCTGCCTGGGGAAAGCTGCCAACATCATCAAAGACCCTGCCCACCCCAGTTCGACCCTCTTCCATTGGGGCAGAAGGTATAAAAGTTTGAAAACACATACCAACAGATTCAAGAACAGCTTCTTCCCGGCTGTTATCAGACTTATGAACAGACTTCTCATATGTTAGAGTTGATCTTTCTCTGCACCTTCTCTGTGGCTGTAACAGTACACCTGCATTCTATTCTATGAATCTGATGTACTTATGTAAAGTAGGATTTGTCTGGATAGCATATAAAACAACACGATTCACTATCTCAGTACATTTTGAGTCTGGTACAGCATGGAAACAGACCTTTCAGTCCAACTCATCCACACTGACCAGATATCCTAAGTTAATCTACTCCCATTTGCCAGCACTTGGCCCATATCACTCTAAAGTCTTTCTATTCATGTACCCTTCCAGATGCCTTTTAAATGTTGTAATTGTACCAGCCTCCACCACTTCCTCTAGCAACTCGTTACATACACGTACCACCCTCTGTGTGAAAAACGTGCCCTTCTATGACTCTATTAGATCGGCCTAAGATAAAGGAGGATCGGTGGTAGTGAACTACCAGAAACAGCCCTTTCCTGCTACCACAGATGGATAGAGATGGAAAGTACACAAGGATCCAGAAACGGTCAAAGGGGCAAATATCACTACCACAGACTCAAAGGGTTTATGATGAATGTGAGGGTAAAAGGAAGCAATTAGGAGCAAGACTTGGTCATAATCTATCTACTGCCTCATGGAACAGGGTATGGCTGGAGTGGCGAGGTCTTTGATGATTTTGACTGCTTTCCTGAGGCAGCGGGGAATGTGGATGGATCTCCCCGTTGGGGAGGAGATCATGTTTTGAGCAGTGAGTGCACCAACTCTCAGTTACCTTCTCCCCAGCCCCACACCCCCTCCCATTTATCTCTCCACCCCTGACGCTCTGAGCCACATGCCTGATGAAGGGCTCCTGCCCAAAACGTCGATTTTCCTGCTCCTTGGATGTTGCCTGACCTTCTGTGCTTTTCCAGCACTCATCAGGACTCTAATCTCCAGCATCTGCAGTACCCACTTAGAGTCATAGAGATATGGAGCATGGAAACAGACCCTTCAATCCAACCCGTCCACGCTGACCAGATATCCCAACCCAATCTAGTCCCACCTGCCAGCGCTCGGCCCATATCCCTTCAAACCCTTCCTATTCAGATACCCATCCAAATGCCTCTTAAATGTTGCAATTGTACCCGAATCCACCACTTCCTCTGGCAGCTCATTCCATACACGTACCACCCTCTGTGTGAAAAAGTTGCCCCTTAGGTCTCTTTCATATCTTTCCCCTCTCACCCTAAACCTATGCCCTCTAGTTCTGGCCCCCCCCCACCCCAGGGAAAATACTTTGCCTATTTACCCTATCCATGCCCCTCATAATTTTGTAAACCTCTATAAGGTCACCCCTCAGCCTCCGACGCTCCAGGGTAAACAGCCCCAGCCTGTTCAGCCTCTCCCTATAGCTCAAATTCTCCAACCCTGGCAACATCCTTGTAAAACCTTTCTGAACCCTTTCATGTTTCACGACATCTTTCCAATAGGAAGGAGACCAGAATTGCACGCAATATTCCAATAGTGGCCTAACCGATGTCCTGTACAGCTGCAACATGACCTCCCAATTCCTGTACTCAATACTCTGACCAATAAAGGAAAGCATACCAAACACCTTCTTCACTATCCTATCTACCTGCAACTCCAATTTCAAGGAACTATGAACCTGCACTCCAAGGTCTCTTTGTTCAGCAACACTCCCTAGGACCTTACCATTAAGTGTATAAGTTCTGCAAAGATTTGCTTTCCCAAAATGCAGCACCTCGCATTTATCTGAATTAAACTCCATCTGCCACTTCTCAGCCCATTGGCCCATCTGGTCCAGATCCTGTTGTAATCTGAGGTAACCTTCTTCGCTGTTCACTACACCTCCAATTTTGGTGTCACCTGCAAACTGGCGAACTGTACCTCTTATGCTCACATCCAAATCATTTATGTAAATGACAAAAAGTTGAGAACTCCACTAGTCACAGGCCTCACTCCAACAGTCACAGACTATTACTTGATTGGTAAGAAATTGCAGCAAACTACTATGCAGAGGGATCTGGGTATCCTTGTGCAGGAATCACAAAACGCTGGTTTGCAAGTGCAGCAGGTAGTTAAGAAGGCGAATGGAATTTTGTCCTTCATTGCTGGAGGGATTGAATTTAAAAACAGGGAGGTTATGCTGCAGCTGTACAGGGTGTTGGTGAGGCCACATCTGGAGTACTGTGTGCAGTTTTGGTCTCCTTACATGAGAAAGGATGTACTGGCCCTGGAGGGGATGCAGAGGAGGTTCTCTAGGATGGTTCTGGAGTTGAGGGGGTTGGCTTATGAGGAGAGACTGAGTAGACTGGGATTATATTCACTGGAATTTAAAGGGGGGGGGATCTTATAGAAACATATAAAATGATGAAGGGAATAGATAAGATAGAGCTCGAGAGGATGTTTCCACTGGCGGGTAAAACTAGGACAAGAGGGTATAGCTTCAAAATTAGGGGGAGCAGATTTAGGACAGAATTGAGAAGGAATTTATTAGATTAGATTAGATTAGATTAGATTACGTACAGTGTGGAAACAGGCCCTTCGGCCCAACAAGTCCACACCGCCCCGCCGAAGCGTAACCCACCCATACCCCTACATCTACATCTACCCCTTACCTAACACTATGGGCAATTTAGCATGGCCAATTCACCTGGCCTGTACATCTTTGGACTGTGGGAGGAAACCGGAGCACCCGGAGGAAACCCACGCAGACACGGGGAGAACGTGCAAACTCCACACAGTCAGTCGCCAGAGGGTTGGGAATCTGTAGAATTCCCTGTCCAGGGAAGCAGGTGAGGCTACCTCATTGAATGTTTTTAAAGCTAAAATATTTTTTTTTGAACGGTAAAGGGATTAAGGGTGGGTAAGTGGGGCTGAGGCCATGATAAAGATTAGCCATGGTCTTATTGAATGGCGGAGCAGGCTGGAGGAGCCAGAGGGCCTACTCCTGCTCCTAGTCCGTATGACCTCTTGTGTTAAATTGTTCCAGTTAAAATAGGGCCTTGCTGGTGTCTGTTGTGATTAGACCTAATCTCCCCATATCCCAGGGAAAAAGCAAGGCAACAGCAATCAATCCCAACGAATGTGGGCCGCGGGTGACAGAAAGGCACGAGCCCGTCCTGCGTTTGGAAATGCCTCTTGGCTCAAAATCGCTTCCAAAGATCTATCAACCTGAAAGAGCACTGCACGAAATGGAGATAAAGAGAGTGACGGCAGGATTGAAATCTAATCTTGAAACCCAGGATTACTATAAGGCAACGTTCCAGCTGGTAATAAAACAATATCTGCTTGATAACTCTGCTAATGAGGAATGTAAGAAACCGTGAGGGGGGGGGAGGAGATGAAGAGATTATTCAGTCAGTGGAAGCCGTTCCATTTCTGAAACATGTTCCCAGCTTTAAGCTCTACCTGGCACCCACTCATGAATCTCACTGTAGCCAGTCCTCACCAGCACACGGCATACAGCGTTCACAAGGGAGAAGGCCTCTTGCTGAGATATTTGTATCATCGATAGTCACAGGTGAGGTACTGGAAGACTGGAGGTTGGCAAACGTGGTGCCACTGTTTAAGAAGGATGGTAAAGACAAGCCAGGGAACTATAGACCGGTGAGCCTGACTCGGTGGTGGGCAAGTTGTTGGAAGGAGTCCTGAGGGACAGGATGTACATGTATTTGGAAAGTCAAGGATTGATTAGGGATAGTCAACATGGCTTTGTGCGTGGGAAATCATGTCTCACAAACTTGGTTTAGCTTTTTGAGGAAGTAACAAAGAGGATTGATGAGGGCAGAGCAGTAGATGTGATCTATATGGACATCAGTAAGGCATTTGACAAGGTTCCCCATGGGGGACTGGTTAGCAAGGTTAGATCTCACGGAATACAGGGAGAACTAGCCATTTGGATACAGAACTGGCTCAAAGGTGGAAGACAGAGGGTGATGGTGGAGGGTTGTTTTTCAGACTGGAGGCCTGTGACCAGTGGAGTGCCACAAGGATCGGTGCTGGGCCCTCTACTTTTTGTCATTTACATAAATGATTTGGATGCGAGCATAAGAGGTACAGTTAGTAAGTTTGAAGATGACACCAAAATTGGAGGTGTAGTGGACAAAGAAGAGGGTTACCTCAGATTACAACAGGATCTGGACCAGATGGGCCAATGGGCTGAGAAGTGGCAGATGGAGTTTAATTCAGATAAATGTGAGGTGCTGCATTTTGGGAAAGCAAATCTTAGCAGGACTTATACACCTAATGGTAAAGTCCTAGGGAGTGTTGCTGAACAAAGAGACCTTGGAGTGCAGGTTCATAGTTCCTTGAATTTGGAATCACAGGTAGATAGGATAGTGAAGAAGGCGCCTTCTTCACTATCCTATCTATTTGCGACTCCACTTTCAAGGAGCTATGAACCTGTACTCCAAGGTCTCTTTGTTCAGCAACACTCCCTAGGACTTTACCATTAAGTGTATAAGTCCTGCTAAGATTTGCTTTCCCAAAATGCAGCACCTCGCATTTATTTGAATTAAACTCCATGTGCCACTTCTCAGTCTAATGACCCATCTGATCAAGATTCCATTGTACTCTGAGGTAGCCTTCTTTGCTGCCCAGAAGACTGGATTTGACAAGTCTGTTAGGTTTTAAAACGCCCCCTTTTAAATTAGGAAGACTTTTCAGAACGACCACGGAGAGACATGTCTATGTGATCTGGTTGCCATGGGGGTGTGGATGTCACTTAAACAGAAACCTATTGGAGTCAAGTGACAATTTTCACACCCCACGCCTATTACAATAAAAGGAAGGGCTCTTGTGGGCTTGTGATAGTGTCCCTACCTCTGGGTTAGGGGGCCTGGGTTCAAATCCCACCTGCTCCAGAGATGTGTGGTAACACCTCTGAACAGGTTAATTGTAAATATATAAAGGGGTGGTTAGTTTGATAGAGAGAGAGAGAGAGAAATGAGGTAGCTACTGCTGTGGGAAAGGAATAGGGTCGTTTTGTGTTTACAACCACTCAGGATGAAGGTGAGAGCTGTGAAATAACTCCATAGAGGCAGAGATCCCATCACCCTTTATATACACAGGGAGAGTCCCTGACACTGACCCAGCTCCCTCAGAGCCAGTTCTTAGAGTGAGCAGAACCCCTGACCCTCCCGTTTCTATCTGTCAGCCAGGGCTCCCTGATTGGACCAGGTTAACAGCCCCGATCAGGGAACTCAGATTCTATGAGGACTGGCTGACCTCGTTACAATCATTACAAGTTGGTTTGCTGTTCAGAAGGAAAAAGGACAGGAGCTATGGTGATGTTAGGAGAAAGGAGTCACTGAGGTACATCTTCCATCCTGAATCCTCAGACTGTGCTCAGCAATGTTAGAGTTGACGTTTCTCTGCGTCGCCTCTGTAGTGGTGACACCAGACTGTTCTATCACCCTGATGTACTCATGCAAGGTAGGATTTGCCTGGATAGCATGCAAAATAATATTTTTCACTTTATCTCGGTACACGGGACAATAACAAATCGAATCGAATCGATGGTTGTGGATGGAAAATCTGGAAGACAGTCAGGACTGCAAACCTGGGCGGCACGGTGGCACAGTGGTTAGCACTGCTGCCTCACAGCGCCAGAGACCCGGGTTCAATTCCCGCCTCAGGCGACTGACTGTGTGGAGTTTGCACGTTCTCCCCGTGTCTGCGTGGGTTTCCTCCGGGTGCTCCGGTTTCCTCCCACAGTCCAAAGATGTGCAGGTCAGGTGAATTGGCCATGCTAAATTGCCCGTAGTGTTAGTTAAGGGGTAGATGTAGGGGAATGGGTGGGTTGCGCTTCGGCGGGGCGGTGTGGACTTGTTGGCCCAAAGGGCCTGTTTCCACACTGTAAGTAATCTAATCTAATCTAATCTAAAAACCTTGGAAGCCGGAGTTGATAGATGTGAAACTAGGAGAGCACAGCAGCATTCGAGAAGCAGGAAAGTCAACGTTCCGGGCTGGGTTCCTTTGTGAGGACCTTCCTGCTCCTCGGATGCTGTCTGACCTGCTGTGCTCTTCCACCCCGAACATCTATCAAACGGGGCAGTGGGGGGTAAAGTGCCTGAGTAAGGATAAAGACTCTGTGGGTTGCCTTCGCTCATTCTGAGAGGAGACCTGATTGAGCTAACAGTCCGTGACAGCACAGGAAGAGGCCATTTGGCCGGCTTTCAGAACGAGCAGTTCGCCCAGCGCCACTTCGGCACCATCTGTCCCATCACCCTGCACATTCTTCCTGTTCGGCTCCCTCTCCATGGACCCTGCCTCTACCACACACTTAGGCAGCACATTCCAGGTGCCAACCCCTCGTTACGTGAAAACATTTCACCTCATTTCACTCTTGCCTCTTTCGCCAGGCTCCTTCGATATGTCCCTTCTGGTTCTCGGTCCCTTCACCAGTGGGAATGGTCTGCTGTGTCCTGGCACCCTCCTGGTCACCTCCCAACCTCCCCTTTTCCACAGAGAACGGTCCCAATGTCACTAATTAACATGAGAAAATAGGAAATGGCAAGGGAAGGTGATGATCTTGGCTTCTTCTCTCATTTCTTGCCATTGGGGGTTGGTTAGTTTAGGTGGCTGGACAGTTGCTCTGCAATGCGAGAGTAATGCCAACAACGTGGCTTCAGTTCCCACAATTCTCCTTCTCAACCTCTCCCCTTGCCTGAGGCGTGGTGACCCACAGGTTAAACTAGTCACCCTCCAATGAGGGAAGCCCTCTGGAGCTACAGTGACCTTTTTCCTCCAGGGTCAGAGGTTGAGGGCGTGATCTTATAGAGGTTTACAAAACTCATGGGATGCGGGGAAAATTACAACATTTAAAGGACAGCTAGTTTTGAGAAGATTTGTAGCTCAGGTTGAGGTTCTGGATGTAGGTTTGCTCGTTGAGCTGGAAGGTTCGTTTTCAGATGTTTTGTCACCATACTAGGTAACATCATCTGCTCACTGAAGATGTTACCTAGTATGGTGACGAAACGTCTGAAAATGAACCTTCCAGCTCAGCGAGCAAAGCTCCATCCAGTTTAAAAGACATTTAGATGGAAACATGAATATGAAAGGTTTAGAGGGATATGGGCCAAGTGCAGGCAGGTGGGACTAGTTTAGTTTGGGATTATGGTTGGCATGGACTAGTTGGACTGAATGGTCTGTTTCCATGCTGTGTGACTCTATAACTATGAGGGTGAATGGCAGGTGTCTTTTTCCTAGGGTGGGGGATTTCAAGGCTAGGGGGCATATTTTTAAGGTGAGAGGAGAGAGATTTAAAAAGGACACAGGGGGCAAATATTCTACACAGAGCATGGTTGGTGTGTGGAATGAACTGCCAGAGGAAGTGGTGGATGTGGGGACAATTACAGCATTTAAAAGACATTTGGATGGAAACAAGAATAGGGAAGGTTTGGAGGGATATGGGCCAAGCGCAGGCAGGTGGGACTCGATTAGTTTGGGATTATGGTCGGTGTGGACTGGTTGGACAAAAGGGTCTGTTTCCATGTTATGTAACTTTATGATTGTCTGTGTGGAGTTTGCACGTTCTCTCCAGCGGGTTATCTCTGGGTGCTCCAATATCCTCCCACGTTCCAAAGACGTGCGGGTTAGGGTGGATTGGCCATGCTACGTTGCTCCGTAGTGCCCAGGGCTGTGCAGGCTAGGGTGGGTTAGCCATGGGGAAATGCGAGGTTGTGGGGATAGGGTCGGGGGATGGGCGTGGGTGGGATGCTCTTTGGAAGGACTCGCCGGGCCGAATGGTCTGCTTCCACACTGTCGAGCTCCTGTGAAGATGGGCTGAGTGGCCTTTTTCAGTGTCTCCTCTCTCCGACTGGGAGAGCACGGTCTCTGGGACTCCACTGGTCCTCAGGTACCCCGTGAGGGGAGGTAATGACGAAGCGTAGTCCCCTAGGAAATCAGGGCCTTCTATCCAACCCTCTTCAGCAGCCTTTCCCAACAAAGAATTCATCAGCATCGGAAAGGTTTGCATGAGTTCCAAATTTCCACTGGCCTTTCCATGAAGAGGTGCTGGCTGGCCTGGAGTTTGAGCTAAGGTCCCTCCTCCGCAAGCTGCGTCTGATTTTCTCCCTGCAGCACGGGAAATAGCTGCTCCCTATCTCCCCCATCAAACCCTTCCACCACAGTTGAAATCTATGGAACGGTGTGGCACGGCTCCATTTGCCTACAGGGTTGCCAACTCTCGCTGGACTCGGTTCCGAACCTGCATTCCACCTCCAGACACTGCACTGGGTCAAACATTTTGTGTTGCATTCATAACTAGAAAAGCTGAATGTACCTAGCTCACGGCAGCAATCTTTCATGGGATTGTAAGGAAAACTCAAAACCAAAATACAAAAACGTTTTTACTGGTCTGGACTGCGTGAAGGATGTGGTTGTATTTTGCCAGACAAGTCATACGTGTCAGGTAACTGAAAAACTCAGCATAAAACCTTTAATGCTCATTTCCTGCACTTGAGAAACCCTTTACAAGAGTCTGCATAGGACCCCTGCCAAATACAAAAGGTGGAGATCAGTATTTATTGACCATAGATGCAGGGAGAAAGTTCCCGAGGGTGGATGTGTCCAGAACCAGGGGTGATAGTCAGAGGATTTGGGGTGGACCGTGTAGGACGGAGATGGAGAGACTTTTCTGTGGGATTCACTCCCACAGGAAGTAGCTGATACCAAAACATTGAATGTCTTCAAGAGGCGGCATGGTGGCTCAGTGTTCTCAAATTGTGAAAGATGGTGGAAGCTGATTGCATAAGTAATTTTAGTTGGAAGTTGGATAGATTCTTGAGGATGAAGAACTGTGAGAGTCACAGGCAAGTAGCCTGTGGGGTGGCATGGTGGCTCAGTGGTTAGCATTGCTGCCTCCCAGCGCCAGGGACCCGGGTTTGATTCCAGCCTCGGTCAACTGTCTGTGTGGAGTTGGCATGTTCTCCCCGCATCTGCGTGGGTTTCCTCTGGGTGCTTTGGTTTCCTCCCACAGTCCAAAGATGTGCAGGTTAAGTTGAATTGGCCATGGGAAATTGCCCAGGGATGTGTAGGTTAGGTGCATTAGTCAGGGGTAAATGTAGAGTAAAAGGGCAGAGGAATGGGTCTGGGTAGGATGCTCTTCAGAGGGTTGGTGTGGATTTGTTGGGCCGAAGGGCCTATTTCCACACTGTGGGGATTATATGAAGGTGGCTCGAGATAGCATGTGGGGCAAATGGTGTGGACTTGTTAGGCCGAAGGGCCTGTTTCCATACTGTAGGGAAACTAATCTAAAGGTTATGGGGAGAAAGCAGCATTAGGTTACTGAGTTGGACAATCAGCCATAATCGTGATGAAAGGCGGAGCAGCCTTGAAGGGCTGAATGGCCTCCTCCTGCTGCTATCTTTGATGTTTTATATAATGAATATGTTTATTAGACTTTTCAGAGGTCACTCTGTTTCACAGTATCACAGCACAGAAAGGCAATGTTACAAAGGCCAGTCATCAACAGGGACCAGATTAATTCCCTGCTTCAGGCATCAAATCCTACTGTGGAATCTGCCTTCCAATTAAATTCATCGAATCCAGTCATGAAATTCAAAGGACTCTCGTGGTAGTGTCCCTATCTCTGAGCCAGGAGGCCTGAACCTAAATCCCAGACAGATTAAATGTGAGATCCTAGCGAGCCAGAGGATGAGGACTATTGGCTAGAACTGGAACATCAAGGTTTAAAAAGAAAGGAAGAGATGAGGGAAGTTTTTTTTTTCTGAGGGTTTGTAAGTCTTTGGAATCCCCTTCCTCAAAAGGCAGTGGGTGTAGAATCTTTAAATGTTTTTAAAGGAGATCGATTCTTGATGGCCAAGGAGATGAAGGACTAATCGTGACAGAATGTCCACAGCACAGGAGCAGGCCAAACAGCTCACTAAGTCTGACCCTCCAAACTGACCAGCTCACCCAGACCCTAATCTGACCCTCTGAACTGACCAGTCCACCCAGATCATACTCTGACCCTCTGAACTGACCAGCCCACCCAGACCCTACTCTGACCTTCCAAACTGACCAGCCCACCCAGACCCTGCTCTGACCCTCTGAACTGACCAGCCCATCCAGACCCTGCTCTGACCCTCTGAACTGACCAGCCCACCCAGACCCTGCTTTGACCCTCTGAACTGACCAGCCCACCCAGACCCTACTCTGACCCTCTGAACTGACCAGCCCACCCAGACCCTACTCTGACCCTCTGAAGTGACCAGCCCACCCAGACCCTACTCTGACCCTCTGAACTGACCGGCCCACCCAGACCCTACTCTGACCCTCTGAAGTGACCAGCCCACCCAGACCCTGTAACCCTGCATTTCCCATGGCCAATCCATCCTAACCTTCGGCCTGTGAGAGGAAGCCAGAGCAAACCCAGGCAGACATGTGGAGAATGTGCATACTCCATGCAGACAGTCACACGAGATTGGGATCGAACCCAGGCAGCAATTCTATTCACTGAACTACCGTGGGATATGCAGCAATGTTAGAGTTGAGGTTAAAATCAGATTCAGCCAGGATCTTATTGAATGATGGAACAGGATACTGTTTCTTGTCGGTATGTTTGCCTTCGCTGGCGTGAATGGGGACAGCTCAGTGGTTAGCCCTGCTGGCTCACAGCGCCAGGACCTGGGTTCGATTCTACCCTCGGGGAGCTGTCTGTGTGGAGTTTGCACATTCTCCCCATGTCTGCGTGGGTTTCCTCCGGGTGCTCCGGTTTCCTCCCACAGTCCAAAGGTGTGCAGGTTAGGGTGGATTGGCCATGCTAAATTGCCCCATAGTGTCCAGGGATGTACAGGTTAGGGTGGATTGACTGTGCTAAATTGTCCCATAGTGTCCAAGGATGTGCAGGTTAGGGTGGATTAGCCATGCTAAATTGTCCCAGGGTGTCCAGGGATGTGCAGGTTAGGGTGGATTGGCCGTGTTAAATTGTCCCATAGTGTCCAAGGATGTGCAGGTTAGGGTGGATTGGCCGTGCTAAATTGCCCATAATGTTCAGGGATGTGCAGGTTAGGATGGATTAGCCATGCTAAATTGCCCCATAGTGTCCAGGGATGTACAGGTTAGGATGGATTGACCATGCTAAATTGTCCCATAGTGTCCAAGGATGTGCAGGTTAGGGTGGAGTGGCCATGCTAAATTGTCCCATAGTGCCCAGGGATGTGCAGGTTAGGGTGGATTGGCCGTGCTAAATTGTCCCATAGTGTCCAGGGATGTGCAGGTTAGGGTGGAGTGGCCATGCTAAATTGTCCCAGGGTGTACAGGGATGTGCAGGTTAGGGTGGATTGGCCATGCTAAATTGTCCCGTAGTGTCCAGGGATGTGCAGGTTAGGGTGGATTGGCCATGCTAAATTGTCCCAGGGTGTCCAGGGATGTGCAGGTTAGGGTGGATTGGCCGTGCTAAATTGTCCCATAGTGTCCAGGGATGTGCAGGTTAGGTTGGATTGACCATGCTAAATTACCCCACAGTGTCCAGGGATGTGCAGGTTAGGTTGGATTGACCATGCTAAATTACCCCACAGTGTCCAGGGATGTGCAGGTTAGGGTGGATTGGCCATGCTAAATTGTCCCATAGTGCCCAGGGATGTGCAGGTTAGGGTGGATTGGCCACGCTAAATTGTCCCATAGTGTCCAGGGAGGTGAGGGTTAGGATGGATTGACCGTACTAAATTGTCCCATAGTGTCCAGGGATGTGCAGGTTACAGTGGATTAGCCATGCTAAATTGTCCCATAGTGCCCAGGGATGTGCAGGTTAGGATGGATTGACCATGCTAAATTGCCCATAGTGCCCAGGGATGAGCAGGTTAGGGTGGATTGGCCATTCTAAATTGCCCATAGTGCCCAGGGATGAGCAGGTTAGGGTGGATTGGCCATGCTAAATTGCCCCTGGTGTTCAGGGATGTGCAGGTTAGGGTAGATTGGCCATGCTAAATTGTCCCAGGGTGTCCAGGGATGTGCAGGTTAGGGTGGATTGGCCATGCTAAATTGCCCCTAGTGTTCAGGGATGTGCAGGTTAGGGTGGATTGGCCATGCTAATTTGTCCCATAGTGTTCAGGGATGTGCAGGTTAGGGTGGATTGGCCATGCTAAATTGCCCAATAATGTCCAGGGATGTTCAGGTTAGGGTCGATCGGCCATGCTAATTTGCCCATAGTGCCCAGGGATGTGCAGGTTAGGGAGGACTGGCCGTGCTAAATTGCCCATAGTGCCCAGGGATGAGCAGGTTAGGGTGGATTGGCCATGCTAAATTGCCCCATAGTGTCCAGGGATGTGCAGGTTAGGGTGGATTGGCCATGCTAATTTGTCCCATTGTGCCCAGGGATGTGCAGGTTAGGGTGAATTGGCCGTGCTAATTTGTCCCATTGTGTCTAGGGGTGTGACGGTTAGGATGGATTGACCTTGCTAAATCGCCCCATGGTGTCCAGGGATGTGCAGGTTTGGGTGGATTGGCCACGCTAAACTCCCCCTAGTGTCCAGGGATGTGCAGGTTAGGATGGATTGACCATGCTAAATTGTCCCATTGTGCCCAGGGATGTACAGGTTAGGGTGGATTGACCGTACTAAATTGCCCATCGTGTTCAGGGATGTGCAGGTTAGGGTGGATTGGCCATGCTAATTTGCCTCATAGTGCCCAGGGATGTGCAGGTTAGGGTAGGTTGGCCATGGGAAATGCAGGGTTACAGGGATAGGGTATGGGGTGGGTCAGGTAGGGATGCTCTCCAGAGGGTTGGTGTGGATGGGCCAAATGGCCTGTTTCCACAACGTGGGGATTCTATGAGAATCATAGAATCTCTACAGTGTGGAAATAGGCCTTTCAGCCCAACAAGCCCACACCAACTCTCCGAAGAGTTACCCACCCAGACCCATTCCCCTCCCCCATTATCCTCCATTTACCCCTGACTAATGCACCTAACCTGCACATCCCTGAACACTGTGAGGCAATTTAGCATGGCCAATCCACCCTAACCCGCATATCTTTGGATTGTGGGAGGAAACCGGAGCACCCGGACAGATACTGGAAGAATGTGTAAACTCCACACAGTCGCCCGAGGCTGGAATTGAACCTGGGTCCCTGGCACCATGAGATCCAAGCAGGGCCAGGAAATTTGCCGTCCTGCCTGCCTGCATATCCATGCGTAAGAACATGACTCTTAACTCCCCTCTGAGGTGATGATTTGGAGATGCCGGTGTTGGACTGGGGTGTACAAAGTTAAAAATCACACAACACCAGGTTATAGTCCAACAGGTTTAACTAGCTTTCGGAGTGCTGCTCCTTCATCAGGTGTGGTTCATGAAGGGGAGTGGGGGCATTTAGGGGCAGGGAACAAATGGTGGTCATGTCCTAAAGGGGGCTGACATCACATTCCAAATGCAGTGTTTGTTACATTCCTGGATTTGTCAGGCCAATCCTGGAGCCCTGTGGCTGGTGGGGGATGGGGTGAGTTTTATGGGCATAGCAGAGAGCGCAATCCCCTACTTTAAACCACCAGGAGGCAGTAGCCAGTCCAGTCTGGTGGTCACTGCTGTAGAAAGTGCTTCTCCCTACTCTGGGTGTTGACTGACTGACAGAGAGATGAATGGTTGCTGCAATAGAATTCTGACTTTATTAAAAACCAATTTGAAGTTGATAGTCTGACTGGAGATAACAAGCTTGGCAATCAGCTCCCTGCTCACTTGGTGAATAAAAGGAAACGGTTTGCATTTGCATAGCACCTCGGGGGGGCCATCAGCCCAATTCATGACCATGTCCTGTACAGTTGAGATGTGGCCCATTTGCGAAGTGGCCCGGGAAGCGATGATGCCAAGAGAAGGGGCAAAACAGGCTCAAAGCTGTGGGGGTACAAGCTGGTCTTGCCAGCTGTACCCTTGTCTCCAGAAAGGAGTAAGACTTTGTTTCGAACCCATTACTCATGCCTAATGTTTAAGCTAAGTCTACCTCCATAAGGAGCCTCCAAACGAGACAGTGGGACGTTATGTTTAGGTTGTACAGGACGTTGATGAGACCACTTCTGCAGTACTGTGTACATTTCTGGTTGCCCTGTTATAGGAAGGATATTATTAAGCTGGAGAAGGTGCGGAAAAGATTTACTAGGATGTTACTGGGAATGGACGGTTTGAGCAACAGGGAGAGGCTGAATAGTCTGGGACTGTTCTTCCTGGAGCATCGGAGGCTGAAGGGTGACCTTACAGAGGTTTATAAAATCATGAGGGGCATAGATAGGGTGAATAGCCAAGGTCTTTTCCCTGGGGTGGGGGAGTCCAAAACTAGAGGGTATAGGTTTTGGGTGAGAGGGGAAAGATTTAAAAGGGACCTAAGGGTCAACTTTTCACACAGAGGGTGGTACTTGTATGGAATGAGCTGCCAGAGGAAGTGGTGGAGGCTGGTACAATTACAACATTGAAAAGGCATCTGGATGGGTATATGAATAGGAAGGGTTTAGAGGGATATGGGCCGGGTGCTGCCAGGTGGGACTAGTTTAGCTTGGGAAACTTGGTCAGCATAGACTGGTTGGACCAAAAGGTCTGGTTCCATGCTGTATGATGCTATGACCTAAGCCTGGAATTAGCTGGATTTTGAAATGTGAGTTTAAACAGCCTCAGTGGCAATACCTAAACAATTGCATTATGCTCTCTCTCTCTCTCTCCCCTTCTCCCTCCATCTCTCCATCACTCTCTCTCTCCTTCTGTCTCTCCTCTCTCTATCACTCTCCTTCTCTCTCCCTTTCCTCCTCTTTCTCATTTCCCTCTCTCCTCTCTCGCTCATTCCTCTCTCTCTGTCCCTCCCCTTCTCTCTCCCCCTCTGTCTCCTTCTGTCTCTCTCTCCTCTCTCTTTCCCTCTCCTTCTCTCTCTCCCCACCACTCCTCTCTCTTCCCTTCTCCCTCTCACTACTATCTCTCTCTTCCTCACCTTTCTCTCTCCGCCTCTGTCCCTCTCCCCCAGTTCCCTTTTCTTACTCCTTCCCCTTCTCTCTCCCTCTCTCTTTCCCTCTCTCTCTCAGTCTCTCCCTTTCTCTCTCATTCCTCTCTCTCTCCCCTCTCTCTGTTCCTCCCCTTCTCTCTCTCCCTCTCTCATTCCCCTCTCTTTCTCCTTTCGGTTCTCTCTCCCCCTCTCTTTCTCCCCCTCTCCCTCTCTCCTTCTCTCTCTCATCCCTCCTGTCTCCCTTCTCTCTGTTCCACCCCTTCTCTCTCTCCTCTCCCTCCCACTCCCTCAATTCCCCCCTGCTCTCTCTCTCTCTCTCACCCCGCTGCTCTGCAACCATCAGCATGAGAGTGACATTTGTTTCTGGTTATGTCCTGGCTATTGACTGTTCCCCTTCGCATCCCTATCATCAGTGGAAGCTCGCTGTGTGACAGATAAAGATCAAGCCTCTGGCACAGGAGCAATCTGCTGGCTAAGACCAGGTGCATGTTCCCTCCCTCCCCCTTCAATACCGTGGGAACATTCAAATGTCAGCTGTGACATTCCACTTGATGTATGGAGCTTGGAATGTTAAACTGATAAGGCGCACTTTGCACCACATTACCTCTCTGGGTCAGGAACAAATTGTCATCTGTTCCACTATGGAGGTAAAAGATTTCTGCTTTTCCCGTGTCCCCTTGCATTCTTGTTGTCCATGATCTGGAAATTGAGGACTTAGAGTTTCGGGATTGAGAGGTCATGTTGCGGCTGTACAGGACATTGGTTAGGCCACTGTTGGAATATTGTGTGCAATTCTGGTCTCCCTGCTATAGGAAGGATCTGGTGAAACTTGAAAAGGTTCAGAAAAGGTTTACAAGGATGTTGCCAGGGTTGGAGGGTTTGAGCTATAGGGAGAGGCTGAACAGGCTGGGGCTGTTTTCCCTGGAGCATCGGAGGCTGAGGGGTGACCTTATAAAGGTTTATAAAATCATGAGGGGCATGGATAGGGTAAATAGACAAAGTCTTTTCCTCAGAGAGAGTCCAGAATGAGAGGGTATTGGCTTAAGGTGAGAGGGGAAAGGACCTAAGGGGCAACCTTTTCACACACGATGGTACGTGTATAGAATGAGCTGCCAGAGGAAGTGGTGGAGGCTGGTACAATTACAACATTTAAAAGGCATCTGGACGGGTTTATGAAGAGGAAGGGTTTGGAGGGATTATGGGCCAAATGCTAGCAAATGGGACTAGATTAGGTTAGGATATCTGGTCGGCATGGATGAATTGGACCGAGAGGCATAAAAGAGACCTAAGGAGCAACACTTTCACACAGAGGGTGGTGTGTGTATGAAATGACCTGTCAGAGGAAGTGGTGGAGGCTGGTACAATTACAGCATTTAAAAGGCATTTGGATGGGTATATGAATAGGAAGGGTTTGGAGGGATATGGGCCAAGTGCTGGCAGGTGGGACTAGATTGGGTTCTGTTTCCATGCTGTACATCTCTATGACTCTCTATGAGAGGTCAAGTCAACATTCTGTCAGAGCACCATGGGACTGCTCTGTTGTTAAGGAGAGATTCATGTCAATCTGAGAGTTACCACGCCTCAGGCGAGGGGGAGAGGTTGAGAAGGAGAGTCCTTCCCGGTAACCTCAGCCGGTGTGGGAATTGAACCCATGCTGTTGGCATCAGCCAATGGCAACTGGACTGGGACACAGTTTTGCACACTGTGGTCATGCTCCCCCTAGTGGGAATAAGAATTCAAGAATGCAAGCAATAACATGATGAGGAGATCATGGAACCCACTCCGCTGTTCAATGGAATTGATCATCTATCACAGAATCCCTATGTTGTGGTTCTGTTTGCCGAGCTGGGAATTTGTGTTGCAGACATTTCGTCCCCTGTCTCGGTGACATCCTCAGTGCTTGGGAGCCTCCTGTGAAGCGCTTCTGTGATCTTTCCTCCAGCATTTATAGTGGTTTGAATCTGCCACTTCCGGTTGTCAGTTCCAGCTGTCCACTGCAGTGGCCGGTATATTGGGTCCAGGTCGATGTGTTTGTTGATAAAATCTGTGGATGAGTGCCATGCCTCTAGGAATTCCCTGGCTGTTCTCTGTTTGGCTTATCCTATAATAGTAGTGTTGTCCCAGTCGAACTCATGTTGCTTGTCATCTGAGTGTGTGGCTACTAAGGATAGCTGGTCGTGTCATTTTGTGGCTAGTCGCGACCAGCTATCCTTAGTAGCCACACACTCAGATGACAAGCAACATGAATTCGACTGGGACAACACTACTATTATAGGACAAGCCAAACAGAGAACAGCCAGGGAATTCCTAGAGGCATGGCACTCATCCACAGATTCAATCAATAAGCACATCAACCTGGACCCAATATACCGGCCACTACAGTGGAGAGCTCGAACTGACAACCGGAAGCGGCAGAGACAGGCCACTATAAATGCCGGAGGAAAGATCACAGAAGCGCTTCACAGGAGGCTCCCAAGCACTGAGGATGTCACCTAGACAGGGGACGAAACGTCTGCCACACAAATTCCCAGCTCGGCGAACAGAACCACAACAACGAGCACCCGAGCTACAAATCTTCTTACAAACTTTGAACAGAATCCCTATGGTTTGGGAACAGGGCATTCAGCCCATCCTGGCCCTCCAAAAATCATCCCTTCCAGAACCACCCTGTAACCCTGCATTCACCATGGCTAACCTGCACATCCCTGAACACTATGGGCAATTTCCCATGGCCAACCCACCCTAACCTGCACATCATTGGAGCTGAAAATGTGTTGCTAGAAAAGCGCAGCAGCCAAGGAACAGGAGAATTGATGTTTCGGGCATCAGCCCTTCTTCAGGAAACGTCGATTCTCCTGTTCCTTGGATGCTGCCTGACCTGCTGCGCTTTTCCAGCAACACATTTTCAGCTCTGATCTCCAGCATCTGCAGTCCTCACTTTCTCCTGCACATCATTGGACTACAGGAGGAAGCTGGAGCACCCGGAGGAAACCCACGCAGACACGAGGAGAACGTGCAAACTCCACACCAACAGTCGCCCGAGGGTGGAATCGAACCTGGGCCCCTGGCGCTGTGGGGCAGCAGTGCTAACCACTGAGCCAACGTGTCTACTCCAACATTGTTTACAGACATAAGAATGTGGAGTGGAGCAGACCATTCAGCCCCTCGAGCCTGTCTAGCCACTCGAGAAAGCTGATGGGATCACTCCACCTTTCCAACTAACCACCCCCTCCAGATGACCTTTCACCCCCTTGCTTACCAAGAATCTGCTGTAAAAAGTAATCAGGAGACTCTGCTCACACGGCCTTGGGAGGAAGAGTTCCAAAGACTTACCACCCTCTGAGAGAAAATAAAGTGATATCTCTACCCCGATTGTAAAAGGGCAACCCCTTGATTTGGAAAGTGATGGGAATCCCACTAGCCACTTTCCCACCAAGTTAAACACTACCTCACCCCTGACCCTGTCCCCTGGGTTTAAAGTGAGAGGGGAAGATATCAAGGGAAGATAGAGAGGACTGCAGGTGCTCGAGAGTCAGAGCCAAAAAGGGTGGTGCTGGAAAAGCACAGCAGATCAGGCAGCATCCGAGGAGCAGGAGAATCGACATTTCAGGCATAAGTCCTTCATCAGGAACGTTCATCAGGAATATATAACAAGGACCTCAGGGGCAACTTGTTCACACAGAGGGTGGTGTGTGTATGGAATGAGCTGCCAGAGGAAGTGGTGGAGGCTGGTACAATTACAGCATTTAAAAGGCATCTGGATGGGTATATGAATAGGAAGGGTTTGGAGGGATATGGGCCAATTGCTGGCAAATGGGACTGGATTAAGTTAGGATGTCTGGTCGGCGTGAATAAGTTGGACCGAAGGGTCTGTTTCCGTGCTGTATGATTCTAAAGGGACATTAGTGAACTGGATGGGTTTTAATTCCTGATTATTATTCCATGCTAAATTCGGGGATTAAAATTCAAACAGCAGATAATGCTGGGATTTGAACCTGCAACCTCCCTGCCCCAGAACATCTGGATTAGCATCATTTCCCCAATGCCACTGTGTCATCTCAGACAGTAAAATCTATTGGTGCTTTGGGAAAAGCAGGCAAAGGTGTGGCTACATGACTGACCAGATCGCCCCGTCGGAATTAGTGAGGTCATGACCTGCAGCTTTGGAATCAACCAAAACCAATCCCTGGGATCAGAGATTTGCAGAGCTCTGAAGGTGGCCATTCAGCCCACCCTCCTCATACTAGCCCCTTGCTCTGTCAGTCCCACTTACCTGCTTCCTTCCTTTTACTCTTTAAAATCATAGAATTCCTACAGTGTGGAACCAGGCCATTCTGCTCTCCAGAGGGTTGGTGTGGATGGGTCGCATGACCTGTTCCCACAATGCAGGGATTCTATGAGAACCATAGTATCCTTACAGTGTGGAAACAGACCCTTCTGCACAACGAGTCCACACTGACCCTCCAAAGAGTAACCCATCCAGACCCGTTCCTCATTACTCTGCAGATCCCCTGACTAATGCACCTAACCTACACATCCCTGGACACTGTGGGGCAATTTAGCATGACCAACCCACCCTAACCTGTACACCGTTGGACTGTGGGAGGAAACCCACGCAGACACGGGGAGAATGTACAAACCCTACATAGGCAGTTGCCTGAGGGTGGAATTGAACCTGGGCCCCTGGTGCTGTGAGGCAGCAGTGCTAACCACTGAGCCACCATGCCACCTCCTCCTGCGAGCTCTCCGATTACCCAGAATCTACCATGGACTTTGCTTCCTCTGTCCTTACATGAGATGTATTGCAGGTCATCGATCTCCCATCTCCACCACCCTCTGGCTTCCCCACTCGCTAATTCTTTTGCCCAGATATCTGTTTGCTGCCTTATATGGCTCTCTGTCAGTAGTTGCTGCTTCTCTTTATTTACTTGATCAAAAAAGAATTCTACCTGGAGACATCAAAACACAAGAACAAACAAGGACATCTCTTTGTGGAGCCACGCTTTAGAGAAAGCCACAGGAGAGTTCATTACTTCATTAAGTTATTTTGTTAACAGTAAAGGATTTCTATAATGACCTGTTCACTGAAGCCAGTACAAATCCTACATTTTGAAGCTTTGCAATTAACTCGTCATCCTGGGTTGCACACTGGCATTGAATAAAAATCATCATTTAATCTGGGGCATCATGTTCAGCCTGGTATTGAGGAAGGGCTGTGCTGTTGGATGTAACACTCGTCTGGATTAGGCCTTCAATTATTGCCAGTTCTCGTGGGCCTGGATGTCAAAGTTCATTGTCTTGGCCAACGTCTTAGCCTTTGGCTCCATCATGCACCTCAGGTCACCATTCGCATGTTTACTGGTGTAATATCGACCACCGCGTGCTGAGTGGCAGGGGAAGGAATCATGGACGGAATCACCAGTTCCCGGATGTCTGGGACATCACTTGAGCTTGATCCTTGGCGGATTTCTGAGCTGTTTCGGCCAGTAAACCTTTCAGAAATGAGGCCATTGTGAAATGGAGGTCCTCCTGAAGAGTTTGAACTGTTATGTCTCCCCCCTCACCCATGCATGTCCTGTCTACAACCTGGGTAATGGCCTAGTGATTTTATCAGTGTGCTGTTAATCTAGAGACAAAGGGAAATGTTCCAGGGACTTGGGTTCAATTCCTTGATTCCCCCCCACCACCCACGGCAGATGATGAAATTTGAATTCAATAAACATCAGGAATTAGGACTATTCAGAGGGTCCAAGCAGAGTCAACAGGCTGAATGGCTTCTTTCCCTACTGTAGGGGTTCTGTGATTCTGAATTCCATCGTCTGCTCCCATGGGATTTGAGCTCATGTCCCAGAGAATTAGGTTGGCCCTCTGTTTAACAATGTCACCGCTGCCCAACCAGCTCCCAACACCAACCCTCTCCCCTGCTGAACTGGGGCAACTGCATGGGTTTAAGTGTGCGCGGCATCCATCGCCCTATGTCACCCCCTGCCTCTGAGGGGGGAGGGCCTACACCTTCTGTCGCAGGACTGAGGGAGTGCTGTTCTGCCGATTTCGCAGGTGAGTCTGGAATCCTGGGGCCCTCACGCCTTCCACCCAGTTACCTGCCCGCCCTCTCAGGTCGACGTTAATAGCCTCCACTGTTGGGATCTTGGACAATGCAGGAATTCTCCCCTCTCCTCTCACAAGGATTGAGTTGATAGGGCACTTGGTGTTGGCACTGCACTGATACTCCAAAGGCCTCGTGCGTTGGCAGATGTGGGGTTCAAGTGCCCAACAGCAGCTTGTAGAAATGGAATTTAATGACTAACACTGGGAATTAAAAGCTGGAAATTATTTCTGTGAAATCCCATTGGAATCATTAGAAGGATGTTGTTATTGAAATTAGATTAGAAAGGGTGTAGAAAATATTGACAAGAATGAATATAGGCGTTGGGAGGTCATGTTGCGGCTGTACAGGACATTGGTTAGACCACTTTTGGAATACTGCATTCAGTTCTGGTCTCCCTGCTGTAGGAAGGATGTTGTTAAACTAGAAAAGGTGCAAAAAAGATTGACAAGGACGTTGTCAGGGTTGGAGGATTTGAGCTATAGGAAGAGGCTGAACAGGCTGGGGCTGTTTTCCCTGGAGCATCGGAGGCTGAGGGGTGACCTTATAGAGGTTTATAAAATCATGAGGGACATGGATAGGGTCAATAGACAAATTCTTTCCCTGGGGTCGGGGAGTCTAGAACCAGAGGGCGTAGGTTTAAGGTGAGAGGGGAAAGATTTAAAAGGCACCTGAGGGACAACGTTTTAACACAGAGGGTGGTACGTGTATGGAATGAGCTGCCAGAGGATGTGGTGGAGGCTGGTACAATGACAGCGTTCAAAAGACTTAAAAACAGAACTTGCTGGAAAAGCTCAGTGGGTCTGGCAGCTGAGTTAACATTTCAGGTTAAGTGAACTGGTCCTGAGGAAGGGTCACAGGACCTGAAACGTTAACTCTGATTTCTCTCCGCAGGTGCTGCCAGACCTGCTGAGCTTTTCCAGCAATTTCTGTTTCTGTTTCTGGTTCACAGCATCCACAGTTCTTTCGGTTTCTATTTAACATTTAAAAAAAATTTTGGAAAGCTAGGAAAGGTTTAGAGGAGTAGGGGCCAAACACAAACAAGTGGGACTAGTTCAGCTTAGGAAACATGCTCAGCACGGACGTGTTGGGCTGAAGGGTCTGCTTCCGTGCTGTATGTCTCTATGACTCTCGGTAAATCTGGGTTTCCTACCCAGTCTGGCCTGCAGGTGACTCTCAACCCTCAGCGATAGGGTTGACTGTCAAACAACTGGAGAGGGACACCCAGTTTATAAACTGCCGAGGGAATGGACCCAGAAATGGCCCCATGGTATTTGGGGTTGTCCTACACAAGATAGACTGTGGTCCTGGGGAACAGCTCACCGTTACATTCTCGAGGGCAATTAGGGACAGGCAACAAACTCAGAGATGAACACCAACTACAGAGAAATGAGTAACTCCACTCACCTCCGAAGAGATCCCTGAAATGCAACTCAACTGATCCTCCTTCTTGGTTATGGAATCTTGCTGTGCGGAGGGTGGGTCTCACATTCACCTGCAAAGCAATATTCGCTGCCCTTCAAACATAACTCACGGCGCAGTCTCATCAGACATTTCGGCGCGAGGTGTTGCCAATTTTCCAGGTCATTAGTATTAAGGAGGTGACTAATGTGGGTCGCAGATTCCATCAAACAAACCCTTGGCAGGGATTTAATTGATGAACATTCCCTGGCTGAACACAAACACTGAGATGGAAAAAGCCCAGACCACATTACTGAAGGGATCGATAAAGGCAGAACACAGACTGAAGGAAGACTTTCCATCTGAATGTTCACAGGGCCACTGGGACCAGTGAGAAACAGGATCATGGATACATCCCTCACTGTATCTCTCTGATATACCCCATACCCCTCTCTGTAACTCCCTGATATACCCCAATACCCCTCACTGTATCTCTCTGATATACCCCGTACCCCTCTCTGTAACTCCCTGATAGACCTCAAAACCCCTCACTGTATCTCTCTGATATACCCCGTACCCCTCTCTGTAACGCCCTGATATACCCCAAAACCCCTCACTGTATCTCTGATATACCCCGTACCCCTCTCTGTAACTCCCTGATATACCCCAAAACCCCTCACTGTATCTCTCTGATATACCCCGTACCCCTCTCTGTAACTCCCTGATAGACCTCAAAACCCCTCACTGTATCTCTCTGATATACCCCGTACCCCTCTCTGTAACTCCCTGATACACCCCCAAAACCCATCACTGTATCTCTCTGATATACCCTGTACCCCTCTCTGTAACTCCCTGATACACCCCCAAACCTCTCACTGTAGCTCTCTGATATACCCTGTACCCCTCTCTGTAACTCCCTGATATATCCCAAAACCCCTCACAGTAAGTCTCTGATATACCACGTTCGCCTCTCCGTAACTCCCTGATAAACCCAAAACCCCTCACTGTATCTCTCTGATATACCCAACACCCCTCTCTGTAACTCCCTGATACACCCCCAAACCCCTCACTGTAACATTCTGATACACCCCACACCCCTTACTGTAACACCCTAATAAACCCCACATCCCTCACTGTAACACCCTAATAAACCCCACATCCCTCACTGTAACACCCTAATAAACCCCACATCCCTCACTGTAACACCCTGATATACCCTATACCCCTCACTGTAACTCCCTGATATATCCCATACCCCTCACTGTAACACTCTGATATACCTGACACCCTTCACTGTCACACTCCGATAAACCCCACACCCCTCACTATAACACTCGGATAAACTTCACATCCCTCACTATAATACTGTGATATACCCTGCACCTTTACCGTAACAGTCTGATGTACCCCACACCCCTCACTGTAACACCGGATATACCCCTCACTCCTCACTGTAACACTTTGATGTACGCTGCACCCCTTACTGTAACACGCTAATGTACCCCATGTTCCTCACTGAAACACCCTGATATACCCACATCCCTAACTGTAACACTCTTATATACCTCAAACCCCTCACTGTAACACTCTGATATACCCCGTACCCCTCACTGTAGCACTCTGATATACCCCATACCCCTCACTGTAACACCCTGATATACCCCACACCCCTCACTGTAGTACTCAGATATACCCCACACCCCTCACTATACACCCTGATATACCCTATACCCCTCACTGTAGTACTCAGATATACCCTATACCCCTCACTGTAACACTCTGATATACCCCGTACCCCTCACTGTAACACTCTAATATGCCCCACACCCCTCACTGTAACACTCTGATAAACCCCATACCCCTCACTGTAACACTCTAATATGCCCCACACCCCTCACTGTAGCACTCAGATATACCCCACATCCCTCACTATAACACCCTGATATACCCCATACCCCTCACTGTAACACTCTAATATGCCCCACACCCCTCATTGTAGCACTCAGATATACCCCACACCCCTCACTATACACCCTGATATACCCCACACCCCTCACTGTAGTACTCAGATATACCCCACATCCCTCACTATACACCCTGATATACCCTATACCCCTCACTGTAGTACTCAGATATACCCTATACCCCTCACTGTAACACCCTGATATACCCTATACCCCTCACTGTAACACCCTGATATACCCCATACCCCTCACTGTAACACCCTGATATACCCCATACCCCATACCCCTCACTATAACCTGTCTGCAGATCTGGAGTGGGGTTTGTGATGTATTGCACTTGGTGCATGATCGGATGGGACAGTATCCCTTTAAAATTGGAATCTTGTGACACAGGCGAGTGCTCAGCCAATGCTCATGAGCCTGTCCTGACTAGTTTGAGCTTTTACAGAGTGCACCACTTCAGAATAAAAACCTACCTCTTGGAGTGTAGCATGTGATGAGTTTGTATGTTCTTTAGTTCTCACTGGAGCCTGGTAACTGCTTGGTACAGAATATAGGGCAATCGCCAAATTACAGACATCCAACTTAAGAATGTCATCCCAAATATGGCTGTAATTTTGAAGACCCGATATATAAACTATTCCTGTACTGAGGAGCAGCTGCTCCACATTGTATTCCCGCCCTCCACCCCCCGACCCTCAGTAACAGCAGAGTGTACCATCTACAAGACGCACTGCAACAACTCACCAAAGATCCTCAGGCAGCACCTTCCAAACCCACGACCACTTCCATCAGGAAGGACAAGGGGCAGCAGGTACATGGGATCACCACCCCTTCCCCTGCAAGTTCCCCTCCGCTCACCATCCTGCCTTGGAAAAGTTTCTTATATAACATGATAGTTGCGTTTCTGTGCGATCCCGGGGAATACAAGAATCGTGCAGTACAAGTGACACTTAAAGTGTTGCCGATCTAATCGGGTTGTGGCCAACACGCGCTTTAAAAGTTCCTGCTTTAGAAACAGCGTCCCTGAGTCGTCAATCGCGCTATAGTCAATTCGCATTGATGAAATGCGCATTATAGTGGAACGATGGTGTATCGCTGTTCCTTCTGTGTTGCTGGGTCAAAATCCTGGGATTCCCTCGCCATGCACCTGCCTACAGCCCTGACAACATCCACCACCAAGCGTGCCAGCCAATGTAATCGACTGGTAACTCCAGTGGATTGGGACTGGTTCTGAGGGTACAGCAGAAATCGCAGTGTGCACAAATTCCAACATCCACTGCACATTATAGCTGCAAGGTTATTCCATTCCGACTTGACAGCTTGCCACTGCCTTTTCTTAAAGCTACGATGTGCAGGTTGGGGTGAATTGGCCGTGCTAATTTGCCCTTCAGTGTTCAGGGGTGTAGGTTGGGTGCATTAGTCAGGGGTAAATGTAGGGGAATGGGTCTGGGTGGGACGTTCCTCGGAGGGTCGGTGTGGACTGGTTGGGCTGAATGGCCTGTTTCCACACTGTAGGGATGCTATGGTTCTGAGGGGTTTGGGGGTCAACCCACAGCAGGTGGACTGCAGCAGTTCGAGACGGCAGCTCACCCCCCCTCCAACTTCTCAAGGGGGTAACTAGGGACGGGGCAATAAATGCTGGGCCCAGCCAGCGATGCCCACGTCCCACAGATGAATAAAAAAGTAAAATTTAAAGTTGCGTTGTGCCGTGTGAGCAGACTTCAGAGTGGAACGTGTTCACCAGTTGGCCCTACCTGGACTGTGGAGGTCACTGTGTTAGTGGGCACAACCAGCTCTGGCATTCTGCATCTCTCTGGGCAGAGTTGAGCTAACAACGCCCAGGCGCACTTTTCCAAAACAAACTCTGCAACGGGCCTTTCTGTGGTAATGGAGCCCGCAGTGTTCACAACAAGGAAACTGGCCACTCCGCCCATCGTGTCTGTGCCAGTTCTCTGTTCGAGCGACTCAGCCTTTCCCTAAACTTTCCCACGTCGCTGTCGGCCAACTCTCACTACACTCCCAGGCCGGACGTGCTTCATCGCTGCCTGTCGTTTTATTTTTCTTTCTTCCCCTCCGTCTCTGCCTTTACCCCACCCCTCTTGCCTCCTTCCGAACATCCCCCAAGCAGTCGGCCGAACGAGGGGCAAATTCGGGCCCGACTCTGATGCCTCCCTCACTCCCGTGGAGGGGTCATGACATAACTCTAAGAGAGGGCTGGACGTTCGAGGGTGAGGGACTGGGGGTGCAGCCAAGACCCCCAGGAATTGTAGCAGGGTTCTTAGTTTGGGGAGGGTGGGGAGTTGGGGTGTAAGGCAGAGAGAGAGGGTGGTCGAAAACAGGATGAGCACAACACCATTACTATCAATGAGAGGATAATGCTCAGAAAGTTTTTTTCTCAGCTGTTAGGTTTGTCACGTACTCACATGACTGCGGTGAAAAGTTTACCAAGTCACAACTTAGGTACAAATGCACCTAGGAACAGGATCTTTGGAGACTAAGAAGACTCCCTAAAGTGTGGAAACAGGCCCTTCGGCCCAACAAGTCCACACTGACCCTCCAAAGAGTAAGCCACCCAGACCCATTCTCCCGATCCTATGTTTACCCCTGACTACACATCCCTGAACACCAAAGGCAATTTAGCACGGCCAATCCACCCTAACCTGCATATCTTTGGACTGTGGGAGGAAACCGGAGCACCCGGAGGAAACCCACGCAGACACAGGGGAGAATGTGCAAACTCCACACAGTCAGTCGCCAGAGGCTGGAATTGAACCCAGATCCCTGGCGCTGTGAGGCAGCAGCGCTAACCACTGAGCCATCATGCCAGCCCATAATAAATAATAAAATAAAGAATTAAAAAGTGAGGCATGACAGTCCTTTGGTCAGAGACAGCGGTGACACAGAGTGACGTTGAAGTCTCAGAAGCTGTCAGGATGAAAGAGAGAGCGAGCTACATGCGAGTGTGCGATGGTGTTCGAGAGAGAACCGGGGTCTGAGAGACAGAGAGAGTGGGCATGTGCTGCAGTCTCAGTGAGTGTTGACAGAGGAAGAGTGTTCTGCAGTCAGAGAGAGACGGGGACAGAAAGAGAGAGTGTTCAGCAGTCAGAGAGAGAGGGGAGACAGAAAGAGAGAGGGGAGACAGAAAGAGAGAGTGTTCTGCAGTCAGAGAGAGGGGGAGACAGAAAGAGAGAGTGTTCTGCAGTCAGAGAGAGGGGGAGACAGAAAGAGAGAGTGTTCTGCAGTCAGAGAGAGGGGGAGACAGAAAGAGAGAGTGTTCTGCAGTCAGAGAGAGGGGGAGACAGAAAGAGAGAGTGTTCTGCAGTCAGAGAGAGAGGGGTGACAGAAAGAGAGTGTGTTCTGCCATCAGAGAATGAGGGGACAGAGAGAGAGTGTTCTGCAGTCAGAGAGAGAGGGAGACAAAAAAAGAGAGTGTTCCACAGTCAGAGAGAGAGGGGAGACAGAAATAGAGAGGGGAGACAGAAAGAGAGAGTGTTCTGCAGTCAGAGAGAGAGGGGAGACAGAGAGAGTGTTCAGCAGTCAGAGAGAGAGAGGGACAGAAAGAGAGAGTGTTCTGCACTCAGAGAGGGGGAGACAGAAAGAGAGAGTGTTCTGCAGTCAGAGAGGGGGAGACAGAAAGAGAGAGTGTTCTGCACTCAGAGAGGGGGAGACAGAAAGAGAGAGTGTTCTGCAGTCAGAGAGAGAGGGGGAGACAAAAAGAGAGATGGTTTTTCAGACAGAGAGAGAGGGGGAGTCAGAAAGAGAGATGGTTTTACAGACAGAGAGAGAGAGGGACAGAAAGAGAGAGTGTTCAGCAGTCAGAGAGAGAGAGGGACAGAAAGAGAGAGTGTTCTGCAGTCAGAGAGAGGGGGAGACAGAAAGAGAGAGTTTTCAGCAGTCAGAGAGAGAGGGGGACAGAAAGAGAGAGTGTTCTGCAGTCAGAGAGAGGGGGAGACAGAAAGAGAGAGTGTTCTGCAGTCAGAGAGAGAGAGGGACAGAAAGAGAGAGTGTTCTGCATTCAGAGAGAGGGGGAGACAGAAAGAGAGAGTGTTCTGCAGTCTGAGAGAGAGGGAGACAGAAAGAGAGAGTGTTCAGCAGTCAGAGAGAGACGGGGAGACAAAGAGAGAGTGTTCAGCAGTCAGAGAGAGAGAGGGACAGAAAGAGAGAGTGTTCTGCAGTCAGAGAGAGGGGGAGACAGAAAGAGAGAGTGTTCTGCAGTCAGAGAGAGGGGGAGACAGAAAGAGAGAGTGTTCTGCAGTCAGAGAGAGGGGGAGACAGAAAGAGAGAGTGTTCTGCAGTCAGAGAGAGGGGGAGACAGAAAGAGAGAGTGTTCAGCAGTCAGAGAGAGGGGGAGACAGAAAGAGAGAGTGTTCTGCAGTCAGAGAGAGGGGGAGACAGAAAGAGAGAGTGTTCTGCAGTCAGAGAGAGGGGGAGACAGAAAGAGAGTGTGTTCTGCAGTCAGAGAGAGGGGGAGACAAAGAGAGAGTGTTCTGCAGTCAGAGAGAGGGGGAGACAGAAAGAGAGAGTGTTCTGCAGTCAGAGAGAGGGGAGACAGAAAGAGAGAGTGTTCGGCAGTCAGAGAGAGGGGGAGACAGACAGAGAGAGTGTTCAGCAGTCAGAGAGCGAGGGGTACAGAAAGAGAGCGTGTTCTGCAGTCAGAGAGAGTACGTGGGCACTGAGAGAGAGGTAGAGAGAGAAAGAAAAGTGACCACCCACTGGTCTGACCTCAGATTGAAACAAAGCCAGCACTCCCAGGTCAGAGAACAGAGCTTTAAGGAACCCGAGACCGCGACTGACATTTCTGAAGCACATGCTCTTGTTGCTTCCGATGCCACGAGGTTACGCCCAGCAGAGCGCGAAATGAGATGGCAGTGAATCTGAAACCCGTACCGTTTGTCTGAGGAGACTTGAAGGAATTGTACCTGGGCTGGGTTGGGCTGGGCTGGCAGGTGGGTCCTCAGTGGGCTGGGGGCCAGGCGGGAGAGTTGGGGGGAGTTGGTTCATACCTGCGCTGCGTTCTCGGTCAGGTCAAAGCGAGGCGTGACGATCAGCCTATCCAGAACGTGAGGCGGTCGGTCTCAGCTCCTGGGATTTGCGTGAGCAGCAGGTAATCGAAGCTGTGTAGATAGGCCTCTTAAAACTTCACACCACATGACTCACAGCCGGTGTATTATGTGTCAACAGACCAGGCGTCTGACTAAAGCATCCCCATCGTCTTGTACACGGGTGCCAACACAGGGTTTGGCTGTGAAAATAAAAAAGCACAATTAAAAGTATATTTGTAGATGTTCGCAGAGAGACAATTGTTTGGAGGTTGACCACAAGTCTCTCACTCTCTGTATACTAACCGACTGCAATTAGAATGAGGGGGTTCTATTGTCATGTGTACTCAAGTTACAGGAGAACAGAAGTACAGGGAAAGGTGTACAGTGTCACTAATACACAGTGCCATCTCAGGGACAAAGCACAATCGGTACAAATCATACGCACAAAAAAAACAGAGAAACGAATGAAGACAAGGGTACGCCACATTACAGATATACAGAACATTGTGGAAATCAGGAAAATAAGACATAAAGCTGAAAAGATGGATGTTCTGGTATTTCGATTAGGGATTCTCCATAGCCTCAACAAGCTCCAACAGTTTCCAACTAGTAGCTGACCCCACTCCAGACCCATCGTCCATCCCTGCTCCAGACCCACCGTCCATCCCCAATCCAGACCCACCGTCCATCCCCGTTCCAGACCCACCGTCCATCCCCGTTCCAGACCCATCGTCCATCCCCATTCCAGACCCACTGTCCATCCCCGTTCCAGACCCACCGTCCATCCCCGTTCCAGACCCATCGTCCATCCCCATTCCAGACCCACTGTCCATCCCTGTTCCAGACCCACCGTCCATCCCCGTTCCAGACCCACCGTCCATCCCTGCTCCAGACCCACTGTCCATCCCTGCTCCAGACCCACCGTCCATCCTCACTCCAGACCCACCGTCCATCCCCGTTCCAGACCCACCGTCCATCCCCATTCCAGACCCACCGTCCATCCCCGTTCCAGACCCACCGTCCATCCCCGTTCCAGACCCATCGTCCATCCCCGTTCCAGACCCACCGTCCATCCCCGTTCCAGACCCACCGTCCATCCCCATTCCAGACCCACTGTCCATCCCCGTTCCAGACCCACCGTCCATCCCCGTTCCAGACCCATCGTCCATCCCCGTTCCAGACCCACCGTCCATCCTCACTCCAGACCCACCGTCCATCCTCACTCCAGACCCACCGTCCATCCCCATTCCAGACCCACCGTCCATCCCCATTCCAGACCCACCGTCCATCCCCGTTCCAGACCCATCGTCCATCCCCGTTCCAGACCCACTGTCCATCCCCGTTCCAGACCCATCGTCCATCCCCATTCCAGACCCACTGTCCATCCCTGCTCCAGACCCACCGTCCATCCTCACTCCAGACCCACCGTCCATCCCTGCTCCAGACCCACTGTCCATCCCCGTTCCAGACCCACTGTCCATCCCTGCTCCAGACCCACTGTCCATCCCTGTTCCAGACCCACTGTCCATCCCTGTTCCAGACCCACCGTCCATCCCTGCTCCAGACCCACCGTCCATCCCCGTTCCAGACCCACTGTCCATCCCTGTTCCAGACCCACCGTCCATCCCTGCTCCAGACCCACCGTCCATCCCTGCTCCAGACCCAGCGTCCATCCTCACTCCAGACCCACCGTCCATCCTCACTCCAGACCCACCGTCCATCCCTGCTCCAGACCCATCGTCCATCCTCACTCCAGACCCACCGTCCATCCTCACTCCAGACCCACCGTCCATCCCCGGTCCAGACCCACCGTCCATCCCTGCTCCAGACCCACCGTCCATCCCTGCTCCAGACCCATCGTCCATCCTCACTCCAGACCCACCGTCCATCCTCACTCCAGACCCACCGTCCATCCCCGTTCCAGACCCACCGTCCATCCCCGTTCCAGACCCACCGTCCATCCCCATTCCAGACCCACCGTCCATCCCCGTTCCAGACCCACCGTCCATCCCCGTTCCAGACCCATCGTCCATCCCCGTTCCAGACCCACCGTCCATCCCCGTTCCAGACCCACCGTCCATCCCCGTTCCAGACCCACCGTCCATCCCCATTCCAGACCCACTGTCCATCCCCGTTCCAGACCCACCGTCCATCCCCGTTCCAGACCCATCGTCCATCCCCGTTCCAGACCCACCGTCCATCCTCACTCCAGACCCACCGTCCATCCTCACTCCAGACCCACCGTCCATCCCCATTCCAGACCCACCGTCCATCCCCATTCCAGACCCACCGTCCATCCCCGTTCCAGACCCATCGTCCATCCCCGTTCCAGACCCACTGTCCATCCCCGTTCCAGACCCATCGTCCATCCCCATTCCAGACCCACTGTCCATCCCTGCTCCAGACCCACCGTCCATCCTCACTCCAGACCCACCGTCCATCCCTGCTCCAGACCCACTGTCCATCCCCGTTCCAGACCCACTGTCCATCCCTGCTCCAGACCCACTGTCCATCCCTGTTCCAGACCCACTGTCCATCCCTGTTCCAGACCCACCGTCCATCCCTGCTCCAGACCCACCGTCCATCCCCGTTCCAGACCCACTGTCCATCCCTGCTCCAGACCCACCGTCCATCCCTGCTCCAGACCCACCGTCCATCCCTGCTCCAGACCCATCGTCCATCCTCACTCCAGACCCACCGTCCATCCTCACTCCAGACCCACTGTCCATCCCTGTTCCAGACCCACCGTCCATCCCTGCTCCAGACCCACCGTCCATCCCCACTCCAGACCCATCGTCCATCCTCACTCCAGACCCACCGTCCATCCTCACTCCAGACCCACTGTCCATCCCTGCTCCAGACCCACTGTCCATCCCCGTTCCAGACCCACTGTCCATCCCTGTTCCAGACCCACCGTCCATCCCTGCTCCAGACCCAACGTCCATCCCCGTTCCAGACCCACTGTCCATCCCTGTTCCAGACCCACCGTCCATCCCTGCTCCAGACCCACCGTCCATCCCTGCTCCAGACCCACCGTCCATCCCCGTTCCAGACCCACTGTCCATCCCTGTTCCAGACCCACCGTCCATCCCCTGCTCCAGACCCACTGTCCATCCCTGCTCCAGACCCATCGTCCATCCCCACTCCAGACCCATCGTCCATCCCCGTTCCAGACCCACCGTCCATCCCCCCTCCAGACCCACCGTCCATCCCCCCTCCAGACCCACCGTCCATCCTCACTCCAGACCCACTGTCCATCCCCGCTCCAGACCCACCGTCCATCCCCAATCCAGACCCACCGTCCATTCCCAATCCAGACCCACCATCCATCCCTACTCCTGACCAACCGTCCATCCCCACTCCAGATCCACCGTCCGTCCTGATCCAGACCCACCGGCCATCCCCCCTCCAGACCCACCGTTCATCCCTGCTCCAGACCCACTGTCCATCCCTGTTCCAGACCCACCGTCCATCCCTGCTCCAGACCCATCGTCCATCCCCACTCCAGACCCACCATCCATCCCCATTCCAGACCCACCGTCCATCCCCACTCCAGACCCACCGTCCATCCCCCCCCAGACCCACCATCCATCCCCACTCCAGACCCACCATCCATCCCCATTCCAGACCCACCGTCCATCCCCACTCCAGACCCACCATCCATCCCCCCTCCAGACCCACCGTCCATCCCCCCTCCAGACCCACTGTCCATCCCCACTCCAGACCCACCGTCCATCCCCACTCCAGACCCACCATCCATCCCCACTCCAGACCCACCGTCCATCCCCACTCCAGACCCACCATCCATCCCCACTCCAGACCCACTGTCCATCCCCACTCCAGACCCATCATCCATCCCCATTCCAGACCCACCGTCCATCCCCACTAAAGATCCCCGCTCCAGAGGGATAATGGAACTAGTGCTGGCAAATGGGACTAGATTAATTTAGGATATCTGGTCGGCATGGACGAGTTGGTCCAAAGGGTCTCTTTCTGTGTTGTACATCTCTATGACTCAATGACCTGGTACTGGCCAATATCACTGAAACAAAATGGGTGCAGATGTGGGGAGTTCAAATGCCGCTAATCCCATGTTATAAATATCAATCCTTGTCACTGATGCTAACCAGGGGAAGATGCCTATACAACCTGCTTAGCAGCAGTTGGCTTAGTCTAGGTGAACAATTTATTACGTAGAGCTAAATGACTAGTTACATTAACATCTGAGATAAACAGTCATCTCTGGTGAGGCACTAGGCTGGGTTAAGAGTCAGTTCCCATTACTACACACGGAATTGGTTAGCTCTTCCCAGGATCAATCCCAGGGCATCAATGTGGACTTTAACAGCTTCCTCATTTCCCCTTCCCCCACCTCACCCTAGTTCCAAACTTCCAGCTCAGCACTGTCCCCATGACTTGTCCGGACTTGTCCTACCTGCCTATCTCCTTTTCCACCTATCCACTCCACCCTCCTCCCTGACCTATCACCTTCATCCCCTCCCCCACTCACCCATTGTACTCTATGCTACTTTCTCCCCACCCCCACCCTCCTCTAGCTTATCTCTCCACGCTTCAGGCTCACTGCCTTTATTCCTGATGAAGGGCTTTTGCCCGAAACATCGATTTCGCTGCTCCTTGGATGCTGCCTGAACTGCTGTGCTCTTCCAGCACCACTAATCCAGAATCTTCCCAGGATCAGCCCTTTATGTCCTGACGAACATAATACAATGCACGATGTCAATTAACCCTTTCGGGTACTAACTGCCTGTACACTACACTGTATACAACATATGGCTGTCCCTTAAGCTCAAGAATCCACAGTTTTTGAAACCTTTTCCATACTATGCCCACCTTGAAATTATTTTAACACTGTAACATGGGGACTGGCCAAATTTTCTAAATTCATTATTTTTAAAAAGTTCATTGACAGGATGAGGGTGTTACTGGCCAGGCCCACTGTCTGCCTGCCCCTGATTGTCCAGAGAGGTGTTAAGAGTCAACTACATCGCTGTAGGTCTGAAGTCACGTGTAGGCCAACCTGGATAAAGATAGCAGATTTCCTTCAATCGTGAACCAGATAGGTTTTTCCTCACCAATCGATTGATAGTCATCGTTGGACTTTTAATGCTAGACTTCCATTTTTTATTACTGAATTCAAATCTTATCTGCAACAGGAGGATTTGAAACCGGGTCACCAGAATGTTACCTAGGTCCCGGGAGTGGTAGTTCCGTGATAATACCTCGATGCCATCACCTCCCCAGAGTCTAGATTAGAGTGATGCTGGAAAAGCACAGCAGTTCAGGCAGCATCCGAGGAGCAGGAAAATCGACATATCGGGCAAAGCCCTTCATCAGGAATAGCCTGAAGGGTGGAGAGATAAATGAGAGGAGGGTGGGGGTGAGGAGAAAGCAGCATAGAGTACAAGAGGTGAATGGGGGTGGGGATGAAGGTGATAGGTCAGAGAGGAGGGTGGAGTGGATAGGTGGAAAGGAAGATAGGCAGGTAGGACAGGTCATGGGGATAGGCTGAGCTGGAAGTTTGGAACTGGGGTGAGGTGGGGGAAGGGGAAATGAGGAAACTGGTGAAGTCCACATTGATGCCCTGGGGTTGAAGTGTTCCAAGGTGGAAGATGAGGCGTTCTTCCTCCAGGCATCGGGTGGTGAGAGAGCGGCAGTGAAGGAGGCCCAGGACCTCCATGTCCTCGGCAGAGTGGGAGGGGGAGTTGAAATGTTGGGCCACGGGGCAGTGTGGATGATTGGTGCGGGTGTCCCAGAGATGTTCCCTAAAGCGCTCTGCTAGGAGGCATCCAGTCTCCCCAATGTAGAGGAGACCACATCAGGAGCAATGGATACAATAAATGATATTAGTGGATGTGCAGGTAAAACTTTGATGGATGTGGAAGGCTCCTTTGGGGCCTTGGATGGAGGTGAGGGAGGAGGTGTGGGCGCAGGTTCTACAGTTCCTACGGTGGCAGGGGAAGGTGCCAGGAAGGGACGGTGGGTTGTTGGGGAGCATGGACCTGACCAGGTAGTCGCGGAGGGAACGGTCTTTGTGGAAGACGGAAAGGAGTGGGGAGGGAAATATATCCCTGGTGGTGGAGTCCGTTTGGAGGTGGCGGAAATGTCATCGGATGATTTGGTTTATGCGAAGGTTGGTAGGGTGGAAGGTGAGCACCAGGGGCATTCTGTCCTTGTTACGGTTGGAGGGGTGGGGTATTTAACTTGTAAGCTCCACATTGGTCTTTTCCTCCCATTCTATCGCCAGGTTCTTCCATTCCTTCCTCTTCATGTGTTTATCTTCATGTAATGGGACCAGCAGGTGGCAACATTCAGGGAGGACACCGTGCTGGGGAGCTCGAGCAGGTACACTGGGATGTCCAGCAGCAGGTGGCGATGATGAGGGAGGGCACCAAGCAGGGGAGCTCGAGCAGGTACACTGGGACCTCCAGCAGCAGGTGGCGATGGTGAGGGAGGGCGCCGAGCGGGGGTGCGCGAGCAGGTACACTTGGATGTCCAGCAGCAGGTGGAGATGGGAGAGAAGGTGCCAAACAGGAGAGCTCGAGCAGGTACACTGGGACCTTCAGCAGCAGATAGTGATGATGAGGGAGGGCACCAAACAGGGGAGCTCGAGCAGGTACACTGGGACCTTCAGCAGCAGGTGGCGATGGTGAGGGAGGGCATCGAGCAGAGGAGCTCGAGCAGGTACACTGGGATATCCAGCAGCAGGTGGTGATGATGAGGGAGGGCATCGAGCAGGGGAGCTCGAGCAGGTACACTGGGACGTCCAGCAGCAGGTGGCGATAGTAAGGAAGGGGGCCGAGCAGGGGAAGCTCAAACAAGTACACTGGGACCTCCAGCAGCAAATGGTAATGGTGAGGGAGGGCGCCGAGCAGGGAGCTCAAGCAGTTACACTGGGATGTCCACCAGCAGGTGGTGATGGTGAGGGAGGACGCCAAGTGGGAGAACTCAAGCAGTTACACTGGGATGTCCAGCAGCAGGTGGAGATGGTGCAGAAGGGCACTGAGCAGGGGAGCTTGAGCAGATACACTGGGACCTCCAGCAGCAGGTGGCAATGGTGAGGTAGGGCGCCGAGCGGGAGAGCTCGAGCAGGTACATTGGGATGTCCAGCAGCATGTGGCGATGGTGCGGGAGGGCACCGAGCAGGGGAGCTTGAGCAGATACACTGGGACCTCCAGCAACAGGTGGCGATGGTGAGGGAGGGCACCGAGCGGAGGAGCTTGAGGAGGTACATTGGGATGTCCACCAGCAGGTGGTGATTATGAGGGAGGACACCGAGTAGGGGAGCTCGAGCAGGTACATTGGGATGTTCAGCAGCAGGTGGCAATGGTGTGGGAGGGCACCGAGCAGGGGAGCTTGAGCAGATACACTGGGATGTCCACCAGCAGGTGGTGATGCTGAGGGAGTGCAGCTGGAGTTGTCAAGTGGACCATGTCTGGAGGAAGGAAGAGCAAACAGACAATGTATTCCCTAACCCAAGGTAAAACACAGGCTTCAACTCTTGCAAATTCTTTAACGTTGATATCCCTTCATACCTGATGGCAGTGGAATAAAGAAACCCTGCTTCATGACCTTTGGGCTGTCTGAGATCTTATGTTACATTCGACTATATAAACGTTTAAATATATCAATCCCCATATCTGCCAGTGAGTTGGTCTTCAGAAGATCGGTGTGGACTCAATGGGCCAAATGGCCTCTTTCCAGTCTGTGGGGGTTCTATGATAGCTGTGAGTTCTCACTCAGGGTGGGGGTCTGCTCTGGTGAGTGAGTCCAGGAACACCAGTCCCGTCCACTGCTAAGTGCTGCCAATGGGAGGGTGGAGGCCACTGCTGGTAATGCACCCACTCTATATGGGAGATATGGGTCAAAGGGTAGTCTCACCCAGAGGTGAGTGATGGAAGGAGGAGACATCATGTTGGAGTGAGAGTCATAGGGAGGGGAAGAATGTGGGGTGGGGGGGTTCTCACCCCCTAGTGTGGGGTAATGAAAGAACAAGGCAGGTTTGCTCTTTGCACTCCCTGCACAATGAGCCCTCTTCTTACCATTGCCATGGAGTTACTAACACTGAAGGATGAGATCCTCATTGGTGGACCTCAGTTGGCAAGGGGGGAGAAAGCCATTCTCAGGACATCCCACATTGGGGTGGATGAGAGAGAGAGACATGTAGAAGACAATTAAGCATTCCCCATCCCAATCACCAAACGTGCCATGTGTGAGGTAATATAACTAACTCACAGGATGTGAGTGTTGCTGGCTAGGCCAGTGTTTATCAACCAGAAGGGCAGTTAAGTCTTAAACAGATTGCTGTGGGTCTGGAGTCACATAGGTAAGGACGGCAGAGTTTCCTCTCTCAAAGAACATGAGCTGGGTTTTGACAATTGACACTGGGCCAACTTGTGACTGAATTGTGGGCAGCTGTGATGAGCAGGATTTGGACCCAGCCTCTGGACTACAAACTCAGTGACATTGCTGCTGCTTCCCCTTGTGACCTTAACAAACCTGATCAGACCATCGCTGACCCTTGGCTTCTCTACTTTATCATGTAACAGGTGTGAAATGGTTGATTGATTTATTGTCGTCACATATCCCGCAATACAGTGAAAAGTGTTGTTCTGTGTGCTGCACAGGAAGAACGTGCCTCACGAAGTGATCAGGGTAGTGGAACAGAGTGCAAAATACAGTCTTACAGGCACAGAGAAGGTGCAGAGAGAAAGAGAGACAGAGGGAGAGAGAAGTCCATTCATAACAGGGTGGCACAGTGGGTGGCACGGTAGTTAGCACTGTGGCCTCACAGCGCCAGACACCCGGGTTCAATTCCTGCCTTAGGCAACTCTCTGTGTGGAGTTTGCACATTCTCCCTGTGTCTGCGTGGGTTTCCTCCGGGTGCTCCAGTTTCCTCCCACAATCCAAAAAATGTGCAGGTTAGGTGAATTGGCTATGCTGAATTGCTCCTAGTGTTAGGTGAAGGGGTAAACGTAGGGGAATGGGTCTGGGTGGGTTGCGCTTCGGCAGGTCGGTGTGGACTTGTTGGGCTGAAGGGCCTGTTTCCACACTGTAATCTAATCTAAAAAAAAATAACATTTGAGAAGTCCATTCATAAGTTTGATAACAGCAGGGAAGAAGCTGTTCTTGAATCTGTTGGTATGTGTTTTCAAACATCCGTATCTTCTGCCTAACGGAAGAGGATGGAAGAGAGTATAACTGGGGTGGGAAGGGTCTTTGATAATGCTGGCTGCTTTCCCAAGGCAGTGAGAGGCAGAGACAGAGTCAATGGATGGAAGGTGGGTTTGTGTGATGGTCTGGGCTGTGTTCTCAACTCTCTGCAGTTTCTTGAGGTTTGGGCGGAGCAGTTGCCGTCCCACAATGTGATCCACCCGGTTAGGATGCTCTCTATTGTGCGTTTATCAAAATCGGGTAGGCGTGCTGGCATCACTCAGATGAAACCTTCTCGTGTTTCTGCTACTGACACAGAGAGGGGTGAAAGGAGAGCATGTGCACCAACCACACGAGGCCTTTCCACATGAAACAGAGTGGAATCATACCACAGTATTCCACACGCTGTTAGTGAGAGAAGTGGCGATTGGGGATGTAGCAGTTAGCGACCCTGAGTGGGACTTAGCCCAGGGTGGGGGGAGACCAAGCCCCTGTGGGTAAAGACCAGCATGGAGCGACTCCAGGTCCTTGGCTTCAGAAAGGACTATAATGTATAACTTCTAAATTTATTTCTTTATTTTTCTACTTTATACCAAGAAGAATGGGGTGGCACGGTGGCTCAGTTGCTGCTGCCTCACCGCGCTAGGGTCCCAGGTTCGATTCTAGCCTCAGGCGACTGGCTGTGTGGAGTTTGCACATTCTCCCCGTGTCTGCGTGGGTTTTCTCCGGTTTCCTCCCACAGTCCAAAGATGTGCAGGTCAGGGTGGATTGTCCCATAGTACCCAGGGATGTGCAGGGTAGATGGGTTAGCCATGGGAAATGCAGGGATGGGAATGGGTCAGTGTGGACCTGTTGGGCTGAATGGCCTGTTTCATAGTAAGGTTTCTATGTTTTATGTGACTGTAGTGAAGAACGTTCTTGCTTATTTCTTTATTTTTACATATTTTTCCGTAAGATTTTGTATTTAGGTAACTTTGTACCAAAGATGGCATCATATGTGGCGACATTACACACTTTTCACTGTACTCCTGTACTTGAGTACACATCACAGTAAAACCTTAATCTAATGTATAAAAATTATTGAATCACTAAGATGGTTAATTTGCCCGATTTTCTCAGCTCTCTAGTTCAAAGGAAACGCACGCCAAGTGTCACCAGAAAAAACAAGAAAATAAATTGTATTTATTATAAGCAAATTATTCATTATAAATTTATTATAGACAAATGTATCCTTTAACAATTGGTGAAGAACTTTATTAAGAGAGTCAACTACTTGCTGTAGGTCTGGAGTCACGTGTAGGCCAGACCAGGTAAGGATGGCAGTTTCCTTCCCAAAAGAATGTCAGTGAAACAGATGGGTTTTCCCCGACAGTGGGTTCAATGTTAGACTCTCAATCCCAATTTTGTTTTTAAAATTGAATTTGCAATGGTGGGATTTGAACCTGGGTTCCCCGAACATTGCCTGGCTCTCTGGATTAATCGTGCAGAAGAATTGTCCCCTCGGATTTGCCTCTCCAGCATTTGCCTTCCCCTTTTACCTGGTGAAACTTTGACCTTCCTTTTGCACTGTGTTCCCTTTAAACCGTCCTGTCTATATTTTGCACATGAATTATATCAGTGAGAGGTGGGTGGTTTGCACCGAGGCTCTCTTCCGTTGCCAGGCAACGGGGGGGGCAGTAAAAAGCATCTGTGCTGCAGAGTGGAGCTGTTCAGTCTCGAACCGATCCATCACCTCGACATTGCGGCTCCCCGACCGGAGATGGCTGAGTCATAAAGACACTGCTGCTGTTATTTTTCCGTCAATGTCCATCATCAGTTAAGCTGCAGCTTCCCTCCTCACACTGCTCCCACCTGCTGGAGGGGAGGGGGGGGGGGGGGGGGGGGTAAACCAAAAAGGTGTAGAGGCACCGGACTGCGAACTGTCCCAACAGCTGATTTACAAGGATGTTGCCAGGGTTGGAGGGTTTGAGTTACAGGGAGAGGCTGAACAGGCTGGGGCTGTTTTCCCTGGAGCGTCAGAGGCTGAGGGGTGACCTTATAGAGGTTTATAAAATCATGTGGGGCATGGATAGGGTAAATAGACAAAGTCTTTTCCCTGGGGTCGGAGAGTCCAGAACTAGAGGGCGTAGGCTTAGGGTGAGGGGGGAAAGATATAAAAGGCACCTGAGGGACAACTTTTTCACACAGAGGGTGGTGCGTGTATGGAATGAGCTGCCAGAGGAAGTGGTGGAGGCTGGTACAATGACAACATTTAAAAGGCATCTGGATGGGTATATGAATAGGAAGGGTTTGGAGGGATATGGGCCAAGTGCTGGCAAATGGGACTAGATTAGGTTAGGATATCTGGTCAGTATGGACGAGTTGGACCGAAGGGTCTGTTTCCGTGCTGTACATGTCTCTGACTGTATGAGCTGGGGTCACAGCAGGTGACTGTACGAGACACTCTGACTGTAAGCCACCTCCAGCCATGTCCCGCTAGGCGATGGTGTGTATCCCTTCTGCGTGCCATTTGGCCCATCGAGTCCACACCTACCCTCCGAAGAGCATCCCCACCAGATCCACCCTCCCCCCCTCACCACACTATCCCTGTAACTCTGCATTTCTCATGCACAAATGTTCCCACAGGGTGGAAGCAGGCTATTCAGCCCATCGAGTGGACACCGACCCTCCACAAGGCATCCCACTCAGACCCAATCGCCCCATTACCCTATCCCTGTCACCCCGCATTCCCTCATGGCCAACCCACCTAGCCTGTACAACCTTGGACTCTAGGGGGCATGACCAATCCACCATGATGTAATGGCAGGACAGATATTTTGGAATTTGAATTCAATAAAAAAAAAACTGGGATTAAGAGTCTACTGATGACCAAGAATCCATTGCCAATTATCAGGAAAAGCTGCCCGGTGAAGGCTTTTCCCCGAACCGTCGATTTTTCTGCTCTTCGGATGCTGCCTGACCTACTGTGCTTTTCCAGCACCACTCTAATCTTGACTCTAATCTCCGGCATCTGCAGTACCCACTTGCGCCTAGCCATTGGCATACAGTCATGCCCCCAGCCCCAGCTCTGTACCAACGTAATCATGACTGAAGCATTTATCTTTGTGATGTTGATCAATGGTTAAGTGTGGGCCCGATCGCTGGGGAGAGCCTGCCTGCTCTCCTTCTTTGCATCCACAAGGGGGACCCAATTCAACATCTGCCCCTCTGACAGTGCAGCACTCCCTCAGCCCTGCTCTGGAGTGACAGCCTTCATCTTTGAGTCAAGTTCCGGACTGGGACTTGAACCTGTAAACCCTACACCCCGTATGACCCAGAGCCACCTTCTGAGTCACGGAGGCTGCACTAGATGATGTTCGTGGGCTTGACCCCACCCCCAACTCCTGAAACTTGAGCAAGTTGACACTGCCACTGCGCCATTGAGGGAGGGCAGCAGTGTCAGGGGAGCTGACTCTGTGACGAGGCATTTGACTCAACTACCCCTCCAACCCCCATTTTGGGGAGTGGGGGGTTGGTGTGGGGTGTCTCATGGCATGATTTCACTGAAGGATTTTTAAACATTTCGTTCATGGTATGTGGGTGCCCCTGGCCAGGCCAGCGTTCATTACCCATCACTAATTGCTGCACAGGGCCAGTCTAAGAGTCAACCCCTTCACTGTGGGTCTGGAGTCACGTGTAGGCCAGACCAGGTAAGGATGGCAGTTTCCTTCCCTAAAGGGGATAAGTGAACCTGATGGGTTTTCCCAACAATTGATTCCTGGTCACCATTGGACTCTTTAATTCCAGATATTTATTAAATTCAAATTTCACCATCTCCCATGACGGGATTCGAGCCGGATCCCCAGAACATTACCTGGGTCTCTGGATTAACAGCCCAGCGATAATGCCACTGGGTCATTGCCCCCCATGGGGGCAGTTTAGCTCTACGTCCTGAGATTAGTCTGTCTTACTCAGACAGATCAGCCAATCATTGGTCACCTTGCTCTTTGTGGAATCTTGCTGTGTGTAAAATCGTTCGCTGTGCGTCCAATGTTCCAAATGTGACTGGACTTCGAAAGGTGCCTCACTGGGAACAAAGCACTCGAGGACATCCTGAAATCGTGCCACAATGGAGAACAGGCAGTAGAGAACCCTGGGTAGGAACTTATCTTTCTACACATGGACATTGCCTGCTCAGGGTTGGGATGTTAGGGGCTCCTCGCAATTAGACAAGTCGTTTCTCCACCTTCAGATCTTTGAGTACATGGTGCAGGGACATCGCGTGAGGCGGTGGGATTGAGAGGTTCTGGAGTGGCTTCCATCCCACACACTCTCGGTCTAGAGGAGGCATGTTTGCAGATGACACCGGAATTGGCAGTGTAGTGGACAGTGAAAAAGGTTATCGAAGAATATGAGATCTTGATCAGGTGGGCCAATGAGCCGAGAAGTGGCAGACGGTGTTTAATTTAGATAAATGTGAGGTGTTGCATATTGGTGAGGCAAACCAGGGCAGGACTTACACTGCTAATGGCAGGGCCCTGGGGAGTGTTCTCAAGTAGAGAGACCTAGAGGGTGCAGGTTCATAGCTCCTTGAAAGTGGTGTCACAGGTAGACAGGGGGTGAAGAAGGCATTTGGTATGCTTGCCTTCATCAGTCAGCGCATTGAGTACAGGAGTTGGGTGGTCATGTTGCAGCTGTAAAAGACTTTCCAATTTTTGGAATAAGCTACAATTCAGGTCTCCCTGCTGTAGGAAGGATGTTGGTAAAGTTGAAAGGATGCAAAAAAGATTTACAAGGATGTTGCTGGGACTAGGGGTTTGACTTATAAGGAGAAACTGAATAGATTGGGCTTTCTTTGGAGATTCGGAGGCTGAGGGGTGACCTTATTGAGGTTTATAAAATCATGAGGGGCATGGATAGGGTAAATAGCCAAGGTCATTTTCCAGGGTGGGGGAGTCCAAAACTAGAGGGCATAAGTTTAGGGTGAGAGGGGAAAGATTTAAAAGGGAACCGAGGGGCAACTTTTTCACACAGAGGGTGGTGCGTCTATGGAATGAGCTGCCAGAGGAAGTGGTGGAGGCTGGTACAATTGCAACATTTAAAAGGCATCTGGATGGGTATATGAACAGGAAGGGTTTGGAGGGATATGGGCCAAGTGCTGGCAGATGGGACTAGATTAGATTGGGATATTTGGTCAGCATGGACGGGTTGGACCGAAGGGACTGTGCTCTACTGTATGGTCTTGCTTTTTTCAAAAGTTATTCTTTCTTGGAATGTGAGTGTAATCAGTATTTGCTTTCTATCCCTAACTGTGACTGCACTGAGTGGTTTGCTATAGACACCCTACAGCAATCCAGCAGGCCATGACCCCAGTGCACTGGGGTCATGGGTTCAAATCTCACCAGTGCAGGGGCACTTCGGAACAGTCAATAAATGCCAGCTCATGCCAATGAGGATCACACCCCATGAAAGAGCTTTTCATAAAATATGTCGGCATTTATTATGTTTTAAATATCCGATGGACCTGAACACCCTGTCTCTGAGGCAGAGATCAGGAGCTCAAAACTGGGGAACTCCATGGCCTGGGGAGGGTGTATAACTTTACAGGAGGTGTATACGGGATTTGAAGAACATTGTTCCACCCAGAGGCTGGTGGGGGTCCGGAGTGGACTCTGTGGGAGGGGATAGTAGAGGGGGAAAGCCTTGTAGCCTTGCAAAATCATGAAGGTAAGCACTTGAGAAGCCATAAAATTCGAGGTCTAGCGCTGGAAAGCGGGACAATTGTAGTATGAGAAGTACAGACTGGATGGGCTGAAGAGCCTTCTCTGTGCTTTATGACTGCGTCTCGATGACTCTGAAGGTCTCAGGATCGATCAGACCTTAGAAAACGACACTGCGATGATTGGAGCGCGTGAGGACTCAGCTGGATAAATATTATAAATAAATAAATAAGCCAATGTGCTTCTCAGGGCTAATTAGCATCTCAAACTTCTGGGACTGAAATACTGCCGATCACAGCCAATTGGCAAGAGACCCGGATCCTGCACTGAGTTAATGGAGGGGAAGGAATGTTAACCTTTACTCGCTTAGTCAGGTTGTTTACTTTAGTTCTAGCTCTTCACGTGGAGTAAACATGGTAAAAGGAAAGCAGGCCATTCAGCCCTTCGAGCGCCCTGTGGCATTCTAGGTGTGGGGGTGTGGGTGCGGGCTGGAGGGAAGGGGTAGGGGCTGGGGGGACAGGGTTGGGTGGGGGATTGGAGAGGGTGGTGTGGGGACTGGTGGGGAGGGGTTGGAGGCTGAGGGAGCAGGTGGGGGGATTGGAGAGGAGGGTGCGGGGCTGGAGGGGAGGGCATGGGGTGGGGGGTGCTGGAGGGAGTAGGTGAGGAATTGGAGAGGAGGGGGATGGCAGGGAAGGGGCGGGGCTGGGGGATTGGAGGGGTGGGGAAATGGCAGGAAGGGGCAAGGGACTGAGGGGAGCAGATGGGGGATGGTGAGGAGGGTGTGGGAGGAGGGGGTGGGGGGAGTTGTGTGCAGTGGGGGTGAAGGGTGAGGGTGTGTGTGATTGGGGAGGGTAGGGGCATGGGGCAGGGTGTGGGTGTGAGGGTGGGGGGGATCAATAAAGAGGATGAGAATTTCCAAACAGAAAACACAGACAGTGCGTCAGCAGACATGGGAGTGATTGGAATCGATCGGTCCCACTCCGCAGAACGTAAAGGTCTGGGAGTTACTCCACAGTTGGCCATGGGATTAACTCAGGAACCTCATTCACGGTTTAGCCTGAGTAAGGAGGTCATTGGGTGATTGCCCCCTCCAGAGGTTTGAGTGTTGGATTCAGGTGGGCACTCCCAGTGTGCACCTCCCCGTGTGGGCAGAAATGATCCCACTGCATTATTTCGAATCAGAGGTGGGAGAGTTGTCCAGGGAGTCCTGACCAAAACCTCACCCTGAAGTAATGCAGATGGAGTCATAGAGATGTACAGCACAGAAACAGACCCTTCAGTCCAACCCGTCCATGCCAGCCAGATATCCTAACCTAATCTAGCCCCATTTGCCAGCACCCGGCCCATATCCCTCTAAACCCTTCCTATTCACATACCCATCCAAATGCCTCTTAAATGTTGCAATTGTACCAGCCTCCACCACTTCCTCTGGCAGCTCATTCCATACACGCACCACCCTCTGTGTGAAAAAGTTGCCCCTCAGGTCCTTTTATATCTTTCCCCTCTCACCTTAAACCTATGGTGTCTAGTTTTGGACTCACCTATCCTGGGGAAAAGACCTTTCCTATTCTTCCCATCCATGCCCCTCGTGGTATAATGTCACCCCTCAGCCTTCAACACTCAGGGAAGAAAGCCCCAGCCTATCCAGCCTCTCGTTATCACCCAAACCTTCCGGTCTCAGTAATATCCTGGTCAATCTTTTTGACACTCTCCAGTTTAATAATATCCTTCCTGTAGCAGGGTGACCAGGATTGCGCACAGAACTCACAATGTGGCCTCACCAATGTCTAGTACAGCCATAACATGACGTCCCAACTTCTATATCCAATGCTCTGACGGATGAAGGCAAGTGTACCGAACATCTTCTTCACCTGAATACCTGCGTTGCCACTTTCAAACACCTCTCTACATGCAGCCATAAGTCTGTCTGTTTGACAACACTCCCCAGGGTCCTACCATTAATTAAGATGCAACACCTCACTTTGATCTGAACTAAACTCCATCTGCCATTCAGATGACAGATGATTGTCTCATTTTAGACTGATCTGCGGTGTGGAGACTTGCTGACCGAATCTCCTGCATCATTGCAGCTGCTCACTTTTAGAAAGTTAGCATGTCAATGGAGGTTCCCCAGCTCAGAAAGGCACTATATAAATGTAACTTCCTTAGTGCAGAAAGGCAAGACTGGTCTTTGCATCTTTATTGGTGATATGCATGAAAGAATGATTCAGTCTGCAGCCAGGGGTGGGAATGACTTTCATCAAAATAATGACCTCCTCATTCATTTCTGAAGAAAGGTCACTGGACCTGAAACACTAACTCTGCTGTCTCTCTCTCTCTCTCTGTCTCACTCCTCTCCTCTCTCTACCTCTCTCTTCTCTCTCTCCTCTCTCTCTCTCTGTCTGTTTCACTCCTCTCCGCGCTCTACCCCCCCTCTCTCTCTGTCTCTCTCTGTCTCTCTCTCTGTCTCTCTCTCTCTGTCTCTCTCTCTCTCTCTCTGTCTCTCTCTGTCTCACTCCTCTCCTCTCTCTACGTCTCTCTCTCTCTATCCCTCTCTCTGACTCTCTCTCTCTCTCTGTCTGACTCCTCTCCTCTCTGTCTCCCTTTCTCTCTCTCTCTCTCCCTCTCTCTCTCGCTCTCTCTCTCCCTCTCTCCCCTGAGCTTCTCCAGCACTTTCTGGTTTGGTTTCAGGTTTCCTACATTAGCAGTTCTTTCTCTCGTTAAAATAAAACCATCCCTCCTTTTCAATAAACAGTATAACTGGAGCCTGAGATTTCAGTGCCAGTTCTGTGCGGGAGACCGTTTTGTAGAGAGCGCCCCTTTGTAGTTTGTTAAAATGTCCTTGATGATAACCTTGTCAGCAACAACAATGCGGAGACAAAATGCAGTCCTTTCAAGAGGGCTAGAGTACAACAGCAGGGGTAAGGGGGGGGGGGGGGAGCGGTGTACGTCCTGAGGTCTTTGGTCGGACCGCATTTGCAATATTGTGAGCAGTTACAGTCCCTGTATCTCAGGAAGGATGTCCTGGCCTTGGAAGGGGGGGGTCCAGAGAATGTTTACAAGAATGATCCTGAGGATGAAGGGCTTGTCACATGAGGAGCAGTTGAGGACTCTGGGTCTGTACTCAATGGGGTTTACCAAGGTGAGGGGGATATCTAATTGAAACTTACAGAATACTGAGAGATCTGGATAATAAAGATGTTTCCACTAGTAGGAGAGACTAGGACCCAAGGGCACAGCCTCAGGGTGAAGGGACGACCCTTTAGAACTGAGATGAGGGGGAATTTCTTCAGCCAAAGGGTGGGGGGGATCTGTGAAACTCATTGCCACAGAGGGCTGTGGAGTCCAAGTCATTAAGACAGGTACTTGATTAGTAAAGCTTACAGGGAGAAGGCAGGCGAATGGGATTGAGAAACACAGCAGCCATGATTGAACGGTGGAGCAGACCTGATGAGCTGAATGGTCTATATCTTATCATCTGAAGGGAGCATGGGAACTAGCAGGTTCTCAAGCAAAGAGGTTGTGAGATTCCTGACTGCAGTGATGATGCTTTGGAGAACTTAAGGGTATCGGTGATCAGAGAAGTGGCAAAATATTTGTCAATCTGACAGGCAGACTGAACAAACATGGCGTCATCCCCCACAATTTCAATGTTCCAGTACAGGAACTCCGAACAGTCAACAGCCTCCCTCTCGGTTTGGGTACTTTGTTCCGGAATGAGGATCATGGACTGTGAAGAGTTGAGGTTAAAATCCAATTCGCCAAGATCTAGTTGAAACGGGGGAGCAGGCTGGAAGGTCTATATGTTCACAGGGGTCAGTTGGCTGGACGGCTGGTTTATGATGTAGCGTGTACACCAACAGTGTGGGTTCAATTCCAAGAGATTACCATGAAAGACTCTCCTTCTCAATCTCCCTCATCCTTCCAGTTCCAACACAGACTCACCTGTACATCATCCAACCTGGTCTATTGTATCTGTTGGTCCCGGTGTGGTCTCCTCTATACCAAGGAGACCAAATGCAGACTCAGGCAGAGAGTTGCCGCACATTTACATTCTCCACGCATCAACCAACCCGACCTTCCGGTTGCCATCCATTTTAATTCCCCCCACCGTCCCACTCCCCCTGGCGACACCCCCCATCCTCGGCCTCCTCCTCAGAGCGAGGCCAGACGGAAACTGGAGGAACAACATCTGATATTTCGCCTGGGATGGGGGCTTGCAGCCCAATGACCTCAACATTGACTTCACCAGCTTCAAAATCCCCCCCCCCCCAACCTCAACCTTACCCCATGTCCAACCCCTCCTCCTAACCTCCCTGACCTGCCCTCACCTGTCCATCTTCCTACTCACCTACGGGCTCCACCCTTCCCACTGCCCAATCACATTAACACCCCCAACCTGCATTACCGTCCCACCTACCCTTCCCCCAACCCCACACTCCCCTCCCTCTATTTACTTCTGGGCTCCCTCCCCATCCCCAGTCCTGACGCAAGGTTTCATGCCAAAACGTTCTTTTCCCGCTCCTCGTTGCTGTCTGAGCTGCTGTGCTCTCCCAGCTTCACACCTATTGCCTCTCTTTCCCAACCTCTCCCCTCGCCTGAGGCATGGTGACCCTTAGGTGAAACTCACCACCCATCGTCTCTTTCTAATGAGAGAGCAGTCCCATGGTCTGTTAGGGTGATTTAATTTCGGTTGAATATATTCAGTCCCTCCACCCCCAACGCTCAGTTATTTGCATGTCTACCATCTGTGAGCTGCACTGTGGCAACACACCAAAGGCTCTATTCTCAGCATCGGCCTCCCCCCCTCCATCGAAGGATGAGGGCAGTAGGTATGCGGGAACACCACCCCCTGCAAGTTCCCCTCTGAGCCACTCGCCATCCCCACTGGGAAATGTATTGTCATCCCTTCACTGTCAAAAGGGTCTTGAGGGGGTAAATGTTGAGGTGTTTTCCCCTCAAGGGGGAGTCTCAACCAGAGGGTACAACCTCAGAATAAAGTGCCCACTTAACACTGAGATGAGGGGGAATTTCTTCCCTCAGAGGATTGTGAGTCTTTGGAACTCCTTACCACAGAGAGCTGTGGGGGACAGAATCCTTGCGTATATTTAAGGCTGAGATTGATTCTTGATCGGTCGGGGAATCAAGAGGAAAGGGCAGGAAAGTGGACGTGAGGAATATCAGATCCTACCGAATGGTGGAGCAGGTTTGATGGCCTACTCCCGATCCTGTTTCCTATGGCCTGAAAATCCTGGAATTCCTTCACTAAGGGCACTACGGGTGTCCCTGCACCAGATTGACTGCAGCGGTTCAAGAAGGCAGCTCACCCCCATCACCCATTTCCAGAAGAAACCGGAGATTCGGTAATTCTGTGGGTCCAAAATTAGGAGACTTGGAAAACAGGCCAAAGGGGAAGATGAGGGGAATTTCTTGGTTTGCCAGGACTGCGCTGCCAGGGAGGAAAGTGGAAACAGATTCAATTGTAACTTCAGAATAACAACTGGAAAAATACTTGAAGCACCAAAGAAACTACAGGGATTGGGGGGAGAAGTGAAACTGGTGGAGATCGTGGGAATTTAACAGAGTTAGTTGGGGCAGCAAAGTGGCTCAGTGGTTAGCACTGCTGCCTTACAGCAGCAGGGACCTGGGTTTGATTCTCATCTCGGGCAACTGTCTGTGTGGAGTTTGCACATTCTCCCCATGTCTGCGTGGGTTTCCTCCGGGTGCTCCGGTTTCCTCCCACAGTCCAAAGATGTGTAGGTCAGGTGAATTGGCCATGCTAAATTACCCGTAGTGTTAGTTGCATTAGTCAGGGGTAAATATAGCGTAGGGGAATGGATCTGGGTGGGTTCCTCTTCAGAGGATTGGTGTGGACTTGTTGGGCTAAAGGGCCTGTTTCTATACTTAGGGAATCTCATCTAATCTAGTAATCCAAGGAAAAACATAGAGAACACTGGAGAAACTCAGCAGGTCTGGCAGCATTTGCGGAGAGAGAAACAGAGTTAACATTTCAAGTGCATTGTGAAGAAAACTTCAGGGTCGAAGGTCAAAGGTTCCAATCCTAGTGGGTGAAATTGGACTGCAAACAATAAATCTGGAATTATAACCGCCAATCTCAGGAACAGTGTTCATGGAACTTGAAATAACACTACAGAGGTCGATATCCCATCCCCCTGTATTCACACAGGGAGAGTCCTTGAACTGATCCAGCTCCCTCAGAGCCAGCTCTCGGAGTGAACAGAACCCCTGACCCTCCTGTTTATATCTGTCAGCCAGGACTCCCTGACTGGACCAGGTTAACAGCCCCAATCAGGGGACCTACCTTGTTCCAAACGCTATGAAACTGACAGAAAAAAACAGTCACGTATCAAGAGTGTGGTGCTGGAAAAGCACAGCAGGTCAGGCAGCATCTGAAGAGCAGGAGAGTCGACGTTTCGGGCATAAGCCCTTCATCAGGAATGAGGCTTGTGAGCTGGGGGGGGCGGGGGGGTGGTGGCACGAGAGATAAATGGGAAGGGGGTGGGGTTGTGGGGAAGGTAGCTGAGAAAGCAATAGGTGGATGAAGGTGAGGGAGAAGGTGATAGATTGAGGGGGGCTGTGGAGTGGATAGACGGGAAAGGTGAGGGACAGGTCTGGAGGACGGGGCCGAGTTGGAGGCTTGGAACTGGGATAATGTGGGGGGAGAGGAAACGAGGAAACTGGTGAAATCCACATTGATCCCATGTAGTTACAGGGTCCTAAGGCAGAATATGAGGCTTGTTTCCTCCAGGCATCGGGTGATAAGGGTTTGGCAATGGGGGAGGCCCAGGACCTGCATGTCCTGGACGGAGTGGGCGGGGGAGTTGAAGTGTTCAGCCACAGGGCGGTGGGCTAGGTGACACCTACTAATGCTCCCTTTAGAGAAGGAAATCTGCCATCCTTACCCAGTCAGGCCTACATGTGACACTGGGCCTAGAGTGATGTGGTCAACTTGTAACTGCTCTGTTAAAGGGGCAATTAGGAACGGGCAATATATGCCCCACATCCCATGGTAGAATTTTAAAAAATTTAGCGAGCTCTTGCAAAAGGATGGCACAGGAATTATGGGCTGAATGGCCTCCGGAATGAGCTCTATCATTCGACACGAGTTAAGCATTAGTGGATTTCAGGAATTTATTAATTGATTTATTTAGTGAACACTAGGTGGTGCTAGTTCCACACCGTCCACTGATAACACAGAGGTGGGATGTATTTTGTTTTAATTCAGTCTTTGTGTTTCAGCATTGGTTACTTGGCCATTCCTCATCATCCTTCAGAGGCTGGTGATGAATGGCCATTGAAGTAGACCTATGGGCGGTCTGTGTAGTGATGTCTACCCTCTTGGGTGGTTTCCTAGGCCGTTGTGGGGCTAAGAGCCAATCATTGTGGGTCTGCACTGGCTTTCGGAGCCAGATGAAGGTCACCTGATGAAGGAGCGTCGCTCTGAAAGCTAGTGCTTCCAACTAAACCCTGTGGGGCTACGACCTGGTGTTGTGTGATTTTTAACTTTGTACACCCCAGTCCAACACTGGCATCTCCAAATTGTGGGTCTGGAGTCACATTCCAGCCCCAATCCTGGATAGGAAAAGTGGGATTCCTTCCTAAAAGGATATCAACGAAATCAGAAGTGTTTAATCCTCAGAAGGCTAAACACTAGAAACAGGCTATACCATTAAAGCTTAGTCCTTTATAATGGAGCAAGATTCTGTTGTGAATCTTTTATCCCAGAGGTGATGAATTGTGCTTTAACGTGTCTGCTCCATGCACCTCTCTGGAGCTTTCAGTTCTTTGCTGACTTCTCTCTGAGTCCACACTCAGGCTCTACCAATCAAGCACAGTGAGCATCAATAGTAAACAGACTCGCATAGGCAAACACCGAAGAGTTGAACATCATAGTGGGCACCCTAAAAAACAGGCATGGAAACGTGGTCATAGTCATAGAGTCACGTGTGTCAAGTCACAATCCTGATGTCATTTAATGTAATTTAAGAGGAGATGGAGTGGGGAATTAAATTTCATAGACAGCGGGTATATGGTGAGGGGGAGGTGACAGAAAATGTTCCTGGGGGAGGTAATGGCTAGTGGTATTATCTCTAGACGATTAATCCAGAAACTCAGCTAATGCTCTAGAGCCCTGGGTTAAAGTCCTGCCACAGCAGATGGTGGAATTTGATTTCAAATCTGGAATCCAGAGTCTACTAATGACCATGAGTCAATTGTTGGATAAACTCCATCTGGTTCACTAATGTCCTTCAGGGAAGGAAATCTGCCGTCCATACCTGGTCTGACCTACATGTGACTTCAAACCCACAGCGATGTGGGAGACTCTCCACATTGCTAGGCTGAAATGGCCGAGCGAGCCACTCAGTTCAAAGGCAACTAGGAATGGGTAATAAATGCCGGCCAGCCAGTGACTCCCAATGTCCTACGAGTGAACTTTTAAAAAAAACCTGATGGTGACATTGGACAAGTCAGGTCCTTAGAGTGAAACTTTGCTTGATAGATCCTCAGTTTTAGTTTTGCAGTTGGTGTTTAGTCACTGAATGTAGTCACAGGAGACTGTTAATGTTCTTCACATAAGTACACAAGTGTATTGTACAAAAAAAAGACCATTTATATGTAAGTCACTTTGAAAAGAGCTGAACATAAGCCATAACAACAAAGATTCAACCATTTCCCTGCAATATTCTTTACAGATACTGAATCTCAGAGAAATATCCCCCTCTCTTCACTCCTTAATTATTTCCTAACTAATTCTTTCTTGTTTTCCTTCTCAGGCTGCTAGAACAGTTTTAAGATTATTCCTAGTTTTGCAACCTAAAGACTTCTTTTGGTTCTGAGGACTTGGATTCCATTTTCTACAAACTCTCCCAACCAGAAGATTCTACAGCACTAGTGTTATGGACCAAGTCAAACCCTCTCAAAACATTAGCAAGTTTTGAAAAGATATGTAGCTCAAGTTGAGCTTCTGGATGTAGGTTTGCCCACTGAGCTGGAAGGTTCATTTTCAGACGTTTCGTCACAATACTGGGTAACATCTTCAGTGAGCCTCTGGATGAAGCACTGGTGGTGTAGCCCGCTTTCTATTTATATGTTTGGGTTCCTTGGATTGGTGATTTCATTTCCTGTGGTGACATCATTCCCTATAGTGATGTCATTTCCTGTTCTTTTCTTCAGGTGGTGGTAAATGGGGTCCAAGTCAATATTTTGTTGATAGAGTTTCGGTTGGAATGCCATGCTTCTAGGAATTCTCGTGCGTGTCTCTATTTGGCCTATCTTAGGATGGGTGTGTTGCCCCAGTCGAAGTGGTGTCCTTCCTCATCGTTATGTAAGGATACTAGTGAGAGAGGGTCATGTCTTTTTGTGAGAGACAGCGAGGTCTTCAGATGCTGGAGATCAGAGTTGAGAAAAGCACAGCAGGTCAGGCAGCATCCGAGGAACAGGAGAGTCGACATTTCAGGAATGAGGGGATAGCATCTTAGTGGGAGGTAGGGTGGGAGGAGGAGCTGATTCCTGATGAAGGGCTCTGGCCTGAAATGTCGCTTTTTCTGCTCCTCGGATGCTGCCTGACCTACTGTGCTTTCCCAGCAACACAATCTCAACTCACGTCTTTTTGTGGCTAGTTGATGTTCATGTAACCTGGTGGCTAGTTTTCCAGAAACCCTCGCCACTCTCCCCGACATCAAAGACATCTCGGAAATGACTGCCAGACTACTCAGACCCCTTGGCATCATGGTAGCCCACAGACCCACCAACACACTAAAACAGCAGCTAATGAACTTGAAGGGCCCTTTATAGACAACAAGCAAAACTAATGTCATTTACAAAATACCTTGCAAGAACTGTAACAAACACTACATTGGACAAACAGGCAGAAAACTAGCCACCAGGATACATGAACATCAACTAGCCACAAAAAGACATGACCCTCTCTCACTAGTATACTTACATACAGATGAGGAAGGACACCACTTCGACTGGGACAACACATCCATCCTCGGACAAGCCCAAACAGAGACATGCACAAGAATTCCTAGAAGCATGGCATTCCAACCGGACCCGCCCCGCCCCCGAACCCCATCCAACCCCGCCCCCCATTGCCATCCAACCCCGTCCCCGAACCCTGCCCCCAACCCCATCCAACTCCGCCCCCAACCCCGCCCCCAGCCCCATCCAACCCGTCCCCCAATCCCGTCCTAGAACCCCATCCAACCCCGTCCCCAACCCCGTCCCCCAATCCCATCCAACCCCATCCCCCAACCCTATCCAACTCCGTCCCCAAAACCCATCCAACCCCATCCCTGAAACCCATCCAACCCTGTCCCCGAAACCCATCCAACCCCATCCCCGAACCCCATCCAGCCCCATCCCCGAACCCCATCCAGCCCCAACCACAACACCATCCAACCCCGCCCAACGTCACCATCCAACCCCGCCCAAAACCACCCCGAACCCCATCCAACCCCGCCCCCAACGCAGTCCAACACTGTCCAACACCACCCCTCTCCTGCTCCCCATCCCCCAACACCGTCCCTCGACCTCCCGTCCACGCCGACACCAACAAGACCGCTACTGCCTTTGTGGGGTAAGTCTTCGAATAGCGCTCGCGCGCACACACACACAGCCACATCCACACCCACACACACAACTTTTTACTGCACCTTTTTGATAGATTTCACCTTTACCCTGTACAGGACAATATTGGTCGGATTATCTGGGAAAGAGGGGGTTTAGGGTACACCCATTCTGTAGAACTCCAGAGAAAGTGTGGGGTGAGAGAGGACGGGAGGTCAGTAATTTGGAGACGGTGCCTGTTTAACCACTGTAAATAAAAGACGCGATCACTGTTGGAAACACGTCTTTGATGTAATGTTTCTGTCGGGACCTTGAGATCCCCTTCAGATAATCCGATTTTCGGATAATTTTGAATAATCGAGGTTCCTCTGTATATTAAATACAACTAATTAACTGTTTCAATATACTAACAGTCCATAAACACACCCTTGGCAAAGACAAATTCAGTAAAGTAGATTATAATTCTAGCAGCAGGAAGAGAGCATCAGGTTTAGCTGTAACAGGGAGAGGAATAAGAGCTTCCACATCTAGCTTCAAGACCCCAGCAACTGCAAAAAGCTAAAGTTGGAAATCCTAGTTCTGTGGAGGTTGACCCCACCCACTCAGACTGCTTCTATTATTTCAACGTTTAAAACAAAACTCAAGGCCCCACAAGATATTTACTTTATTGGCTTTGGAGAAGGTCTCTGCCCCAACCGTCATGAAATAAAAGGACAAAAATCGTTTAAGGCCATAGTATGAATAGTATAAATATAAATAGAAGTAGTTTAAATAGAATGACACTATTTTGCTGAACTGAAAAAAAAAACCTGATGAAGCTCCTTTTCCACTTACATCATACTGAAACCTGAACTCAAACCGAACGCCCAAGGAGCCCTGATCATTTGTGGTTTCTGCTTCTGTTTGTTGAAAATTCAACACTTGGTCAGCTAACATCGCAGGTGTTTACCACTGGCACTTTGTGAGTCACATGCTTTCTTGGAAATGATACCCTTGGGTCACTTTTCCAAATGACTTTCTGACCTCGAAAAACAAAATCACCTTTACAGAGCTGAAACCAAAACTCATCTACTTTTGTTTTAAAGATATATGTTCCCAAATGATTATGGATTCTATATCTTTACTAAAATGGGTTTCAGTGAGGTCTGTGTGTCCTTAAGGAGAAAGTGAGGACTGCAGATGCTGGAGATCAGAGCTGAAAATGTGTTGCTGGAAAAGCGCAGCAGGTCAGGCAGCATCCAAGGAGCAGGAGAATCGACGTTTCAGGCATGAGCCCTTCTTCAGGAAGAAGGGCTCATGCCCGAAACGTCGATTCTCCTGCTCCTTGGATGCTGCCTGATCTGCTGCGCTTTTCTAGCAACACATTTTCAACTCTGTGTGTCCTTATACAGAAATAACATTAGGTTAATGTTCAGGTGTAGGAAACATGTTGTGAAACTTGAAAGGACTCAGTAAAGATTTACAAGGATGTTGCCAGGGTTGGAGGATCTGAGCTACAGGAAGAGGCTGAACAGGCTGGGGCTGTTTTCCCTGGAGCGTCAGAGGCTGAGGGGTGAGCTTATAGAGGTTTATAAAATCATGAGAGGCATTGATAGGGTAAATAGCTAATGTGAATTGTTGTGATGCCAACTCTGATGCTGTATGGAACTTCACAAGTCATTGGCTTACATCCTGTAAAAGTTCCCTTTATCCTCACTTTCTGCCTTCTGCCAGTCAGCCAATTCTATATCCATGCCAGGACCTTGCCTCTAACACCATGGGCGCATATCTTATTTAACAGCCTCCTGTGCAGCGCCCTTGTCTGGAAATCCAAATAGATCACATCCACTGCCTCTCCTAAGTCTCACTTATTCATTACCACCTCAAAGAATTCTAACAGTTTAAAAAAAATGTTTTTTTCTTAATTTATTCATTTATGGGAAGAGGGAATCATTGGATGGGCACCATTTATTACCCATCTCTAATTGCCCAGAGGGCAGTTAAGAGTCAACCACGTTGCTGTGGGTCTAGAGTCACATGTAGGCCAGACCAGATAAAGGATGGCAGTTTCCTTCCCTGAAGGACATCAGATAGGTTTTTTTCAACAATGGTCATCGTTAGACATTTAATGCTAGATTTTTAAAAATTGAATTCAAATTCCACCATCTGCAGTGCCGGGATTTGAACCCGGGTCCACAGAATGTTACTTGGGTCTTTAGATTAACAGTCCAGTGATAATACACTGGGCTGTAGCTCCCCTTCTGTATTTTAACTGTAATGTAAAAATGAAGATTTGTCCAGCATGACCTCCCCTTGATGATGCCGTGCTGACTCAGTGCTATTTGACCACGCATTTCCAAGGGCTCTGCAATCTCATCCTTAATAATGGGCTCTAAAATCCTGCCAACGACTGAGGTCAGGTTAACCAACCTGTGGTTTCCTGCCTTCTGCCTTCCTTCCTTCCCTCAGCAGCAGTGCTACATTAACCGTTTTCTGGGACCCTCCCTGACTCCAGTGATTCTTGAAAGATCACCACCATCGCCTCTACAACCTCCTCAGCTGTCTCCTTCAGAACTCTGGTGTAATCCATCTGGTCTGGATGATTTCTCCAGCTTTAGAGCTTTCAGCTTCCCCACCACCTTCTCCTTAATGATAGCCATAACATTCACTCTCTCCCTGACTCTCTTGAGGTTCTGCTGGGGTCTTTCACTGTGATGTCTGATGCAAAATACCGATTCAGTTTCTCCACCCTTTCTTTGTTCCTCATTACTACTTCTCCAGCCTCATTTCCCAGTGCTCTGATGTCCCCTCTTGCTTTTTATATATCTAAAAACAAAACTCTGGTAACCTTTTATATTACTAGCTTGTTTACTGTCATATTTCATATCCTCCCCTTATTGCTTTTGTAGTTATTCTTTGCTGTTTTCAAAGGCTTCTCAATCCTGTGGCTTCCCACTGATCTTCACCATGTTGTATGCTTTCTCTTTTGCTTTTACTCTGTCCCTGACTTCCCTGGCCAGCCATGGTTGCCCTGTCCTCCCCTTAGAGTGTTTCTTCTTCCTTGGGATGAATTTCTGGATTACCTCCTGAATTACCCCCTTGCCATTGGTGCTCCACTGTCATTGCTGCCAGACACCCCTTCCAATCAACCCTGGCCAGCTCCTCCCCCATATCTTTGTCGTTACTTTTACTCGATGGTGATACCGTTACATCTGATTCCACCTGCTCCCTCGCAATCTGCAGGATGAATTCTATCACAGTGTAGTCACTGCCCCCTAAGGATTCCTTCTCTTTCAGCTCCCTAGTCAAATCTGCCTCATTACACATCACCAAATCCAGAACTGCCTGTTCCCAAGTGGGCTCCATCATCAGCCGCTCCAAAAAAAAAGCCATCTCATAGACATTCCACAAATTCCTTTTCTTGGGATCTGCTACCAATCTGATTTTCCCAGTCCACCTGCATATCGAAGTCCCCCCATGATTGTTGTAATAATGCCTTCGTATATGCCTTTTCTAACTCCTGTTTTAATTTCTGCCCCACATCCTAATCCTAATGCTAAGAGGCCTGTATCTAACTCCCATGAGGGTCTTTATTTTTTCCTTTGCTGTTCCTCAAGTCTACCCAATCAGATTCTCCACCCTCCAACTCTATAGCATTTCTTGCTCTTGATTTAATTTCATTTCTTCCTAACAAGGCATCTGCCTGTCCTTTCAATGGGACATGTATCCTTCTGATATTTTGTTCCCTGCCCTAATTCTCTTCCAGCCAGGTCTCTGTGTTGCTCACAACGTTGTACCCACCAATTTCAACCTGCACTACAAGCTTGAATTGGTTTGATTTATTATTGCCACATGTACCTAAGTACAGTGAAAAGTTTTGTTTTGCGAGCAGTACACGCAGATCATACCACACAAAGACACACAAATCACAGGGTACTTAGACAGAGGGAGGCCGACTGGGTTAAGGCTGCACAGGAGGTGCAAGATCAACATGATTTGAAGTTAGAGAGGTCCATTAAGGACAGGGAGGAAGCTGTTCTTGAACCTGTTGGTGCACGTCTTCAAGCTTCTGCTGCTATCTGCCTGATGGAAGAGGTTGGAAAATCCAAGAGGGGTATTTGATGATATTGGCTGCCTTTCCGTGGCAATGGGAAGTGTGCACAGAGTCCGTGGTTGGGAGGTTGGCTTCCAGGTTAGGTGAATTGGCCATGTTAAATTGCCCGTAGTGTTAGATGAAGGGGTAAGTGTAGGGGAATGGGTCTGGGTGGGTTGCTCTTCGGAGGGTTGGTGTGGACTTGCTGGGCCTAAGGGCCTGTTTCCACACTGTAAGTAATCTAATCTAATGATGGGCTGTGTAAATCACCTTCTGGAGTTTCTTATGGCCTCTGGTCTGAGTCATAGAGACGTACAGCATGGAAACAGACCCTTCGGCCCAACTTGTCCATGCTGAACAGATATCCTAAATTATTCGAACCCCATTTGCCAGCATTTAGCCATATCCCTCTAAACTCTTCCTATTCATATACCCATCCAGATGTCTTTTAAATGTTGTAATTGTACCAGCCTCCACCACATCCTCTGGTAGCTCGTAAATGTACCACCCTCTGTATGAAAAAGTTACCCCTCAGGTCCCTTTTCAATCTTTCCCCTCTCACTTTAAACCTATGCCATCTAGTTTTGAGCACCCCGACCCCAGCAAAAGACCTTGTCTATTTATCCTATCCATGCCCCTCATGATTTTATAAACTTCTATAGGGTCACCAGGGAGAGGCTGAACAGGCTGGGGCTGTTTTCCCTGGAGCATTGGAGGCTGAGGGGTGACCTCATAGAGGTTTATAAAATCATGAGGGGCATGGATAGGATAAATAGGCAAAGTCTTTTCCCTGGGGTGGGGGAGTCCAGAACTAGAGGGCGTAGGTTTAGGGTGAGAGGGGAAAGATATAAAAGAGACCTAAGAGGCAACATTTTCACGCAGAGGGTGGTGCGTGTATGGAATGAGCTGCCAGAGGAAGTGGTGGAGGCTGGTACAATTGCAACATTTAAAAGGCATCTGGATGGGTTTATGAATAGGAAGGGTTTGGAGGGATATGGGCCGGGTGCTGGCAGGTGGGACTAGATTGGGTTAGGATATCTGGTCGGCATGGATGGGTTGGACCGAAGGGTCTATTTCCATGCTGTACATCTCTATGACACCCCTCAGCCTCCGACGCTCCAGGGAAAACAGCCCCAGCCTATCCAGCCTCTCCTTATAGCTCAAATCCTCCAACCCGAGCAACATCCTTGTAAATCTTTTCTAAACTTGAAATGTATTTGTATTTCAGAGCCTTTAAGGTCAGACCGGTGTCTTGTTTGTCAATTTTAATATTGTCTAAACTTTTCCTTTCCTATTCTGCCCACCACCCCCCTGCCACCTGCTGAATTTGTCTGTTTTAGTTGCCACAGGATTGTGACAAATTGATTGTTTCGTCTCTATATGGATTTTTTGATGTAAGTCAGGCAACCGTTCGGTCTTCGGGATGAAAGTCTTCATCGTGAAATAAAATACCATCCAAAAGTGTGTCTGTCACGGTCCCTCTTTAATGGATTTGGAATCATTTGTCATTGAAATTATGTGCAAAGTTTGCACATTTCATACCACATTTCATTACATGCAATTGTGGCTACCTCACCACACTTCCAAGTTAGCTGGTTCATTACATCTGCAATGTTTTCATCAATTCTAAATGCATTCTCTATTATATCTCAGTTTGTACAAAAACCTCCATGAGTCACTTCAGCTGAACCGGTAAATACTGAACTTGTAACTCAAGGAGGAAGGTTTGAAATGATTGAGGATATTGTTGAGATTCATTTCTCCTCGCTGAGTTCATGTTTCCAGGTCTGGGTTTGCAAGCCCTCCAGTAGTTAGCTCAGTTGGTAGACCATGGGGCTCTCAATCTCGGGGTTCAAGCCTCACATTGGGTACCTTGTGGGGTGAGGGTTGCTTCTCTTGGTTGGCAGGTTCAATTCCTGCACTGGCTGAAGTTACCATGAAGGGTTCTTCTCAGGTTAAGTCTCTCACTAATGGGATTACAGCCAACCATTCCTTTTACCTCTGAGTGCAGCCGTCCAGATCCTGTCAGACAGGGAGCTGAGCACCAACCGAGTCGGCAGAATCCTCCTTGAGACCAGCAGAGGACAGCCAACCTGAGACCTCACTTTGGCCATTATCCAAATCTCTGGTCCACCCACTTGGTCAATCATTGCCTGGGCTCCCCAAGTGAAACAACCCGTTAAACTGGATGCTCAAAGTCAGGTTTGAAAGCTACGTGGAGTCCAGTTTTCCACCTCTAGTCTCCCTTTAGAGTTCAGCATAAGATGGATCCACCTCCTGATTTATCCCTGTCCTGGTTTCACAGCTGGGAAACTTGGAGATGAGAACCGACGTTGCTTCCTTTTAGGCAACGGGGAAGGGGCGCTGGTGAACGCAAGACTTCCCATCATCTTGTTAATCTGTGTGTGACCCGCCCCCCCAAACTCCTCCCATCAAACATGGCCGATTAAGGCAGTCGTCTTGGTCAGCGAGATAGGTGACCCCTTTGTGGTCTGGCCCTTTGCGAAGCCAACATAACGAAGGGAGGTGAAAGTTTTCCTCAGATCCTTTTTGACACCGTTGCTGACCAACACATAGAGTATTGGGTCCACGGCGCTGTTGAGGCTGGACAACGCCAGGGAAATGTTGAAGTACAGATGGACCGCCTGTTCGAAGTCACAACTGCAGTTGTTGAGGGTGAAATTTATGGTTCGGAGCAAGAGGATGATGTGGTAGGGGCCGAAGCATATGACGAAGATGGTGATGACCAATATGGAGAGAAGCTTAACTTTGGCCTTTTGTTCCGCCCCCAGGGTCAAGCTCTTCCGGACGCCTTTGAAGATCCTCTGGTAGGAAAAGATCAGGACCAGGAGCGGCAGCAAAAAGCCAGCCACGAATCGGAAGTAGTTGCCGATGGCAACCGGCCTGATCAGAGGAATGTGCTCGAAGCAAGTCTGGTTGTCGGTCTTGTGTCCGCCATCTTGAGTGATGGAGCCAATGAGGACTGGAAGGTGGAGGGCGAAGATGACCAAAAAGATCAGCAGGCTCACTTGTACAGCTTTCCCCGGCCGTCGGAAACCCTGAGACTCGATGGGATAGACCACCGCCAGGTATCGATCCAGCGAGATGCAACAGAGGAGCAAGATACTGATGTACACGTTGGAATAGAATATGAACCCTGACAGATAGCAGGAAGCCCAACTGAGTGTCCACGTGTGGTCGTTGTAGTAATAAAGGACCCAGAGAGGAATGGTCAACACGTAGAAAATGTCAGATATGGACAGGCTTAGGAGGTAAATTCCCAGGATGTTCCTCTGCTTGACTTGCAGGATGATTGGCCAGAGGGTCAGACAGTTCATGGTAAAGCTCACGATGAAGATGGCACTGTATATGACCGCGAGCTCAATGCTGTTTCTCGTAAAATCGATCTGACACAATGTCTGGTTGCAAAAGGGCTCCATCGTTCCAGACTGGTCAATATTCTCTCCAGTGGGCGATGCAGGGGAGACCTGAATTTGGACAGCAGACCTGGAGGAAGACCATTCAACACAAGTTACAGTAAATTGCATCATGTCCATGCTAAGGAAGTGAATGAGTGGTGGAAATTCAGGTATGACATGAAATCCCCACAGTGTGGGAACAGGTCAGTCGTCCCATTGAGTCCACACCAACCCTCAGAAGAGCATTCCACATTAATCCACGCCCTCCCCCATTTCCCATGGCCAATCCACCTTAACCTGCACATCCCTGGATACTATGGGACAATTTAGCATGGCCAATCCACCCTAACCTGCACATCCCTGGATACTATGGGACAATTTAGCATGGCCAATCCACCCTAACCTGCACATCCCTGGGCACTATGGGGTGATATAGCATGGCCAATCCAACCTAACCTGCACATCCCTGGGCACTATGGGGTGATATAGCATGGCCAATCCACCCTAACCTGCACATCTTTGGATTGCAGGAGGAAACTGGAGCACCCAGAGGAAACCCATGCAGACACGGGGACAATGTGCAGACTCCACACAGACAGTCACCCGAGGGTGGATTTGAACCCATGTCCCTGATGCTGTGGGGCAGCAGTGCTAACCACTGAGCCACCATGCCACCCATCTACTGTGTCACCCCAACAATTTTGACAGACGTTAAAACCCTGTCACTAAAAAGCTACAGCACCAGTTCAGAATCTTGCAACCACAAATCCCACAAGACCAGACAGCCCTGATGGAAAACCCGTGACACCTGTACAAGGTCAGTAAGGTGGAAATCTGTCTCATCCACGGCTCAAACCACTGAGTGCCACGGAAATTGAACAATCATTCAAATCTCAAAGTCTCACTGCAAATTCATCTGCCTCTTTTTGTTTGTATGAATTAATGGATTGGAAGCTTCCTTCTGTTGCCTACCTCCATTGGTCTACAGCATAACCTCCTTTCAGATTTTGTGCCGATAGTGTACCCCCATCCATTTACTATACATTCATCAAGTCATGAAGATACAATCCAAAGATGTGCAGGTTAGGGTGAATTGGCCATGCTAAAGTGCCCATAGTGTTCAGGGGTGTGTAGGTTAGGTGCATTGGTCAGGAGTAAATATCGAGTAATAGGGTAGGGAAATGGGTCTGGGTGGGTTACTCTTTGGTGGATTCGGTCTGGACTTGTTGGACCAAATAGCCTGTTTCCCACACTGTAGGGATTCAATGATGATATATGGCACAATAAAAGCAGTGGCTAACAATAAACACCTAATTACCCTAATCCCTTTCTCCAGGTCTTGGTCCATACACAGCACCATCTGAACCAGAGAATCCCTACAGTGTGGAAACAGGCCCTTTGGTCCAACAATTCCATACTGACCCTCTGAAGAGTAACCCATCCAGACCCATTCTCTGATCCTATTACTCCACGTTTACCCCTGACGAATGCACTTACACATCCCTGAACACTATGAGGCAATTTAGCATGGCCAGTCCACCCTAACCTACACACCCCTGAACACTATGGGGCAATTTAGCACGGCCAGTCCAGGCAGCATCCTGGTAAATCTCCTCTGCACCCTCTCTAAAGCTTCCACATCTTTCCTATAATCTTTCCCACCAACCCAACCTCCACTCCCGGCACTTTCCCCTGCAACCGCAAGAAATGCAAAACTTGTCCCCACACCTCCCCCCTTACTTCCCTCCAAGGCCCCAAGGGATACTTGCATATCCACCACAAATTCACCTGCACCCCCACACACATCATTTACTACATCCGCTGCACCCGATGTGACCTCCTCTATATTGGGGAGACAGGCCACCTACTTGCGGAACGTTTCAGGGAACACCTCTGGGACACCCGGACCAACCAACCCAACCACCCCTGGCTCAACACTTCAACTTCCCCTCCCACTCCACCAAGGACATGCAGGTCCTTGGACTTCTCCATCACCAGACCATAGCAACACGACGGCTGGAGGAAGAGCGCCTCATCTTCCGCCTAGGAACCCTCCAAACACAAGGGATGAACTCAGATTTCTCCAGTTTCCTCATTTCCCCTCCCCCCCACCTTGTCTCAGTCCCAACCCTCGAACTCAGCACCACCTTCCTAACCTACAATCTTCTTCCTGACCTCTCCGCCCCCACCCCCACTCCAGCCTATCACCCTCACCTTAACCTCCTTCCACCTATCGCATTCCCATCGCCCCTCCCCCAAGTCCCTCCTCCCTACCTTTTATCTTAGCCTGCTGGACACACTCTCCTCATTCCTGAAGAAGGGCTCATGCCCGAAACATCAATTCTCCTGCTCCTTGGATGCTGCCTGGCCTGCTGCGCTTTTCCAGCAACACATTTTCAGCATGCTTCACTACCTGCTGTACCTACATGCTTACCTTCGTTGGCTGGTGTACAAGAACACCCAGATCTCTCTGTACTGCCCCTTTACCTAACTTGATTCCATTTAGATAATAATCTGCCTTCCTGTTCTTGCCACCGAAGTGGATAACCATACATTTATCCACATTAAACTGCACCTGCCATGCATCTGCCCACTCACCTAACCTGTCCAGGTCACCCTGTAATTGGCTACAAGTGCTTTGGGTAACTGTGAAATATATGCAAATTCTTTCTTCCCATTTAATTGGAAACTTTCTTGCTTCTCTCTCTCTCTCTCTCTCTCTACTTTGTTGTTGCTGTTCCTTTGAACTTCTGTCACAAACCAAAGACTGGGCTCAATCCACAGTTTCGGCTCCTTACTTGCATTTAACAATTTTAAGACAATTGTGGTTTGAACATTTTAAATATCTATATTTTAATATTTAAAATTCAGTTGCAATCTTCCACAAAACAACAGGAGGTTTACAGCAAAGAAGGCCATTCAGCCCACTGTGTCTGTACTAGCTGCTTGCTAAAGCAATTCAAAACCAATGTCTGCCCAGTTTATAATCTTCATCCTAAACCACCCGAATGCAATCGAACCCATTACCAATCCCAAAACTGACTGAACCATCTCAACAGAAGACAACATGGTCCGGTAAATCCAGGAGGAGAAAGTGAGGACTGCGGATGCTGGAGATCAGAGTTGAGAGTGTGGCGCTGGAAAAGCACAGCAGGTCAGATAGTATTCGACGAGCAGGAAAGTCGATGTTTCAGACATAAGCCCCTCATCCTTATGAAACGTTGATTCTCCTGCTCCTTGGATGCTGCCTGACCTGGCGTACTTTTCCAGCACCACACTCTCAACTCCAATAAATCCACCCAACTCAACGCAACCCCAAATAACTCGATGAAATGTGCTCCAAACCAACCTAAACCCAACACAACTTTGTACACTGTAATCTGTTGCAATTAGACCCAGTCTAACCCAAACTGACCTATCTCAACCCAAACTATTCCTTATCTGATGTATCCCAATACCAGCCAGCGTAACGAACCCAGACTACCCAAACCCTGCGTGTACCCAAGCTAAAACAAAACAACTCAACAAAAAATACTGTGGAAACTAACCCAACTTAGCATTACCAACTTAACCTAACCCAAACATATCCTAAGTAAACTTCCAAGAACTATTGCCAAAATTATAAACCATTGTTACAACTAAATCAGTAATGGAGAATGCTTCAATTTATTTCTATGTTAGAAGAGTCCAGAAATGCCGCACAATAGTCAACTTACTGAGTATAAATGGGGAAAAAAAATGTTTGTCAGAGTTAGAGCACTTACCTCTGAGACTGGTGTCACTCCAGTAGTTCAACCTTTTTTGCTAATTGATGTTGGAGATTGTGAAAATGACGGCAATGCTGAACTCTGCTCTGTGTCTGTCTCCGTGTGTGTGTGTGTGTGTGAGAGATTGTGGTACAGAATGATTCAGCCAGACCACACAAACTACAACTGTCACTGCAACAGGAAACTTGCAGCCTGAGTGTTTTTGCAAATCCGAATGACGTACGATTGTCATAAAACTGAGAGCAAGTGGAGAGACCAATGTTGTTCACACCTACCCCTTGGTTAAACCGTCTGCCACGTGTGTAAGATGTGCGGAAGGTTGCATAGTAAATATCTTTTCAACTATGAGGAAGCTATAGGTGACTGCTTTCACAGGCTGTTCCCTATTGCTTCTATGGACCATCCAACCCCCTGAATCCTCGGCACATAGCTCCCCTCCTTACCTCGCGGTGGAGAGTGAGTCCATTATTTCACCACTGGTTGAGGCTAACTCTGAGCCAGTCTCTATATGTTGATGGAATCATCGAATCCCTACAGTGTGGAAACAAGCCCTTCAGCCCAACAAGTCCACAGCAACCTCCCCCACAGAGAACCCACCCAGAACCATTCCCTTATCCTATTACTCTACATTTACCCCTGACTAATGCACCTAACCTACACATCCCTGAATGCTATGGGGCGATTTAGCACGGCTAATTCACTCTAACCTGCACATCTTTGGATCTTGGGAGGAAACCCACGCAGACACGGGGAGAATGTACAAACACCACACAGACAGTCGCTCGAGGCTGGAATCGAACCCAGGTCCCTGGCGCTGTGAGGCAGCAGTGCTAACCACTGAGCCACTGTGCCAGGGCCAGAATAATTGTTTCCTTTCCACCCAAGGGGCTCCCAGCTAGCAATCAAATGCAAGACCATAACTCATAGAGTCATTAGAGAAAGGTTCTTTGAACGCATTGAGTCTGTGCCAGTGAAAATCAAAATCAACCACCTAATTATTCTAGTCCCATTTTCCAGCACCAGGGACCCGGGTTCGATTCCAGCCTCGGGCGACTGTCTGTGTGGAGTTTGCACATTCTCCCTGCGTCTGCGTGGGTTTCCTCTGGGTGCTCTGGTTTCCCCCCACTACAGTCTAAAGATGTGCAGGTCAGGGTGGATTGGCAATGGGGTAATAGCCCATGGTGTCCAGGGATATGTTGGCTGGGTGGGTTAGTCATGGGAAATGCAGGGCTTCAGGGATTGGGTGGGATGCTCTTCGGAGGGTCGGTGCGGACTCAATGAGCCAAAAGGCCTGCTTCCATACTGTAAGGATTTTATATAAAATTCATCCCCATTTGTGTGGGCCTGGAGTCACGTGTACGCCAGACTGGGTAAGGATGGCAGACTTTCCCTCCTTTAAGGGACATGAGTGAACACGGTGGGTTTTTAGCAATGACCAACGACAGGTTTGATGTTGCTGAGACTGTATTTGAAGGTTTTGATTGAATTTAAGTTCGATCACCTGCTTCCGGGCTCTGGAACCAGGTTGGCCTCTTCGGGATTACATTCTGACCACCCTCTCTGTGGACTCGGTGCGGGGGTAAAAGGGAGACGGTACCAGGTAGGGATCGGGCCTGAAGGAGTGCGACACTGTCAGAGGCACCACGTCCAGGAGGAGGGATTTGCAGAGGCGGTGAGGCTCTGTCCAGAGCCTCCGTCAGGTGTAAGAGATCCCATGACCACGAGAAAGGAGTAGGGCTGTTCTCTCCAGTTGATCCAGTCAATACCGATCCCCTCAACGGACACCACATAAAGGCGGACTCTTATGACACTGCCTGTGGGATCTTGCTGTGCGTTGGAAGGTTGGCTGCAGTATTGCCCTTGCTGAAACAGTGATTCAGTGCTTCACTGGTGGCTAAGCAAACTGACACTCTGGGGTCAGTTTCCCTTTTACATTTTGTTATTTGCTAGTGGGATTCATGTGTGTGTGTGTGTGTATGTCTATATTTGTGTTGTGTGTTTTGTGTATGGGGTGTGTGTGTCTATATGTATCTGTGTGTGCATCTATTTGTATGTGGTGGTGCATGTTGTGTGTGTATGTGTGTGTAGTATGTTTTGTGTGCGTTTATGTGCATGTGTGTGTGTGTGTCTGTGAGCGTGTAAGTAAGTGAGTGAATGTGTGGGTGTGTGTTTGTGTGTGTGTATGAGAATGAGTGCGTGTGTCTGTGTGAGTGTGAGTGCGAACGAGTGTGTATGTGTTTGTGTCTGTGTGTGTATGTGTTTGCAAATGAGTGTGTGCATGTGTCAGTGTGAGTGGGTGTGTATGTGTGTCTCTGTGAGTGTGTGTGATTATGTGTCAGTATGTGTCTGTGTGTGTGAGTGTGAATGAGTGTGTGTGTCTGTGTATGAGTGTGTGTGTGTATGAGTACAAAGGAGTATGTGTATGTGAGTGTGTGTGTATGTGCGTGTGCATGTGTGTGTGTGCGAGAGTGCGAATGAATGTGTGTGTGTCTGTGTGTATGAGTGTGTGTGAATGAGTGTATGTGTGTGAGTTCAAAGAAGTGTGTGTATGTGAGTGTGTGTGTGTATGTGAGTGAGTGCGCGTGTGTGTATGCGAGTGAGCATGTGTGTATGTGTATGTGTGTGTGTCTGTGTGTATGAGTGTGTATGAATGAATGTATGTGTGTATGAGTACAAAGGAGTGTGTGTGTGTATATGTGTGTGTGTGTATGTGTGTGTGTATGTGAGTGCGCATGTGTGTATGTGAGTGTGTGTGTGAGAGAGTGCGAATGAGTGTGTGTGTCAGTGTGTATGAATGAGTGTATGTGTGTGTATGAGTACAAAGGAGTGTGTGTGTGTGTGTGTGTGTGTGTGTGTGTGTGTGTGAGAGAGAGAGAGAGAGAGACAGTGAGTGCACAATGAGTGCGGATGTAACCAGGCCACATTGTGATACTGTGCTGTCTAAGTCAGCCTGGATGCCTCTGTTTGCCCAGAGAGATGGTGCTGGGAGGGGGTGGGCTGTAAGTCTCAGTGCTTTGAAGAAGGGAAGAGAGAGAACTTTCGAACACATAAGCTGGAGGTGGCATCCTGTGTTTGTAACAGAAGTTTCTTTCAAGCATATACTTTATTCAACAGAAACTGCACCACAATGACGTCTCTAATTCCTTACGAAGGGACAATTTGTGGGATTTCCAGGTGCACTTCAGTCACTGCCATCAGTCTCATGATGATTGTTTCTTTTAAACAGAACTTAAAATTAAAATGACTTACAACAGGAGAATAATTTCCCCTCAAGTCCCACGGGGATCTAGGGAGATTCTCTGACCACAGTCATAACAGTGTGTCACAAAGTTTCAATGTTCACCCTCCTTTTAACCTGTTTGGGACATCACCAGCTTATGGTCAACTTCTGGACAATTACTGGGAGTCGGGAGGTTATGTTGTGGCTGTACAGGACATTGGTTAGGCCACTTTTGGAATATTGCATGCAATTCTCATATCCCTCCTGTTAGAAATTTGAAAGGGTTCAGAAAAGATTTACAAGGATGTTGCCAGGGTTGGAGGATTTGAGCTATAGGGAGAGGCTGAACAGGCTGGGGCTGTTTTCCCTGGAGCATTGGAGGCTGAGGGGTGACCTTATAGAGGTTTATAAAATCATGAGGGGCATGGATAGGATAAATAGGCAAAGTCTTTTCCCTGGGGTGGGGGAGTCGAGAACAGGGGGCATAGGTTTAGGGTGAGAGGGGAAAGATATAAAAGAGACCTAAGGGGCAACTTTTTCACACAGAGGGTGGTACGTGTGTGGAATGAGCTGCCAGAAGAAGTGTTGGAGGCTGGTACAATTACAGCATTTAAAAGGCACCTGGATGGGTATATGAATAGGAAGGGTTTGGAGGGATATGTGCCAAAGTCGAGAGTGTGATGCTGGAAAAGCACAGCAGGTCAGGCAGCATCCGAGGAACAGGAGAATCAACGTTTCGGGCATAAGCCCTTCATCAGTATATGGGCCAAATACTGGTAAATGGGACTTGATTAATTCAGGATATCTGGTTGGTATGGAAGAGGAGGACCGAAGGGTCTGTTTCCGTGCTGTATGACTTTGTGACTCTGTGACTCTATGACTCCACGGTTGGGAGCGGGGAGGAAGCGGGGGTGGGGGGGGGGGGGGGCAGTGAGTGTATATTAAAGCTGTTCTTCCTCACCGTGTAAATGTCCTGTTTGACCCCCAGATGCTTTCCCGAAGTGCCACTCAAAAGTCAGTGTGGATTAATTCTGGACACATCAACAAGTTCCTAATGCACCATCCTCTGTCCTACAGCTTGTTCTTAGCACCAGTGACATCCTTTCCCATCACCTCTCATTGACCCCTTCAGAACATTGGTTTCAAAATTCTCGTCCTTGGAAATAAAAGACCTGCATGGTATCCCACCCTTCCTCAGGGGCTTTCTCTGACCTGACGTTGCCAAATCTTCTCCCATATATTGAGCCTCCTTCACCTCCTAGCCTCTCTCCAGTGGAAAGCCATTCCAGCCTCTCACCTCATTGTTGCCCATGGTGTCTCGTTGTAAACAAAATGGTCGCCAGTTGGAGCAGTGGATTGTGGGACAGCCTCTAAGCCAAGAACCTTGGGACTTGTTGGTCAGGGAAGGTCCAGACAGAGTTTAGCTTCAACCTCCAACACCCGCCAATGGCAGACGGTAAAAGGGGGAGAGATTCCTGGGTGGTTGTGGGTATGAAAGAAATTTGAGAGTCGTATCCACATCCCTTAGCTTAATGCTCCAGTGAACATGTAGGTTGCCATAGCAACCTGTGCTCATGAGGGTCGGGGGGAGTGCAGATCATTGAATCGGCCAGCACCGAGAGGCCCTTCGGCCCATCAAGCCAAAGATGCATTAAGTCTGCAGTAGTCCTGCTTTTCCCGCACTCGGCTCGCAGCCTTGAATGTTATAATGCTTCGAGAGCTCATCCAAGTAGTTTTTAAAGGTTGTGAGGTTTCCCTCCTCAACTACCCTCCCAGGGAGAGCATTCCAGGCCCTGTCCACGCTCCCCACCAACTCCCCCACCCCCTCCCCACCTCTGGGTGAAGAGACTCCTCAAATCGTCTTGGTGTCAACTTCTTGGGGTTCATGTTGGGAGTGGGTTTTGGGACAAGGCTCCTTGTTCTAATTTGTGGTGAAGGTCACCGAGCTCTCGAAGTGGCCCTGCCTTTAAGGTTACAGGTCTCGAGAAGATTTCCCTATCTCCTAAAAATGGGGCCACTTCAAAAATGTGCTGTGAGCTCTTAACGCAAGCAAACGGGATGGCGCAGTTTAGGAAACAACGTTCAAAGAAAATGACAGCACAGGAACAGGCCCTTTGGCCCTCCAAGCCTGTGCCAATCCAGATCCTCTATCTAAACCTGTCGCCTATTTTCTCAGGATCTGTATCCCTCTGCTCCCTGCCCTTTCATGTATCTGTCTAGATGCATCTTAAATGACGCTATCGTGCCCGTCTCTACCACCTTCGCTGGCAACGTGTTCCAGGTACCCACCACCCTCTGCGTAAAGAACATTCCACGCATATCTCCCTTAAACTTTTCCCCTCTCACCTTCAACTCATGACCCCTCGTGATTGAGTCCCCCATTCTAATCACTATGGATGACTTTGGCCGCAGTTTCCGTGCTGTATGACTCTATGGTGGCACTGGTCAGCACAGACACATTTGGTCGAAGGGTCTGCTTCCGTGCTATATGACTCTAAGAGGAGAGAGGATCCAATCAAATACTAGTTCCTTTATTATTTAACCCAAATCCAGTAATGTGTTGAGGTAATAGTTTTAGAAATTACCATTTGTCATAGTTTTTCTATTTCTGGTAATCAGTCAGCACCTCTGTCACGCTGTCACTGAAAACACGTTAAAAGACTCATTATCAGACTTGCTCAGGGCAGTAGTTGAAGAAGAAATCTGTCTTTGCTCATTCATCTCCGTCCTTCAGAGGTTGGTGTAGCTGTGGACCAGGGGAGGGTAAGTCTTTGGTTCCAGTTCGCCTGCGCGATCAAACCAGCCTCAACCTCCACTCTCTCTCTCTCTCTTTCCCTCAGAATTGCGGTGAGACGTTAATGAGTCATTCTGCCTCTGAGCTCAGTGATATGAAGTCACAGTGCTGGGTGCTACTGCAGGTGTAAGGGCCACCCACATTCCACTTATTTATCGCTGCTGTCTGACGCAGATTGGACAGGGCGGCATGTTTCAAGAATGTTTCTCGCGGAGGTCTGCTGCTCGGAAAATGGCCCGCCGAGTCTGCACCAGTCACAACCTAACTATTCTAGTCCCGTTTTCCAGCACTTACTCCATCCCCTAGGCATCAGGAGGCAGGGAAGAGCACTAGACATTGTCTACATGGATTTGAGGATTGACATTCAGAATCTTTTTCCCCAGAGTTGACATGTCTGATATTTGAGGGCACACATTTACGGTGAGAGGGGGAAAGTTCAACGGATTTGTGAGGGGCAAGAGTTTTACACAGAGAGTGGTGGGTGCCTAGAACTCGTTGCCAGGGGGTGTTAGGGAAGGCACGATAGGGGCATTTAAGGGGGTTTTAGATAAGCTCATGAATAAGCAAGGAATGGAGGGACACGGCATCAATGTGGACTTCAACAGTTTCCTCATTTCCCCTTCCCCCACCTCACCCTAGTTCCAAACTTCCAGCTCAGTAACTGTCCCCTTGACTTGTCCGGACTTGTCCTACCTGCCTATCTCCTTTTCCACCTATCCACTCCACCCTCTCCTCCTTGACCTATCACCTTCATCCCCTCTCCCACTCACCCATTGTACTCTATGCTACTTTCTCCCCACCCCCACCCTCCTCTAGCTTATCTCTCCACCCTTCAGGCCCACTGCCTTTATTCCTGATGAAGGGCTTTCGAAGCTACTTGGATGCTGCCTGAACTGCTGTGCTCTTCCAGCACCACTAATCCAGGATATAGATCAAAGGCAGGCAGAAGGGCTTAATTTAATTTGGCATCATGCTCAGTACAATATCGTGGGCCGAAGGGCCTGTTCCTGTGCTGTGCTGCTCTATGTTCTATGTTTGGTGAAGCCTTTGACAAGTTCTACATGGTAGACTAATTAGTAAAGTTAGATCAGAATGGGATTCAGGAAGAGCTTGCCAGTTGGATTCAAAATTGGCTTGACTTTAGGAGCCAGAGGGTGGTGGTGGAGGGTTGTTTTTCAGGCTGGAGGCCTGTGACCAGCGGTGCTCCGCAGGGATCGGTGCTGGGTCCACTGTTGCTTGTCATTTATATAAACGGTTTGGATGAGAATTTAGGAGGTATGGTTAGTAAGTTTGCAGATGAGACCAAAATTGGTGAGTATAATGGACAGTGAAGAAGGTTATCTAAGATTCCAAAGGGATCTTGATCAGTTGGGCAAATGGGCTGAGGAGTGGCAGATGGAGTTTAATTTGGATAAATGTGAGGTGCTGCATTTTGGTAAAACAAGCAAGGGCAGGAGTTACACAGTTAATGGTAGGGCCCTGGGAAATGTTGTAGAACAGAGAGATCTACGGTTTAGATTAGATTAGATTCCCTACAGGCCCTTCAGCCCAACCAGTCCACACCGACCCTCCGAAGAGTAACCCACCCAGACCCATTTCCCTCTGACTAATGCACTATGGGCAAATTAGCATGGCCAGTTCACCCTAACCTGCACATCTTTGGACTGTGGGAGGAAACTGGGACACCCGGAGGAAACCCACACAGACACGGGGAGAATGTGCAAACTCCACACAGTCGCCCAAGTCTGCAATGGAACCTGGGGCCCCGATGCTGTGAGGCAGCAGTGCTAACCACTGAGCCACCGTGCCGCCCAGAGGTACATAGTTCTTTGAAAGTCATGTCACAGGAAGGCAGGGTGGTTAAGAAGGTGTTTAGTACGCTTGTCTTCAAACCGTTGAGTATAAGAGTTGGGAAGTTGTATTGAGGTTGTACAGGATGTTGGTGAGGTCTCTTCTGGAGAACTGTGTCCAGTTCTGGTCACCCTGTTATAGGAAGGAGATTATTAAACTGGCGAAGATTCAGAAAAGATTTACCAGGATGTTGCTGAGACAGGACGGCTTGAGTGGAAAGGAGAAGCTGGATAGGGTGGAACTTTTTTCTCTGAAGTGTAGGAGGTTGGGGGTGACCTTATAGATGTTTATAAAATCATGAAGGGCATGGATAAAGTGAAGAGCAAAGGTCTTTTCCCTTGGGTGGGGTATTCCAAAACTAGGAGGCATATTCTTGTGGTGAGAGGAGAGAGGTTTAAAAGGGACCTGAGGGGTAACTTTTTCATGCAGAGGGTTTGTGTGTGGAATGAACTTGCTGAGGGAAGTGTTGGATGCAGATACGGTTACAACGTTTAAATGACATTTGGTTATAGTCCAACAGGTGCAATTAGAAGCACACTAGCTTTCGGAGTGCCATCCATCCCATTCAGGTGGATGAAGGAGCAGTGCTCCGAAAGCTAGCGCTTCCAAATAAACCTGTTGGACTATAACCTGGTGTTGTGTGATTTTTAACTTTGTCCACCCCAGTCCAACACCGGCATCTCCAAATCGTAAGTGACATTTGGATATGTTCATGAATAGGAAAGGTTTAATTCTGAGGAAGGGTCACTGGACTTGAATCATTAACTTTGATTTCTCTCTACAGATGCTGCCAGACCTGCTGAGCTTTTCAAGCAATTTCTGTTTCTTTTTAAGGTTTAGAGGGATGTGGGCCAAACGCAGGAAAGTGGGACTAGTTTAGTTTGAGATTATGGTCAGCATGGACTGGTTGGACTGAAGGGTCTTTGTGACTCCTGGTCTGGAGTCACGTGTAGGCCCAGACCAGGTAAGGATGGCAGTTTCCTTCCCTAAAGGACATTAGTGACCCAGATGTGACTTTCTGACAATGGATTCATGGTCATCATTAGACACTTAATTATTGAATTTATTATTGAATTCAAATTCCAGCATCTGCCATGATGGGATTGGAACCCAGGCTGCCCTGAACATTAGTTGGGTCTCTGGATTCAAAGTCCAGCGATAATACCACTAGGCCATTGCCTCCCTAAATTCTTCTTCGATATAATCAGGGGTTTTTTGCATCTACTACCCCTGTAAGGCAGTGTGTTTCAAATTTCCACCGCGCTCTCAGGGAAAAGAAACACCCTTCTCACATCCCCACTAAACCTCCCACCTTCAATCTAACCCCCCCTCCCCCCTCCCCCCCCGATCATTTCTCTCAATCAAGGGAAAACGTGTCTTCCTGTCTACCCTCTCTATGCCCCTCATCATTTTTTAAAATCCAAATCATGTTCCCCCCACCCTCTCTTTTCCCAGGGAAAACAACCCCATTCTGTCCAATCTTGCTTCATAAACAAAACTCTCCAGGCCAGGCAACATCCCGGTAAATCTGACACAGAAATTGCTGGAGAAACTCGACATGTCTGGCAGCATTGATTGAGCTAGAAACAGAGTTAAAGGTTCGCGTCCAATGCCCTTTATCTTTGGATCTGGAAATCGCCCGATTGTTTAACGTCCTGTCAAAACCTTGACTCTTTATTTTAAAACATGTCAAATTTTAAGGGGAGGTTGACACCGTCAACGCTGAGGGGTTGTTTCTGCACCTGGGGTGTTTGTATGTTGAAAAAAAGAGAAAACAAATAAAAATGTCTTCTCTCAGAGATATTGTGGAGGAGCCGGTGTTGGGCTGGGGTGGGCAAAGTTAAAAATCATACAACAACAGGTTATAGTCCGACAGGTTTATTTGGAAGCACTAGCTTTCGGAGCACTGCTCCTTCATCAGGTGGTTGTGGGACATGACCAAACAACACAGAGTTAATAACAAAAGTGGGGGTTAAAGTGTCATGGAGTTGCAATGATATATTAAACAACTATAATATATATATATATATATATATATACATACACACACACACTGTAGACAGATAATGATATATCATATTTAATATACCATTACACATACACACACACTGTAGACAGATAATGATATATCATATTTAATATACCATTACAACTCCATAACACTGTAACCCTTTTGCTATAAATTCTGTGTCGTATGGTCATGTTCCACAATGGACCCCATTGAAGGGGCAGCACTCTGAAAGCTAGTGCTTCCAAATAACCTGTTGGACTCTAACCTGGTGTTGTGTGATCTTTAACCTTCTCTCAGAGAATCATTTCTTTATTCATTCACAGGATGAACATGTCACTTTCCAGGCTCAGCATTTATTGCCCAGAGGGCAGTTAAGAGTCTAACCCTATCGCTGTGGGTCTGGAGTCACATGTAGGCCAGACAAGGATGGCAGTTTCCTTCCCTAAAGGGAAGCACATTAGTGACCCAGATGGATGTTTTTTCCTGATAATTGATTCATGGTCATCATTAGATTCTTAATTAATCCCAGGTTTTTATTGAATTTAGATTCCACCATCAGCCCTGGTGGGATTTGAACCCAGGTCCCCAGAATGTTAGCTGGGTGTCTGGATTAATAGTCCAGTGATAATACCACTAAGCCATCAGCACACCTTATCGTTTGCCTTTGTAATTCTCTCTCCCCGAGCTCAGTGGAGCCAACGTGGATAAACCCCGGGGTTGAGGTAGACAGGCTTTTATTTGATCGACCGTGGAGTTGAGAGTTTTTCGGGGCAAGCAGCCAGGAGAAAGGAGAGAATCAGAAATTGCTGGAAAAGCTCAGCAGGTCTGGCAGGATCTGTGAAGAGAAATCAGAGTTAATGTTTGGGTCAGGTGACCCTTCCTCAGTAGAAAGGCAAAGTTGAGTTCGCAATCAGAATGCCTACTCCTACTAATACTAATAAGACCGCAAGACCATGAGACGTAGGAGTGGGAGTAAGGCCATCTGGCCCATTGAGTCCACTCCACCATTTAATCATGGCTGATGGGTATTTCAACTCCATTTACCTGCACTCTCCCCGTAGCCCTTAATAGAGTCATAGAGTAATACAGCATAGAAGCAGGCTCTTCAGTCCAAACTGGTCCATACTGACCATGGTGCCCACTCAGCTGGTTCCAATTGCCCTCATTTGGCCCATATCCCTCTAAACCTTTCCCATCCATGTACCTATCTTAATGTTGCTATTGTACCACTTCCTCTGGCAGACCATTCCATATACACACCACTCTCTTTGTGAAGAAGTTGCCCCTCAGTTCCTTCTTAAACCTTTCCCTTCTCATTTGAACCACAAGGAGAGGCTGAACAGGCTGGGGCTGTTTTCCCTGGAGCGTCGGAGGCTGAGGGGTGACCTTATAGAGGTTTATAAAATCATGAGGGGCATGGATAGGGTAAATAGACAAGATCTTTTCCCTGGAGTGGGAGAGTCCAGAACTGGAGGGCGTAGGTTTAGTGTGAGGGGATAAAGATTTAAAATGGACCTAAGGGGCAACTTTTTCACACAGAGGGTGGTATGTGTATGGAATGAGCTGCCAGAGGAAGTGGTGGAGGCTGGTACAATTACAGCATTTAAAAGGCACCTGGATGGGTATATGAATAGGAAGGGTTTGGAGGGATATGGGCCAAATGCTGGCAAATGGGATTAAATTAGGTTAGGATATCTGGTTAGCATGTTTGTGTGTGTCTCTGTATATGTGCGTGTGTGTGTGTGTGTCTCTATGTGTGTGGAAACTAACTTTAAATTGTGTGTGTATGTCTCTGTATGTGTGTGGAAACTAACTTTAAGTGATGTATGTGTGTGTGTATCTGTGTGTTTGTGTGTGTCTCTGTATGTGTATTTGTCTGTATGTGTGTGTCTCTGTATGTGAATGGAAACTAACTTTAAGTGATGTATGTGTGTGTGTATCTGTGTGTTTGTGTGTGTCTCTGTATGTGTATTTGTCTGTATGTGTGTGTCTCTGTATGTGAATGGAAACTAACTTTAAGTGGTGTGTGTGTGTCTGTATGTATGTGTTTCTGTGTGTCTCTGTGTGTTTGTCTGTATGAGTGTGTGTCTGTATGTGTGTTTGTCTATATGTGTGTGTGTGTCTATATGTGTGTGGAAACTAACTTTAAGTGGTGTGTGTGTGTGTGTGTCTATATGTGTGTGGAAACTAACTTTAAGTGGTGTGTGTGTGTGTGTGTGTCTATATGTGTGTGGAAACTAACTTTAAGTGGTGTGTGTGTGTGTGTCTATATGTGTGTGGAAACTAACTTTAAGTGGTGTGTGTGTGTGTCTATATGTGTGTGGAAACTAACTTTAAGGCAGAGTTCACAACACTGTATAGACTCAGCACATGGAGTCTCCTAAATATAAGATATAACATGCTCCTACTTCTAACGCTGTCTGTGGCTAGGGGATTTTGGTGGAAGCAGAGAGAGCTAGATAGAACCGAAATGACAAAGTGAAAAAGAATGTTGCCCCCTTGGGACAGATGATGACAGCACAGGGGATTGGGGGTGTGCAATCAGCCCATCATATCCCATACTAGCGGCAGAAACTCAACTGGTCCTGGTTTGTCGTTGACAAAGTATTTCTGTCGCATTGTCATTGCTTCAATGCGGGGAAGGTGGCAGTCTATTTCTGCACAGTGAGATCCCACGAGCAGTGCTGTGGCAATGACTGGGTCACCTCACGTCTCCTCAACCGCGTCCCACTTTTTATCTGTGACTTTCACCCGATCCTATGCACCCTTCCGATCCACTGATACCCATTGGTGCACGTTGCTCATCGCCCTGTCTCTACCTTTGACTAGCACCGCATCCCCTTCGATTGGTAACCCTGCCTTCCAAATTTCTTTAAGGTCCTTCCCTTCAACCGTCAGTGTGCTCTGCCTAGCCTGGGTCCTTTTACTTCCAACGTGTTGCTACGCCCCTCAACATTTTACCTAACCCTATGATGCAGACGTACAAATAACACGTAGACATATGAGGGTGACAAGAGCTTAAATCTGAGGTTCACTGATACAACCCAAACTTGTGTCATAACTCCATTGAGTACCTCAGAGATCATCCCATTCCACTCCCCCTCCCACTTATTTCATAGCATGATGGGCTGAATGATCCACTTCAGCACTTAGACTCACAGTGACGTACAGCACAGAAACAGACCCTTCGGCCCAACTCGTCCATGCTGACTAGATATTCTACATTAATCCAGTCCCATTTGCCAGCACTTGGCTCATATCCCTCCAAACCCTTCCTATTCATATACCCATCCAGATGCCTTTTATATGCTGTAATTGTACCAGTCACCACCACTCCCTCTGGCAGCTCATTCCATACACGCACCACCCTCTGTGTGAAAAAGTTGCCCTTTAGGTCCCTTTGAAATCTTTCCCCTCTCATCTTAGACTTCCAGACTACTCAAGACCCCTTGGCATTATGGTAGCCCACAAACCTACCAACACACTTAAACAGCAACTAATGAACCTAAAGGATCCATTAGCTACCATCAGCAAAACTAATGCCATTTACAAGATACCATGCAAGAATGGTTAAAAACACTACATCAAGCAAACTCGCAGGAAACTTGCCACCAGGTACATGAACACCAACTGGCCACTAAAAGATGTGACCCACTCTCACTAGTTTCCATACATACAGACAAAGAAGGACACTACTTTGACTGGGACAACACACACATCCTAGGACAGGCAAAACAAAGACACACACGGAAATTTCTAGAGGCATGGCATTCCAACCAGAACTCCATCAATAAACACATCAACTTAGATCCCATCGATCTTCCCTTGAAAGAAAGAACCTGAAATGATAACACCCACCTTAAGAAACCAAGACCTATAAATAGAGAGGTGGGACATACCACCAGTGCTTCACCAGAGACTCTCACTGATGATGTTATCCAGTCATGGTGACGAAACGTCTGAAAACAAACCTTCCAGTTCAGCGAGCTAACATACAGACCTACCATCAACCTGAGCTACAAATCTTCTCAAAAATTGCTAAGCTGTGCCCTCTCATTTTGGACTCTCCTACCCTGGGGAAAAGACTTTGTTTATTTACTCTATCCGTGCCCCTCATGATTTTATAAACCTCTATAAGGTCACCCCTCAGCCTCCGACGCTCCAGGGGAAAACAGCCCCAGCCTGTTCAGCCTCTCCCTGTAGCCCAAACCCTCCAAACCTGGCAACATCCTTTGCAAATCTTTTCTGAACCCTTTCAAGTTTCACAACATCTCCCCTATAGCACTCCTGTGATTTCCAGCTGCCAACTCCTCACGGGTTTGCTCTTGATTTTGAAAACAAATTTCGTGTGTGAATTTGTGAACTTGTGAGTCAGTTTGTGTTTTTAAATGTCTCCCCAGTTTCTCAGACCTGAGGCTACTTCCTCTTGCGTGCCATGGGACCGGTTTTGACGATGGAGCATATCCTTTTTGCAAAGCAAGCATTCCATAGCTTCCTCTTCCACTCACGTCTCAAACCACATGCCCATAGGTCACACACACTGCCCCAACAGCCTGATCTAGTGACCCTGCAACAGATTCACTCAATCACAGACTCGTACTTAAACCATTATCCTAATCCCATGCTTGCTGGTTAAGTAGGGTTCTCCTTCCCAATTCAGGCCACTTGAGGATTTGCCCCGATTTCTGTCGCTCTGCCATTGTCTCCTGGGGCCCTAAGGCGGGGATTCGCAGTGTTATTTTCCCATAGGGACTCCATTCCATATGTTAGACATTGATGCAACACTATGGAGCACAGAGAGCAGGTGGGTGGGGATTTCTTAAAAGAGGGTGTCTCTGACTTGGCCCAGGGGTTTGAGAGTCAACCACATCGCTGTGGGTCTGGAGTGACAGGTAGGCCAGACCAGGTAAGGATGGCAGATTTCCTTCCCAACCGGACATTAGTGAACCAGCTGGGTTTTCCAACTATCGATGATGGACCATGATCATCATTAGATTCTTAATTCCAGATTCTTTATTGAATTCTAATTCTACCATCTGCCATGGCGGGAATCGAACCCAGGTTCCCAGAACATTCCATGGGAATTATAGGCCAGCAATAATCATAATAATAATAATATTAACAATAATAACCCAGGAGAATTCTATCCTTGCCACTCCAGATGGCTCCTATTTCAAGGACTGCAATTTCCCCTCCCATGTGGTCAACAATGCCCTCCAGTGCATCGCCACTTCCCACACTTTGAACTCACCCCATAACCGCAACAATAGAACACTCCCTGGTCCTCACCTCCCACTCCACTAATCGCCAGATACCATGTGTTATCCTCCACCAATTCCGCAACCTACAATCAGACCCCACCACCAGAGATATATTTCCCTCCCCAATCAACATTCCGCAGAGACCACTCCCTCCGCGACTCTCTTGTTAGGCCCACTCCCAGTCACCAACCCACCCTCCAGTCCTGGCACCTTCCCTTGCCACCGCAAGAGGTATAAAACCTGCCCATACCTCCCCCCTCATCTCCACCCAAGGCCCCAGAGGATCCTTCCACAGCTGGTAGAGATTTTCCTGCATATCCACTGGCCTCATCTACTGTGTCCATTGCTCTGGATGTGATCCCCTACACACTGGGGAGACAGGATGCCAACTCGCGGATGGTTTCAGAGAGCATCTCTGGGACACATGCACCAAACATCCCCACCGCCCTGTGACCAACCACTTCAACTCCCCCTCCCACTCCGCTAAGGACATGCAAGCCCTGGGCCTCCTCTACCGCCAAATCCAAGCCACCCGACGCCTGGAGGAAGAACGCCTCATCTTCTGCCTTCGGACCCTCCAACCACACGGGATCAATTGTCAATTTCACCAGTTTCCTCATCTCCCCTCCCCCCCCACCTCATCTCAGATCCAACCCCCCAACTCAGCACCATCCCTTTGACCTGTCCAGTTTCCTTCCCACCAATCTGCTCCACCCTTCCCCACCCACCTATCACAATTCCCTCTCACCTGCATCTACCTAACGCCTTCCCAGTTACTTTCCCCACAGCCCCACCCTCCTATTTATCTCACAGCCCCCTTCCCCACTGCTGCCCCCTCCACATTCGTAACGAAGGGCTTATACCGAAAACGTCAACTCTTGTGGGTTACTCTTCAGAGGGTCGGTGTGGACTTGTTGGGCCGAAGGGCCTGTTTCCATACTGTAGGGAATCTAATCTAAAAAAAAATCCTGCTCCCCGGATGCTGCCTGACCTGCTGTGCTTTTCCAGCGCCACACGTTTCCACTCTGACTCTCCAGCCTTTTGCAGTCCTCACTGTCCGTCAGTGTCTGTGGAAGTGTGTTGATATTTCCTTTTGAAACATCAAAACTCATTCCACTGAAGATGGGATGAATAAATTGTGGCTAATGTGTGGAAGTGGGCTCAGCAGAGTAAAAAGACGCATTGCCTACCGCACTGCTCCCCCCACTCCAACTTTAAGCTACATCAGGAGAGCATATATTGAACTCTGACATTATGGTTTGATGAGGGAATGGTGGCAGTGTGTACCATCTACAAGATGCACAACAGAAATTCACCAAAGATCCTTCGACCGACCCACGGCCACTTCCATGTAGAAGGACAAAGGGCAGCAGATACATGGGAACACCACACCCTGTAACTTCCCTTCCCATCCTGAGTTGGAAATATCAGTTCCTTCAGCGTCATTCAGTCAAAATCCTGGAAAGTACCACTTTAAGGGCTTTTTAAAAAAGGTTCATTCACAGGATAAGGGTGTCAACAGCTAGGTCAGCATTTAATACCCATCCCTAATTGTTAAGAGTCAATCCCATCGCTGTGGGTCTGGAATCACGTGTAGGCCCGACCAAGTAAGGATGGCAGTTTCCTTCCCTAAAGGACATTATTGAACCAGAGGGGTTTCCCCCAACTATGGATTCATGGTCATCATTAGATCCTTAATTCCAGATTTCTATTGAATCCAAATTGTCTATCAAAGAGCAGATTTGAACTCGGGTCCTTGGGACTTGCGCTGAGCCCAGTGACAATACCACTCGACCATAGCGTCACCTCAATGATGTAAAACTGTAGGAGAAGTGGACAGATGCTCAGTTGTAACTTTCAAAACAGAATTGGACAAGGATTTGAATATCATTTATAAGTCATACAGCACGGAAACAGACCCTTCAGTCTAACCAGTCCATGCCAACCATAATCCCAAACTAAACTAGTCCCGCCTGCCTGCTCCTGGCCCATATCCCTCCAAACATTTCCTATTCATGAACTAATCCAAATGTCCTTTAAGCGATGTAGCTACCTCACCAGACCTCAGGTGAGATGAGAGACTGAGAAGGAGAACCCTTCATGGTAACCCCAGCTGGTGCAGGAATTGACCCTGCATTACTAGTATCATGTTGCAAACCAGCAGTCTATCCAACTGAACTAACCAACACCCATCATGTTACGATACAATGATAACAATAACGTGCATTTCTGTAGCACCCTTACCATGGTTTCTCAGTGCCATCTTTGTAATGACCCCCCCATATTGCCAGATCCCACCCTTTTGATCATCCCATCATTTTTATCACTCTGCCAATGGTGGCCATGCCTCTTACTACCTGGAACCTAAATTCTGGAATCCTCCTCCCCAAAACCCCCTGCCTACCCCCTTCTCTCTCCCCTCCCCAAAACCCTCCATCTCCCCCCTTCCTCTCTCCACTCCCCTTAAACCGTTCTGTCTCAACTTGCTCTCTTCTAGGGTCCAACCGACCTTCTTGGCACGTTCACAAGTGGTTTGGAGTCAAGCCTGCACCACCCTCCTGTGAAACTCACGGTTGGGGGAGGGTGAGGGTGGAGTGTTTAATTCTGTGCAAAGCGGTACTATGCAAATGCAAATCTTCGATGTCACTGTTGTGGCAATTAGAGCATTAATAAGTGAAAATTAACATGTCAGAAGGTGTCAGGTCAGATGACTTATACATTCCGAATGGAATCAGTAATGTTCCAGCGCCTGAATGTGGGTGTACTGATAAATGTGAAGATCGAATTTGCAGACCTATTACTGGGTGACTCATAAAGTCACTCTACAATAGGATGGAACCTCAGCACTCCCAGAGTTAGAATTCGTAGATGGATTGCAGAAAAGATACTGACAGATAAGATCTGCTACAGAACCACTGCCGCATGCAGGTACCTTTCATTAATTTGTTTGGTTATTTATTGACACAGTCTGAATTTGGTATTTTACTTTCAAGGCCTGAGGATACATTTTCCAAGCGGTCAGTTGACATGAGAGAGGAGGAGGGCGTGAACAAAGAAACAACAAATAAAAAAAGAGAAAGAGAGAGAGAGAAAAGAAGCAGGGATTGTGGGGTGACAGAAAGAAACGCATTAGATTAGATTCCCTACAGTATGGAAACAGGCCCTTCGGCCCAACAACTCTACACTGACCCTCCAAAGATTAACCAATCTAGTCCCACCTGCCAGCACCCGGCCCATATCCCTCCAAACCCTTCATATTCATATACCCATTCAAATGCCTTTTAAAAGTTGTAATTGTACCAGCCTCCACCACTTCCTCTGGCAGCTCATTCCATATTGTCTTTCACACTCTCTCCCTTCCCCAGTCTTTTCCAGTTTTCTTCTGCTCTCCCTCTCTGTCACCCACCATCTTTCACACTCTCTCCCTCTCTCAGTCTTTCCCAGTTTCTCTCTCTCACTTTCCAAATTTCGCACATTCTCCTTCTCTGTCTTTCCCAATGTGCTTCTTTTTTCTCTCTCTGTCACCTTTCATCTTTCACACATTCTGTCTCTCTCTTTCTGCCTTCCTTGACTTGCTCTTTCTTTCTCTCACCCTTTATTCAACTTATTTTTTATTTTCTCCTTCTCACACTGCCTTTCTCTTTCTGTTTTTTTTCCCCCCTGGATCTCCCCATTTCTCTTTTTTTACTGCCTTGCTTGTCTTTCATTTGTGTACTCTGGCTGCACTTCCGATGTGCTTAATGGGATTTTGCAAATGGTGGCTACATCAATGTAAGCTCTTTGTTTTGCTTTGCACTTGGCCCACCTGACATTTGCAGAGCCACTGGGACCTCATCTCGAACAAGCAATGTACGTCATACCGCAAAAGTGTGACATTTGTTATAAATAGAACTCGCCAGCTTTAATGAACAGAAATAATCAAAACAGGATGTCAAGCTAAACCTGCAGAAAAGCCAAGACTGCAACAAGAAGAATTTCAGTTTCAGTCTACTCCACGGAGCTGAACTTACACTCTGCCTTTGTCTATTCAAACTGATCTCTGCATCAAATCTTTTCCAATTTCATCTGCTGACTTTCTGTAGAAGGCAAATCGGGAAACTTCAATTTGTTGCACTCCTGTAAGAAAATGATTTTACCGTTGACCAGGAGCTGAATTGGACCAGCCATTTAGACTCTGCTCTGGTGATGCAGATCTATTGCATGCAATGGATATCCCGGTTCAAATCCCACCTGCTTCCACAGCTGTGTGGGAATATTGTGCTTACAAGGACTGGGAATACTGCAGTGAGTAACTCACCTTCCCAAAGCCTGTCAACTATGTACAAGGCAGGAGTGGGATGGGTTACTCCCCACTTGCCCTGGATGGGTGCAGCCTTAAGAAGCTCAAAACCATTCAGGATAAAGCAGCCAGTTTAGTGAGTCATACAGCACGGAAACAGACCCTTTGGTCCAACTCTCCATGACCACCAGGTTTCCCAAACTAAACTAGTCCTGCTTATCTGTGCACAGGTCAATTTAAACCTTTCCTACCCAAATGTCTTTTAAATGTTGTAACTGTGCTTGTATCCACCACTTCCTTTGACTGTTCATTCCACCACCCACCCTCTGTGTGAAAACCTTGCCCCCAGAGCCCTTTTAAATCTTTCCCCTCCAACCTTAAAATCACGCCCTTCAGTTTTAAACTCTTCTACCCTGAAAAAAGTCCCAGCCTATATAGCCTCTCCTTATAACTCAAATCTTCCAATCCCGGTAACATCATGATAAATCCTTTCTGAGCCCTCACCAATTTAATAATATCTTTCCTGTAGCAGGGTGACCAGAACTGTACACAGTACTCCAAAAATGGCCTCACCAACATACTGCACAATCACAACATGACGTCTCAATGGTCTGAGCAATGAAGGCAAGCATGCTAAATGCCTTCTTAACCACACTATCGATATATGACGCAACTTTTAAAAAAATATGTACTTGAGCCCCCAGGTCTCTTAGTTCTACAAAACTATCCAAGGCCCTCCCATTAACTGTGTAAGTCCTGCCCTTGTTCGTTTTACCAAAATTCAATATTTTGTATTTATCCAAGTAAAACTCCTCAGCCCATTTGGCCCAATTGACCAAGATCCATTTGGAATCTTAGATAACGTTCTTCGCTGTCCACTATACCACCAATTTTGGTGCCATCTACAAAGTTACTAACCATGCCTTCTGAATTCTCATTCAAACCGTTTATATAAACGACAAGCAACACTGGACCCAGCACCGAGCCCTGTGGAGCACCGCTGGTCACAGGCCTCCAGCCTGAAAAACAACCCTCCACCGCCACCCTCTGGCTCTCACGTCAAGCCAATTTTTTAATCCAATTGGCAAGCTCTGCCTGAATGCTGTGTGATCGCACATTCCTACATCATTCCGCCATGTAGAGGAGAACGACTGTGTTTCAGAGAACACTCTGCCTCAGACAGTGATGAAGTGGGGCCACTGAATAGTTTTAAGTCCGATGTCAATGGATGCCCTTGCCTGACAAGAATCAATGGTTATTGGTGGGAAAGTAGGAATATGGAGTTTGAAACACAAGTAGAACTTACTGAATTGCAGAGCAGGTGAGAGTTAACCACGTCTCCTCTTATTCTGCTTGATTGACACCACATTCACGAGCATCCACGCCCTCCACCCTCGATGGTCATTAGCAGCAGTGTGCACCATCTACAAGGTGCGCTGCAGAATTCGCCAAAGATCCTCAGACAGCACCTTACACACGCACAACCACTTCCGTAAAGAAGGACACATGGGAACACCACCCCCTGCAAGTTGTCCTCCGAGTCACTCACTCGATGATTTGGAAATACCTTCAGGGTCGCTGGGTCAAAATGCTGGAATTCCCTCCCTAAGGGCATTGTGAGTATTACGACAGCACATGGACTGCAGCAGCCCAAGAAGGCAGCTCAACACCACCTTCTGAAGGGGCAATTAGGGACGGACAATAAACGCTGGCCCAGCCAGCAATGCCCTCTACCTGTGAACTACTATGTTTAAAAATCTCTACTGGAGAGATGGGCTGAATGGCCTATTTCAGTGCTGTACAATTCTACTATTTCAGGCTGATTATTGGTGATATTGTTGTTGCACCCACAAAACCTCTTTTCAAACACCCCACTGTGTGACTTGGAGAGCTGGAGGAGATACTCTGAGGGGGAAGAAATAACATTCCGAGCAGTCGGAAATGAGGATGTGAAACCAAAAGTAACCTAACGGGTGGGAGACCAAAAGTAACACAGTTCGAAGAAAAGCTAAAAAGGGAATGAAAGAGGAGAGAGAAATGGTTCAGGGTCAACTCCTACCATCCACAGTCGGGGAGGGTCAGAGGTTCAGTGCTTCATTGCTGGCTGGTGCTGAAACAGGCCATTCGGCCCAACTACCCTATGCTGGCGTTTATGCTCCACACAAACCTCCTCTATCACCACGTCTCTTCCCCTCGCCCCATCAACCAAGGCTCCAGCGACAACACCTTCCAAACCCACAGCCAATTTCATCTAGAAGGACAAGGGCAGCAGATACATGGGAACACCACCCCCTGCAAGTTCCCCTCCGAGCCCCTCACCATCCCGAATGTGGGAATGTATCGCTGTTCCTTCAGTATCACCGGGGCCAAAATCCTGGAAGTCCCTCCCTTGGGGCATGGTGGATGTCTCTACACCCATACAGACTGCAGCGGTTCCAAAAGGCAGCTCATCATCACATTCTCAAGGGGCAACTAGGGATGAGCCAAAAATGCCCAACCAGCCAGCAACGTCTTCGCCCATGAACTCATTTTAAAAATCTCTACCACAGAGATGGGCTGAATAGCCTCCATCAAGGTAGTTCCATCACTTTCTCCCTCAGAATTGAATCTACCTTCCCCTCCGCGCATTGGCGCCTGTTACCTCAAACATTCCACGTGATCTCAAAGCCTACTCTCCAGTTGGGGAGTTGTATTAAATACGTTAATGGGTTTACGAGTGACTGTCCTACATTGGATGGCCCTGTCTCAAGTCATAGAGTGATAGAGTCATAGAGATGTACAGCACAGAAACAGACCATTCAATCCAACTTGTCCATTCCAACCAGATATCCTAACCTAATCTAGTCTCATTTGCCAGCACTTGGCCCATATCCCTCTAAACCCTTTCTATTCACATACCTATCCAGATGCCTTTTAAATGTAGTGATAGAGGAGGTTTGTGTGGAGCATAAACACCAGCATAGGGAAGTTGGGCCGAATGGCCTGTTTCAGCACCAGCCAGCAATGAAGCACTGAACCTCTGACCCTCCCCGACTGTGGATGGTAGGAGTTGACCCTGAACCATTTCTCTCTCCTCTTTCATTCCCTTTTTAGCTTTTCTTCGAACTACGTTACTTTTGGTCTCCCACCCGTTTCACCTCCTCATTTCCGACTGTTCGGAATGTTATTTCTCCCCCTCAGAGTATCTCCTCCAGCTCTCCAAGTCACACAGTGAGGTGTTTGAATAGAGGTTTCGTGGGTCCAACAATATCACCAATAACCAGCCTCCACCACTTCCTCTGGCAGCCCATTCCATACACGCACCCCCCCCCTGTGAAAAAGTTGCCCTTTAGGTCCCTTTTATATCTTTCCCCTCTCACCCTAAACCTATGCCCTCTAGTTCTGGACTCCCCCACCCCAGGGGAAAGACCTTATCTAACTTGCGCAAGTGGAGACATCTTCTCACGCTCTACCCTATCGCCCATTTCCAGAGACAGCATAGAAGGAGGAGGCCACTCTGCCCATCGTCTTTGTGACGGTCTACAAAGATTTTTTTTTAATTGTACCTGGGACGTGGGTGTCGCTGACTGGGCCAACGTTTATTACCCAGAGGGCAGTTTAAGAGCCAACCCCCATTGCTGTGGGTCTGGAGTCACGTGTAGGCCAGACCAGGTAAGGATGGCCGCTTCCTTTCTCTAAAGGACATTAGTGAACCCAATGGATTTTTTTTCAACAATTGACAATGAATTCGTGGTCATCATTAGATTCTTAATTCCAGATTTCTATTGAATTCAAACTTCACCATCTGCCCTGGTGGGATCCTAACCTGGTTCCCCAGAACATTACCTGATTTAGATTTAGATTTTATTGCCTCAAGTACAGAAGTAAGTGAAAAGTGTCTAATATCACCACACACGGCACCATCTTAGGTACAAAGGTACCTAGGATCAAAAAATATATGTTCAGTCCAGTAAGAGAAACAGAGGTAAAAGGTTAATCATTACCTTCATAAACTAAGTTGACAAATAAAGAAATAAGATAATAGTTAACACAGAAGTCTTTCTCAATTTAAACTCGAAACATTAGGAAATAAAGTTAAAAGTTCAACTGTCTTTGATGAGTCCTCCACTTAGCTCGCGCTCTGGGACATCTCGGCTGCCTGTTCTTGATGCCACCTCCCACAGATACCAGGGGAGTTCCCTCAACGCTCGCTCTTCCTGTGTTGGGCCTCGGTGCCATTGTTGCAGCTGAAGCAGCCGTCTCTCCCGGTGCCTCTGGAACATGCCCAGGCAGGAGCCACTCACATGCCGAGCTGAGAAATCTCTACAAGCCGCTGAGAGACCAGGCCGCAACACGCCAAGAGCTGCCGAGATGCAACCGCAAGAGACCAGGCCGTGATACTACTACAAGAAGCTGCTGAGAAACGAGGCTGAGAACAGCCAAGAACCACCGAGAGACCAGGCTGAAATGCTAATACAAGCCACTGGTCAAGAGCCACTAGGAGACCAGGCCGAGACGCCATCGCAAACAGACAAGAGATCGGACCGAGATACTAGAACAAGCTGCCGAGAGAGCAGGCCAAGACCTGCCAAGAGCTAGCGAGAGACCAGGCCGAAATATTACCATAAACTACTGGGAGACCAGGCTGAGACCCGCAGAGACACTGGGCCGAGACACCATCACAGCTGCTGAGAGACTGGGCCAAGACCTGCCATTAGACCAGGCTAGCACCTGCCAAGAGTCACCGAGAGACCAGGCCAAGACACCACCACAAGCTGCTGAGAGAGAGAGAGACTGGGCCGAGATACCGCTGTGGGAGCCTTGCCGGGTCAGCTCTGAGGCCGGGAAGAAATGGAGTCAGAGTGGACTGGGAGGCTGCCAGACCGGAATTGGATAAACAGTCCAGCAACAATACCACTAGGGCATCACCTCCCATGATGCTTTTTAAACAACAGTTGGTAGGGATTACATGGTCGATAAGGTGTGGAGCTACATCTGAGGAGCAAGAGAGTTGGCATTTTGGGCTTAACCCTTCATCTACATGGTCACCAGTAAGTTAACTCTTCACTCCAGAGTTCTGTTGAATTCTAAGGTTGCCCTTCGCCATGATGGGATTTAAACCCAGGGTCACAGAATATTAGGCCATTCAGCCCATCATCTAAGTACTAACTCTCTGAATGACTTTTCGGCTGATTGATATTCTCTTTCTTTTTCTCCATCCCCTTGCATGTTGCTTTTATTGCAGTAATCATCTGACCAGGTTTAAGCTCAGGATTATAGTCCAGTGATATATTATCACCAGCACCAATCCCATTTACCAGCTGTGAGTGGGTGTGACCACACCATATGGATTGTTATAGCAAAGATATTATTAAAGGGTTCAGAAAGGATTTACAAGGATGTTGCTGTGGCTGGAGGGTTTGAGTTACAGGGAGAGGCTGAACAGGCTGGGGCTGTTTTCCCTGGAGCGTCGGAGGCTGAGGGGTGACCTTATAGAGGTTTATAAAATCATGAGGGGCATGGATAAGGTAACTAGACAAAGTCTTTTCCCTGGGGTGGGGGAGTCCAAAACTAGAGGGTGTAGGTTTAAGGTGAGAGGGGAAATATTTAGAAGGGACTGAAGGGGTAACTTTCCACCCAGAGGGTGGTGCGTGTATGGAATGAGCTGCCAGAGGAAATGGTGGAGGCATTTGGATGGGTATATGAATAGGAAGGGTTTGGAGGGATATGGAGAAAGTGAGGACTGCAGATGCTGGAGATCAGAGCTGAAAAATGTGTTGCTGGAAAAGCGCAGCAGGTCAGGCAGCATCAAAGGAGCAGGAGAATCGACGTTTCGGGCATAAGCCCTTCTTCAGGAATGGCTTATGCCCGAAACGTCGATTCTCCTGCTCCTTGGATGCTGCCTGACCTGCTGCGCTTTTCCAGCAACACACTTTCAGCTTTGGAGGGATATGGGCCAGGTGCTGGCAAATGGGACTAGATTAGTTTAGTATATTGGGTCAGCATGGACGAGCTGGACCGAAGGGTCTGCTTCCGTGCTGTATGACTCAATGGCCCGATATGATAAAACCCCCACCCTCACCCAACCTGCCAACCGGGTGCCAGTAGATTCTGAACATTTTTGCACAATATGGACACCACATTACAGAGTGGACTGTGTCACCCACAGTGAGGCTATCACATAGACTGAGCCAAGGATTCACAACTGTGGCTGAAGGGGGATAGGATCAAGATCCTCGGGTCATTTTGAACTTAGCGAGAAGACTGAAAGAAACCAATTGAAGGGTCACGTTGGCGTGAATTTAAATTTCTTTTTTTTATTCACCAGTGGGACGTGGGCATGACTGGCTGGACTGACATTTATTGCCCGGCCGGAGTTGAGTGCAGAATGACACATTTGAGCGGACAGCGATGGGAGGTTAATTTAAAATTGGCGACGGACAGGAGGGAAGAGGAGAAATTTCCACACACGTTGGCTTGTTGGAGAACAGAGGTATGCAACATAGAAGTGCACCACTTGGCCCATCGTGCCCATGCTGAAATGCTTTGCCACAATCAGTGGCTGAGGCAGAGACCAATACACATCTATAGACAAAACAGATGTACCTTTGTTTAGCTAACATAGGAACTAAGGTAGGCCATTCAGCCCATCGAACCTGCCCTGCCCATTGAATTCGACCATATCTGGTGGTCTATCTCAATGCCATTTTCCTGCACCATCTCCTTGATGGTATCAATCTTCACAAACCTGTTATGGAGTTGAGTCAGAGAGTCATACAGCACGGAAACAGACCCTTCAGTCCAACCAGTCCTTGCCAACCCATAATCCCAAGCTACACCAGTCCCACCTGCCTGCACTTGGCCCAAATCCCTCCAGACCTTTCCTACTCACATACTTATCTTTTAAATGTTTTAACACTACCCACATCCACCACTTCCTCTGGCAGCTCATTCCACACACAGATCACTCTCTGCATAAAAATAATTGTCCCCCCACCCCCCCAACCATGTCTCTTTTAAATCTCTCTCCTCTTGCCTTAAAAGTATGCCCCAGTCTTGAAATCCCCCACCCTGGGGAAGCGACACCTGCCATTCACCTTATCCATGCCCCTCATGATTTTATAAACCTCCATTAGGTCACCCCCTCAACCTCCTATGCTCCAGTGAAAATGCCTCGGCCTATACAGCCTCTCTTTACTTTTTCTCTCTTTTTTTAAAATCTTTATTCAATTTCCACCACCAGGAAGTTAGGAAAACACCCGAGTGGCCAGTGACAAGCACTGCCCTTCACATCAAAGGGCAATGCTGTGTGAGCAAAACAGTGAAGGGGAGGGTAGGGACTAAATCAAAATAGAGTTGGACGGGGAAATAACGCACTCCACTCCCTGCGGCGCCCACCTCTCCCTGAACAACTCCAAGGTGTTGGTGGACACCGCGTGCTCCTTCTCCAAGGACACCCGGGCTCTAACGTAACCCCGGAAGAGGGGCAGGCAGTCGGCCCTAACGACCCCCTCCACGGCCCACTGCCTGGACCTGTTGATGGCCAGTTTGGCCAGGCCCAGGAGCAGACCCACGAGGAGGTCTTCGGACCTGCCCTCCCTCCTCCGTACCGGGTGCCCGAAGATCAGGAGCGTGGGACTGAAGTGCAGCCAGAAACAGAGGAGAAGGTTTTTGAGAAAATCAAAAAGGGAGTACAAACGCCCACACCCAATATATACATGGTCCACAGACTCCACAGCGCCACAGAACAAGCAGTTGGGCTGGGAGTCCGTGAACCACCGCAATCTGCGGTTGCAGGGGACTGCTGCATGCAGCACCCTCCACCCCAGATCCCCGAGAGAAAGGGGGAGGACTCCCGCGTAGAGAGTCCTCCACTGGGGATCCCCACCGCCCGGTGGCAAATGGGCACGCCAAGGCGTGTCCGGACGGTGGATGAGGGAGAAGAGGTGGACGGTGTGCAGCAGCAGTCGATACAGGGCTCACCTTTTACAGCCTCTCTTTATAATGCAAAACCTCCATTCCCAGCAACATCCTGGAAATCTCTTCTGAACCCTCTTCAGCTTAATAACATCCTTCCTACTGGACACAGCACTCCAGAAGAGGTCTCACCAACATCCTGTACAACCTCAACCTAACGGCCCAATCCCTTTACTCAAAGATCTGAGCAATGAAGGCAAGCGTGCTAAATGCCTTCTTAACCACCCTGTCTACCTATGATGCAAACTTCAAAGAATTAAGTACCTCAACCCCTAGATCCCTCTGTTCCACATCACTACCCAAGGCCCTAGTTTTAATTGTATAATTCAGCCTTGTTTGATTTATCAAATTGTCAATCTCTGACTTGAACCTGCCCAATATCTGAGCCCTCTCCGGTAGACAATTCCAAAGATCCATCACCCTCTGAGTGAACAAATTCTTCTTGGCTGTGATCTTAAATGACCAATCCCCTGTCCTGAGATGAAGTCCCCTGGTTTTAGCTGTATCAGCCACAGGTAACAACATCTTCACATCTGCCCTGGAAGGTTCCTGTTGGTTCTTTGAACTTCTAGGGAATATTTCCTCAGATGTTTGCTCGATATCTCTTAGCAGGGCAACATCACCAATTCAGAAATCCCAGAGGGTGTTAATGCCATTAGCATGCTCTCATTGTGACGACTGATCGGGCATGGGCGTCTCTTGGCCCAGCATGGTATCCTCTCAGCCCGGGGTGTGGTGGTCTCCCAGTCTGGGGTGGTGGTCTCCCAGCTCATTCTGGGTGGTCTCCCAACCTGGTCTGGTGGTCTTCCAGCCTGATGTGGCGGTTTCTCACCCTGGTGTAATGGTCTCCCAGCTCACTGTGGTGGTCTCCAAGCCCTGTATGGTGGTCTTCCAGCTGATGTGGTGGTTTTCCAGCTTGGTGTGGTGATCTCTCGGCCTGGTGTGGTGATCTCTCGGCCTGGTGTGGTGGTCTCTTGGCCTGGTGTGGTGGTCTCTCGGCCTGGTGTGGTGGTCTCTCGGCCTGGTGTGGTGGTCTCTTGGCCTGGTGTGGTGGTCTCTCAGTCTGGTGTGGTGGTCCCTCAGTCTGGTGTGGTGGTCTCTCGGCCTGGTGTGGTGGTCCCTCAGTCTGGTGTGGTGGTCTCTTGGCCTGGTGTGGTGGTCCCTCAGTCTGGTGTGGTGGTCTCCCAGCCCTGCCTGGCCTCAGCACGGACATTCCGGCCTGGAGGTGATTCCATCGGACACTGCGTGGGGAAGTGACAAGTTCAGCTGGTCAAGAAGTGCCCCCCCGAGAAAACCTAGGAGTTGGAGTAGACCATTCAGCCCCTCCAGTCTGTTTCACCATCCAATAAAATCTCAGCAGATCTAACTGTAATCTCAAATCACAAAGTGAGGCGATGGCCTGGACTATTTATCCAGAGACCCAGGGAACCTTCCAGGTTTGAATCCTGTCAGGGCAGATGGTGGAATTTGAATTCAAATTTGAAAAAGAAATCTGGAACTACAAGTCTAAGGATAGCCGTGACTCCATTGTCAGAAATTCCACCTGGTTCTCCAATGTCCTTTAGGGAAGGAAATCTGCCATCTTTAACCAGTCTGGCCTACATGTGACTCCAGACCCACAGCAATGGGGTCGACTTTTAAACTACCCTCTGCCTGGGCAATAAATTCTGGCCTAGCCAAAGACGCCCAAATTCTGCAAGTGAGTTTAAGAAATGTCTTTATTCCTGCCCACCCTACTTGCTTAACAAGAATATGTCGTGGGCGGCACGGTGGCACAGTGGTTAGCACTGCTGCCTCACAGCGCCAGAGACCAGGGTTCAATTCCCGCCTCAGGTGACTGACTGTGTGGAGTTTGCATATTCTCCCCGTGTCTGCGTGGGTTTCCTCCGGGTGCTCTGGTTTCCTCCCACAATCCAAAGTGCAGGTTAGGTGAATTGGCCATGCTAAATTGCCCGTAGTGTTAGGTGAAGGGGTAAATATAGGGGAATGGGTTTGGGTAGGTGCGCTTTGGCAGACTGGTTGGGCCGAAGGGCCTGTTTCCCCCCTGTAAGGAATCTAAAACAAAAATCCGCCTTAAAAAATATTCATTTTTCACCACCTTTTCAGGAAGAAAGCGCCAGGGTCTAGTGATTCTGTGCGAGAAATATTCACCTCTTCTCTCTTTTAAATGCGTCAGTTCTACGTTCTCTCGCAAGAGGAACCATCCTTCCCACATCCACCCGGTCAGGTCCCCCACAGGATCCTTGATGTTTCAATTCAGTCACTTCCGCCTCTTCCAAATTCCAGAGGATACAAAACGAATCTGCTCATCTGAGATATTAGTGGAGGACCCCTACTCTGAGGACGGTTCAGTGGTCAGCACTGCTACCTCACAGCGCTAGGGGCCCAGGTTCAATCCCACCCCCAGGTGTCTGTCTGTGTGGAGTTTGCACATTCTCCCTGTGTCTGTGTGGGTTTCCTCCGGGTGCTCCGGTTTCCTCCCACAGTCCAAAAGATGTGCAGGTCAGGGTGGATGGGTCATGGGGAATACAGGGTAAGGAGTTGGTGGGTTTGGGTAGAATGCCCTTCGTAGGGTTGGCATGGACTTGATGGGCTGAATGGCCTGCTTCCACACTGTAGGGGTTGTATGACCCTTCTGAATTCCAGAGGCTGCCATGTTGGTAAAGCTGAGTGGTATTATCGTTGAGATTTTAATCCTGAGACCCTAGACATGTTTTGGGCAGCTGGGTTCAAATCCTGCCACGGTCAATGGTGAAATTTGAATTCAATTTTTTAAAAATCTGGAAGTAAGTGTCCAGTGATGATCGTCGATTGTCAGAACAACCCATGTGGGTCACTAATGTCCTTTAGGGTAGGAATCTGCCATCCTTACCTGGTCTGGCCTACATGTGACTCCAGACCCACAGCAATGGGGTTGGCTCTTAAACTGCCCACTGGGGCAATTAGGGATGGGCAATAAGTGTTGGGCCTAGCCAGAGTGGCCCTCATCGCATACCTGAATTTTAAAAAAAGTCTTACGAACATTTGTTCATAAGACAATTTGCTTACTCCAGGTATTGGTTGAGTAAACCTGCTTGAGTGATCTCTGTTTATTTTACATTCTCCCTGAGAGAACTAACATGGAAATTGAGGTAGGCCATTCAGCCCATCTATCCAGCTCTGCCCAAAGAAGGTAGACAGTACACAGTACTCCCGATGCCAGAGAACTGTGCAGTACCTCAACTCATCGTCTGCCTCTGAAGCTGGCTGTTCTTGAACCTCACCGGGTGACAGTAAGCTCAGAGTTAACCGCATCTGGTGATGAGGGAAGATATAGAACTGTGGAGAGAAGGTTATTCAAAACAGCTGACTTAGAGGTGATGGGCAGAGCGATCTCCTCCTGTGATATGACCTTGTACCATTCAAATTAAAGAAATTGAGTTCAGATCAATATCTTCAGCAAAACCACTGAGAATCATTGTTCATCAAACCGCAAACACCACCAAAACTGACAGAGTTCACCTTTCCTTCAGTACCCTCCTCCCAAGTGCCTGTCGACTAATGCATGGGCAAGGCAGTAAGGACTCTTCCTCACCTCTTACGGGATGTGGGGCATTGCCAGCTGGCCCATGTGTATCGTTCATCCCTAATTGCCCCTTGAAAAGATAGCAGTGAGCTGCCAACTTGTATCACTGCAGTCCCACGTGGTGGAGGGACACCCATGGGGTGGGATGGTGGCTCAGTGGTTAGTACCGCTGCCTCATGGTGCCAGGGTTCGATCCCACCCTCGGGCGACTGTCTGTGTGGAGTTTGCATGTTCTCCCCGTGTCTGCGTAGGTTTCCTCCGGGTGCTCCGGTTTCCTCCCACAGTCCAAAGATGTGCAGGTTAGGATGGATTGGCTGTGGGAAGTTGCTCTGTAGTGCCCAAAGATGTGCAGGCTAGGTGGATTAGCCATGATAAATGCACAGATAGAGTCGGGGGTGGGTCTGGATAAGCTGTACTTTGGCGGGGTGGTGCGGACTCGATGGGCCAAATGGCCTGCTTCCATACTGTAGTGATTCCATGGTGACGTTAGGGAGGGAATTCCAGGAACCTAATCCAGCGCCACTGAAGGGACGGACGATTATATTTCCAATTTGGGACAGTGAGTAACTTGGGGGAGAACTTGCAGGGGATGGTCCTTGTTCTTCTAGATGGTAGAGATTGTGGATTTGCAAAGGGGTATGGTATGATGCGACAGTGAATCTTGTAGATGGTACACACTGCTGCAACTGTGCATCAGTGATGGAGGCAGTGAGATCAACATATTAAACAATACAATCCCACTGTCCCTCTGCTCTTTTCCCGTAAGTGCTGAAAATGTGCCTTTTCAAATAGTTATCAAATTCCCTTTTGAAAGTTCCTGCTGAGCCTGCCTCCTCTTCCAGGCAATGCGTTCCAGACCACATTTTGCTGAGTTCAACAGGAACACTGCTTCCCATCACCTCGGGATCCTTTTCCCAATCTGTCCTTTGACCCTCCTGCCCCTGGACACAGTCTCTCCCTGCTTACTGCATCAAAACCCTTCGAAGGTTTGAACACCTCGCTCAAGCCCCCTCTTCACCTTCTCTACTTCACGGAGAACATCTGGAGTGAATCGTTGGCAACAAATCATTGGCAAAACTTTAAAAGCTGAAGGTAAAGTGGGCTCAGCAGAGCAGAGCTAAAACGCTGTCAATAGCTGTGAAGCTGGAGAAGCGCAGCAGGTAGGACAGCATCTCAGTGTTGCGTGCAATTCTGGTATCCCTCCTATCGGAAGGATGTTGTGAAACTTGAAAGGGTTCAGAAAAGATTTACAAGGATGTTGCTGTGGTTAGAGGGTTTGAACAAAAGGGAGAGGCTGAACAGGCTGGGGCTGTTTTCCCTGGAGCGTCGGAGGCTGAGGGGTGACCTTATAGAGGTTCATAAAATCATGAGGGGCATGGAGAGGGTAAATACAGTAGCTTCCCACCCCCCAACCCCCAGTACCCGTGGGGGATATGTTCTAAGACCAACTGCAGAAGCCCGGAATTGAGGATATGAGTGAACCCATTCATTTATATGGAAAATGTACTTTCCCGGTAGCCCCCGGTCCCTAGTTCTGGAATGTTCCCTGTAATATGTTCGGGCTGCGGTAAACCACAGGTAACTGAGACCGTGGAAACCAACTCCGTGGATTCAGCGGTCACCTTGTAGACAAAGTCTTTTCCCTGGGGTGGGGGAGTCCAGAACTAGAGGACATAGGTTTAGGGTGAGTCATAGAGATGTACAGCATGGAAACTGACCCTTCGGTCCATCCTGTCCATGCCGACCAGATATCCCCACCTGCCAGCACCCGGCCCATATCCCTCCAAACCCTTCCTATTCATATCCCCATCCAGATGCCTTTTAAATGTTGTAATTGTACCAGCCTCCACCACTTCCTCTGGCAGCTCATTCCATACACACACCACCCTCTGTGTGAAAAAGTTTCCCCTTAGGTCCCTTTTATATCTTTCCCCTCTCACCCTAAACCTATGCCCTCTAGTTCTGGACTCCCCAACTCCAGGGAAAAGACTTTGTCTATTTATCCTATCCATGCCCCTCATAATTTTGTAAACCTCTATAACGTCACCCCTCAGCCTCCGACACTCCAGGGAAAACAGCCCCAGCCTGTTCAGCCTCTCCCTGTAGCTCAATCCTCCAACCCTGGCAATATCCTTGTACATCTTTTCTGAACCCTTTCAAGTTTCACAACATCTCTATGATTCTATGACTATCTACTGACTCTTGCTTCCAGCATCTGCAGTCCTTACTGTATCCAAGTTACACATAGTCACTTGGTGGGACAGACTCTCAGGGTCACTGAAGTAAAGACGTTTTGTCACCATTTTTCTTCCAGCAATATTCAGGACGATTCACAAGAAGTCCCAATGTTACATGGAAGTCAGAGGTACATTGGGGTCTGCAGCATGGAACAGGCCCTTCGGCCCAACTTGCTCGTGCTGTCCCATTTTCACAATTAAACTAATCCCATTTACCTCCATTTGGCCCATATCCTTCCATACCTATCCCATCCATCTACCTGTCTAAATGTTTCTTAAGTTGTCCTCGGCTCCACCACTACCTCTGGCAAGCTGCTCCAGACACTCACCACCCTCTGTATGAAAAAAGTGCCCTTCAGGACCTTTGTATCCCTCCCCTCTCACCTTAAACCTATGCCATCTGGTTTTTCGCTCCCCTACCCTGGGGAAAAGTTGTTGGATATCTACCTCATCAATGCCACTCACGATTTTATAAACCTCTATAAGGTCACCCCTCAGTCTCCTGCACTCCCACCTCTCCGTCTAACTCCAACCTTCCAGCCCAGATAGCATCCAGACAAGATTTATCTTGTCTGCACTTGTTCTAGTTTAATAATATCCTTTCCACAGTAGGGTGACCAGAACTGCACACAGTACTCCAATTGTGGCCTCACCGACGTCTTGTACAGCTGCAACAAGACATCCCATTCTCTGGCTGATGAAAGCTAACATGCTGAAAGCCTTGTTCATCACCCTGTCTACCTGTGACTCCACTTTCAAGGAGCAATGAACCTGTACCCCTAAATCACTTAGTTCTATTGCACTCCCCAGCACCCTACCATTGACTGTGGAAGTCCTGCCCTGGTTTGCCTGACCAAAATGCAATACCTCGCATTTATCCAAATTAAGGTCCATCTGCCATTCCTCAGCCCAGATGATCCAGATTTCGCTGTACTCCCCGATAACCTTCCTCACTCTCCACTTTGTCACCAATCTTGGAGTCATCTGCAAACTTACTAACCGTACCTCCCAAATTCTCATCCAAGTCTCAGAATGTTTACTCTTGTGAATTGTCCTGATGACTGAAAAGACAGAAATCTTTGACAAACTTTATCTACTGGCAACAATGATCAAATGCAAGAAAGCCCGTTGTGATGATCTGGAGACAAGACATCAAATCCCATCACTACAGCTAGGAAATTCAAATACACCTGGAATTAACAATGAGCCTTAGTGTTGGACCCTATTGTAAAAACCCACCCAGTTCACTAATATCCTTCAGGGAAGGAAATCTGCCATCCTTACCCAGTCTGGCCTACACATGACTCCAGACCCACAGCGATGTGGTTGTCCCCTGAAATAGCTTGAAAAAATGATTCAGTTATTGAGAATCTCCTCACTGCCTCACCATCGAAAGGGCAATAAATGTTGGCCCAGCCACATCCTGCAAATTAATTTTAATTATTTACATTATAATTGACAGGCAACTGGATCAGAAGCAAAACATTATGAATTGTCACATTTAATAACATAGAAACATAGAAAATAGGTCCAGGAATAGGCTATTCGGCCCTTCGAGCCTGCATCACCATTCAATAGGATCGTGGCTGATCATGCAATCTCAGTATCACGTTCCATATTTCTCTCCATACCCCTTGATCCATTTAGCCACAAGGATCACGTCCAGTTCCCTCTTTAATGTATCTGATGAACTGGCCCCAACAGCTTCCTGTGGGAGAGAATTCCACAGGTTCATGACTCTCTGAGGGAAGAATTTCTTCCTGATCTCCGTCCTGAATGGCTTACCCCTTATTCTTTGACGGTGACCCCTAGTTCTGGACTTCCCCAACATCGGGAACATTCTTCCCTCATCCAGCCTGTCCAGTCCAATCAGGATTTTATATGTTTCCATGAGATGCCCCTCCCATTATTCTAAATTCCAGTGAGTAGAAGCCCAGTTGATCCAGCCTTTCCTCAGAAATCACTCCTTCCATTCCAGGAATCAGCCTGGTGAACCTTCACTGGACTCCTTCAATAGCAAGAATGTCCTTTCTCAGACTCGGGCACTGCTGCCTCATAGCACAGGGTCCCAGGTTCGATTCCAGCCTCAGGTGACTGTCTGTGTGGAGTTTGCTCATTCTCCCCATGTCTGCGTGGGTTTCCTCTCACAATCCAAAGATGTGCAGGTTAGGGTGAATTGGCCGTGCTAAATTGTCCAGGGTGTTAGGTGCATTAGTCAGAGGGAAATGGGTCTGGGTGGGTTACTCTTCTGAGGATTGATGTGGACTTGTTGGGCCGAAGGGCCTGTTTCCCGTACTGTAGGGAATCTAATCTAATCCCCAACTGCACATAATACTCAAGGAGTGCCCTCACCAAAGCCCTGTATAACTGCAGCAAGACATCCTAACTCCAATCCTCTCTCTATGAAGGCCAGTATGCCATTAGCTTTCCTCACTTCCTGCTGTACCTCCATGCCAACCTTCAGCGACTGTTCCACCGTGACACCCAGGTCTCATCCCACCTCACCTTTCCCTAAACTGCTACCGTTCAGGTAATAATCTGCCTTCCTGTTTTTGCCACCAAGGTGGATAACCTTGCATTATATCGCACTTGCCACGAATTGGCCCCTCTCAGCCAGTCTGTCCAAGTCACCCTGCAGCCTCTTAGCATCCTCCTCACAGCACACACCTCCCTGGTCCCCAGTCCAAAGGAATCAAGGATATGGGACAATTGGGATGAGTGCACTATTAGCGGTAGTTATGTAGGTGCAGACCTGATGGACCTTCTCTGTTCTTTATGAAGCTACAAAGAGTGACCTCTGAGCACTCCCGGTTCGTGGGTCCTGATCACCAGAAACAGAATTCAGACGGAAACAGAATTGACGAAACAGAGAGTGTCCCAACTGAGAGGGTGCCAGGTCACTGGGTCACGGCAGCCCAACAAAACCCTTGGAGTTCCTCTCCCCAGTCCTACAACCCCGGCAACGCATTGTTCCGATTCCTGAAAGTTTCGGCTGTAATCATCACGGTCAAGTTCGATTTGGAATACTTCCCGAAGAGCGAGGGGTAGGGGATGCATGAGGAGACCTCCTTGAAGGCTTCCCAGAAGGCCTTGATCCTGAAGACGTAGATGACGGGGTTGATGACTGAGTTGAAGTGGGACAGAATGACCATGGTCAGCATCATGGACGTGGAGACATCGCACTCTGGGCAATAGAGTCTGATGCAGTGTAGGATATGGATCGGAATCCAGCTCAGGGTGAAACAGAAGAGGACGATGAAGAGTGACATTGCCGTCTGGAGCTCCCTATAGATAATCCTCCGGCGTTTCTCCTCTGCGCTGATGCCGACGTGTCTCTCGGCTATCCTCCGGATCTGCCGCTTCACCTCGAAGAATATCTTGGCGTAGATGACGAACATGGCAAGGAGGGGCAACAGGGTGCAGCCGAGGAAGTTGAAGTAGACCATGTAGCTCTCGTCGATGACAACGTTGAAGAAGCAGCCTCTGTCGGAGACCCGCACCTTGCGCCATCCCATCAGGGGCACCAGCCCAATGGCCACAGCCAGCGCCCACGTCGTGGCGATGGCCAGGCCGGCGTTCCCGGGCGTCACCAGGACCGGGTAACGGAAGGGCCTCAGGATAGCGATGTAGCGCTCCACAGCGATGGTGAACATGCCGAAGATGGACGCTTGAGTGAGGACCAGCAGGGTGCACAGCATGAGGACGCAGAGGTAGTAGCTGCACCGGGGTAGGCCGACGTCCGTCAGCAGGGCGCACGGGATGGCAATTGCCCCAACCAATATGTCCGCCACGGCCAGTGACACCAGGAGGTAATTTGTCGCCGTCCTCAGCTTCCTGTTCCTGGCCACAACAAAACAGATAAAGACATTCCCGAAAACGGCAAGGAACGCGGTTAATGCCTCTGCAATAAAATATCCAACGTTGATGGGCAAGGAAGGGTTGGTGCAATTGATCTCACTCTGGGACAGGTTTGACACATTCCTGACATAACCTGCCAATCCGTCCATAGTGAAATGAGAAATTCCTCTCCGCATTGACTCCTGCCTTAATTCCTCATGGCTCCTCGATGGTTTTCCAAATAGCTGTACACAAATCTTCAACAGGACGATTTAGGTCGTTCTGTTTTGCCCTTGCAGGGGATGAAAAAGGTACAATTTTAGAAGGGTGGAACTCCCACTCTACTCATTGAAAGTTCACAACATGGAAGCAGGGGGGCACCATTCAGCCCATTGTGTCTGTGGTTACCCAGGAGCTGTCCAACCTAATCTCACCTTCTAAGCAGTAGATTACTAGCCCCTTAGGTCACTGCTCATCAAGGAGATATCCCAACTAATTTTTCATGATGGGAACAGGTAATTAATTGTAAGCGTGTAAGGAGTTTATCATCTTTCTTTGATAAGGGAAAGCAACATTCAGTCAGAGAATTCTTTTATGTTATTCCCCCTTTAGTTCACCTTCAAGGACAATTGAATTCTTTCATTAAATCCCTACAGTGTGGTGACAGGCCCTTTGGCCCTACAAGTCCACACTGACCCTCTGAAGAGTATCCCACCCAAACCCATTCCCCTACCCTATTACTCTACATTTACCCCTGACTAATGCACCTAACCTACACATCCCTGAACACTACAGGCAATTTCCCATGGCCAATCCACCTTAACCTGAACATCTTTGGACTGTGGGAGGAAACCGGAGCATCCGGAGGAAACCCGCAGGGAGAACGTGTAAACTCCACACAGACAGTTGCCTGAGGCTGGAATTGAACCCGGGTCCCTGGTGCTTTAAGATAGCAGCGCTGACCACTGAGCAACCGTACCGCCCTTTTACAATGTCCTTCCAGTGACCAGTCTCTCATTGTGGTTTCGGAATGTTATCTGGCATGGTGTCCTTACAAAGATGCCCAAATCTTATCGGCATTTAACAGGCCCACCGTGCCTACAACTTCCAAGATGACGGGTTGATAATTGAAAAGTAAGGAATTATGATAAATCTGTATTGAACTTTAGTTTGATCACAGTTAGGGTCCTGCCAGTGCAGACGAGAGTTATCGGGATACTAAGGGTGGCACAGTGGCCTCACAGCACCAGGGACCCGGGTTCAATTCCAGCCTCGGGCAACTGTGTGGAGTTTGCACATTCTCCCCGTGTCTGTGTGGGGTTTCCTCCGGGTGCTCCGGTTTCCTCCCACAGTACAAAGATGTGCAGGTTAGGGTGGATTGGCCATGCTAATTGCTCATAGTGTTCAGGGATGTGCAGGCTAGGTGGGTTAGCCATGGGAAATGTAGGGTTACAGGAATAGGGTGGGTCTGGATAGGATGTGCTTCGAACGGTTGGTGTTGACTCAACGGGCTGAATGGCCTGCTTCCACACTGTTGGGATTCTATGATATTGCCTGGTCTGAAGAGTTGTACTTTTGAAGAGCGATTGGACAGAATGGGGCAGTTTGCCTCGGAATAGAGACGACTGAGAAATGGCAATATAAGACCAGAAGACATAGGAGCAGAAATTAGGCCATTTGGTTCATCAGGTCTGCTCTGCTGAATCATGGCTGATAAATTTCTTAACCCCATTCTCCTGCTTTCACCCCATAACCCTCAATCCCCTTGATACTCAAGAACCTATCTATCTCTGTCTTAAATATACTCAATGACCTGGCCTCCACAGCGTTCTGTGGCAATGAGTTCCATCGATTCCACACTCTCTGGCTGAAGAGGTTTCTCTTTATCTTTGACATGACTGAGATGGAAAAGATTATGAGGGTGATGGATAAGGTAGACAGGAAGAAACACTTCCCCTTGGGGGAGGGCCCAAAGACCAGGAGACAGGGGTAAAGGAGCAGGAGGCATAGAGGAGATCTGAGGGAACATGTTTTCATCCAGAGGGTGGTAGGAACCCAGAACTCACTGCCTGAAAAAATACAGCAAAGGCTGGTTTAACCTTTTAATGAAGCGGCATTTTCGATAACGCAGCACAAATTATATACCTCAACTACATTTAGCATATTGTTCTGTCCAATTATTTTTCAAAAACATATTTATCTCAATGTAAATATACTTCATTGTTCATTCAAAAGGCCACATGAAGTATCAATGATTCAATTTCGAGTCAATTTCTCCTCCAGCACCATAATGTCCAGTGAGGGTGTAAGTGAGAAGGCTGTCCCTTGTTAAGTTTTATTAAAGGCAAAGTTGAATTATTATTTAAGTGTCAATAAAGTATAACAGTGTTGTGTATAACTCCTGCATCATGTCTCTATAACTTAATGCGCGTTCTTACATTGACTATGCAGACCTCTTGATTGACAGACACATTCCTGGTCCTGTAGGTACTGGTTACTGAAAAGTTTACTGTCATTAAATGTGTATTTTTAATGCTAAGACACACAAGGCTATAGTCAAGACAGTGGTGCTGGAAAAGCATAGCAGGTCAGGCAGCATCTGAGGAGCAGGGGAATCGATGTTTTGGGCTAGAGCCCTTAACCAGGACCAACTGTTGGGAAATGGGATTCTAAGAGTTAGCTGACCATAACAGACTCGATGGGCCGAAGGACCTGTATCTCTGACACTATGACCCTGAGTGTATTGAGCTCTGGCCACCATTTATAAGAAGAATATCGAGGCCCTGGAGAGGGTATGGAGGAGATTTACCAACGTGAACACAGGAAATGCACCGAGCTAGACCTTAGGAGAAGATTTCCAGGCTCAGGCTCTACCCTCTTGGAAATAAAAGCTGGGAAGGGGGTGGAGAGTGACCTAGTGGAGGTCATTAAAATGCTGAAATGTTTCGATGGATTGGAGACAGAGAGTTCGCCCTCATGGTATAAGATAGGCTCCAGGAAATTCCCATCGGCAATCCAGCAGTATTTACCCAGAGAGTGGGGAGAAGGTGAGACTCGCTCCCACAGGGAGTGAATGGTGTGGGTTTAAGAGGAAACTGGATGGGCAGGTGATGGGGAAGGGAATAGAGATGACGACAGAGATTGAGAGGACGGAAAAGGGGAAGAGGTTTGTGTTTTTTTAAATTCATTCACAGAGACATGAATAAGGAAGGGTTTGGAGGGTATGGGCCAAACACAGGCGGGTGGAATAGTTTAGTTTGGGATTATGGCCAGCACAGATTGGTTGGGCCGAAGGGTCTGTTTCTGTGCTGTGTGATGCTACAGAGGTAGTCCCAGTGAGGGTGAAACTATCATCGATGTCCTTTCGGGAAGGAAATCTGCCGTCCTTATCCTGGTCTGGCCTACACGTGACTCCAGACCCACCGAAATGGAGATCAACTCTTAAATACCCTTAAGTGATCCAAGTAAACCATGTGGCTCAAGGGGCAATTGGGGATGGACAACCACTGCTGATCTAGCCATATCCCATAGAAGAACAAAGAAAAATATGCAGATGTTTGGGGCAAGATGTGGAAACTTGAAATGGTCCTGCATTGAAATAGAACCTTTCACACACTCAGGATGTGCCAAAGCAGTTTTGAGGAGTCATCACTCTTGCTGTTTTAGGAAACACTGCAAGTTCGCACTAACAGCATTGTGATAGCAAGCCGATAATCCACTCTCAGTGATTATTGTTTGAGGGATACATAGTGGTCAGAATACAGGGGCAAACTCCAATGATAAAAATCACACAACATCAGGTTATAGTCCAACAGGTTTAATTGAAAGCACTAGCTTTTGGAGTGCTGCTTCTTCATCACAACCACCTGATGAAGGAGCAGCGCTCTGAAAGCTAGTGCTTCCAATTAAACCTGTTGGACTATAACCTGGTGTTGTGTGATTTTTTTTAACTTTGTCCACCCCACTCCAACATTCTCATCTGCAAATCAAAACACCAATGAAATAGCCTACAGAATAGTTAACATCCACTTGGGAGGATAGATAAGGATTCAGTTGTGTAGTGACTATAATGAGGTCAGTCAGGTGGACCTCATAGAATCTGAGTTCCCTGATCGGGGCTGTTTACCTGGTCCAATCAGGGAGCCCTGGCTGACAAATAGAAACAGGAGGGTCAGAGGTTCTGTTCACTCTGAGAGCTGGCTCAGTGTTAAAGATTTTCCACATCTTTAATAAAGGATGATGGGATATCGGCCTCTGTGGAGTTACTTTGAGTTTGATGTCATACCCAACGGTCCCGACTGCCCTGGTTAGTGAATGTAGATGGCTAGAGTGAGATTTTAATCCACAGCCTTCTGTGTTGGAGGTGGGAACGTTTCCCACTGAGTCACAGGGCAATCCTGTTGACTGTGTACCTGTAATATCCTCCCTCTCTCCAGCACCCAGCCTCAACCTGGATGGCCACAGAACAAAGTCAAAGTCAAATAATGAAGAGCTTATGCCCAAAACATCGACGCTCCTGCTCCCTGACCAACACTTTTCCAGTGCCTCACCTTTTGACTCTGATCTCCAGTCCTCACTTTCTCATAGAACAGAGTCAGTTAACACCCAGAGCAATCAAATCTCTGAAAGGAAATCCCCATTAGATCTGGTCCTACATAGATTCTAAATTAAGGCAGAGTCTTACGAGGGCATCAGGCTGCTCTCTTGTTAGATGAGGAGAGACTTGGGGGTGGTCCTAGTCACAGACTCAGGATGCTGTAGGCAAGGGGAGAGGTCGTGGGAGAGTTCTTTCAGGTGGTCTCAGCCAACCTGAGAATTGAACCACACACTGTTGGCATTACTCTGTATTGTACACCAGCCATCCAGCCAACTGAGCTAACCAGCCCCTGGATTCTACTCCCAACATACCTGAACCAGAGTGAGGTCATGTTGCAGCTGTATAGGACATTGGTTAGGCTATTTTTGGAATATTGTGTGCAATCCTGGTCTCTCTCCTATCAGAAGGATGTTGTGAAACTTGAAAGGGTTCAGAAAAGATTTACAAGGATGTTGCCAGGGTTGGAGGATTTGAGCTACAGGGAGAGGCTGAACAGGCTGGGGCTGTTTTCCCTGGAGTGTCGGAGGCTGAGGGGTGACCTTATAGAGGTTTACAAAATTATGAGGGGCATGGATAGGATAAATAACAAGGTCTTTTCCCTGGGGTCGGGGAGTCCAGAACTAGAGGGCATAGGTCTAGGTTGAGAGGGGAAAGATATATAAGGGACCTAAGGGGCAACTTTTTCACACAGAGGGTAGTACATGTATGGAATGAGCTGCCAGAGGAAGTGGTGGAGACAATTACAACATTTAATAGGCATCTGGATGGGTATATGAATAGGAAGGGTTTGGAGGGATATGGGCCAAGTGCTGGCAGGTGGGTCTAGATTGGGTTGGGATATCGGCATGGGCAGGTTGGACCAAAGGGTCTGTTTCCGTGGTGTACATCTCGATGACTCTAAATTAAGGACATCTCACTGGTTTCATTACCCAAGTGCCTCCCTCCCAGAGGGCTATTTCCAACAGGTAAGGGGTGAACTGAAATTGCAGAATTGGCTGAAATTAATTTAAGTGTGCGGCAGACAGAACAACAAGTCTCTTACCTGCAGTTAGTCTAAACGAAACAGCAACACACACACAGCATCTGGCAAGAACTCATACTAGACACAACTTCCTTCTAATTAACTGGCAATCATTCTCTGATAAACTTGCTTGATTGCGTCAAGTTCTTGTTAATGTGTAACGGGTGCAGGGGATAATGTAATCTGATCAGACTGCTCCGGTGACACATATAAATTACACAAACTTTGATCTAGAGCATGGTGACGACAGCTGAGTGCTTCGGTTAGATTACCTATTTGAAAGCTATCCTGGAGATCCATTATTTTCTATAAATAAACAGCAAATATGAAATCGAATTCTGAAAATACACTAAAGCCGGTTGCCCGTCCCTGTACTTCTAGTAAGTTCTATGCATAAATTATCCAAATACCTTCAACAAATTTGAATGGGTAACTCATTGCTGAATCTCGGTATTGCTTTACATACCCTGAACTCCTTATTAGATTCCAGTCTCTAACTCACTCCCAGGTACCTGTTATTCTATATATAAACCCCCTGAACCCCTCAATTAGATTCCAGTCTGTAACTCACTCCCAGGTATCTGTTACTCTATATATAAACCCTTTAAACCCCTTGATTAGATTCTAGTCCGTAACTCACTCCGAAGGCTCTGTTCCTCTGTATATAAACCCCCTGAATCCCTTGATTAGAATCCAATCTGTAACTCATTCCCAGGTATCTATTATTCTATATATAAACCCCCTAAACCGCTTAATTAGATTCTAGTCTGTAACTCACTCCTGGGTATCTATTATTCTATATATAAACTCTCTTAAACCCTTGATTAGATTCCTGTCTATAATTCACTCCCGGGTATCTGTTATTCTATATATAACCCCCCCCCCCGAACCCCTCAATTAGATTTGAGTCTGTAACCCACTCCCGGGGTTATGTTGTTCTATATATTAACCACCCAGAACACCTTGATTAGATTCCTGTCTGTAACCCACTCCCAAGTATCTTTTATTCTATATATAAACACATTCACCTTTTGATTAGATTGAAATCTGAACTGTGAAGCTAAATATAACAAAGGATTTTGGTTACATTGTACTTCCTACAGTAGAGAATATCACTATCAAATATATAGAGCTGTTTGTCTCCTTTGAACAACAGCTCTTCTCCTGATTAAATGAACAATATAAAACTACCGAATGTTCAAGATACTGGCTGAGATGTTGCTCACACAGTGGGATGGCTTGTGCTTTCCTGTGTTGGCTAGTGGAACACTGGTTATGTTATTGAAATAATGGTGACATTACTGGAGTACTGGTTATGTTACTGGGATATTGGTTATGTTACTGGGATACTGGTTATGTTAATGGTGCTCATAATCTGGATAAATGATCTGCAGGCAAGAATTCAAATCCAACCACAGCAGCTGGAGGAAATTAAATCCACCCCAGGACATAAATCTAGAATCATGAGAAACATCTTAGTAATTGTGACAATGAAACAGTCTGATTGTCTTTAAACCCCATCTGCTTGACTAATGTCCTTTTGGGAAGGGGATCTGCCTGGGTTAGTCATGCTGACAGTGATGTTGCTCAATTGCTGTCTGCACTCACTCAGTTCTTGGGAAGGTTCACCACCAACCTCTGAACGCAATGGACAATGAGCAGCAGTGACTGAATGAACCTTAATTAGTTAGTTCATTTTAACTGGTTGGAAATAGTTTCTCTTTAGTTATCCTCAAAGCTCCCCCAGTCTATTCTCTGTCATCTACAAACTGATGGAAGGTGTCAATAGTGCTATCACATGATATCTAATCACCAATAACCTGCTCAGTGACGCCCAGTTTGGGTTCTGTCAGGGACCTCACTACAGCCTTGGGTCAAACATGGACAAAAGAGCTGAATTCCAGAGGGGAGGTGAGAGTGACAATCCTTGACATCAAGGCTACATTCAACCGAGTATAGCATCAAGGGGTCCTGCCAAAACTGGTGTCAATGTGTATCAGGGGACAAACTCTCTGCTGGTTGGAGTCACACCCGGCACATAGGAAGATGGTTGTGGTTGTTGGAGGTCAGTCCTCTCAGCTCCAGGACATCTCTGCAGGAGTTCCTCAGGGTAGTGTCCTAGACCCAACCATCTTCAGTTGTATCATCAACGACCTTCCCTCCATCATAAGATTCGAAGTGGGGATGTTCGCCAATCATTTCACAATGCTTTGCCTCCAAGCCACTCACCATCCTGACTCGGAAATATATCGCTGTTGACCTAGTGTTGCTGGATAAAATCCTGGATTCCCTCCCTAATGGCATTGTCCCTATACCCTAAGGACGGCCACAGCTCAAGAAGCAGTTCACCACCACCTTCTTCAGGGGCAATTGTGGATGGGCATTAAATACCCAACCAGTCAAAGAATTAGAAGGTAGCTAATTAGATTAGATTACTTACAGTGTGGAAACAGGCCCTTCGGCCCAACAAGTCCACACCGACCCTCTGAAGAGCAACCCTCCCAGACCCATTCCCCTACATTTACCCCTGCCCCTAACACTACGGGCAATTTAGCATGGCCAATTCACCTAACCTGCACATCTTTGGACTGTGGGAGGAAACCAGAGCACCCAGAGGAAACCCACGCAGACACGGGGGGAATGTGCAAACTCCACACAGACAGTCGCCTGAGGTGGGAATTGAACCCAGGTCTCCGGCGCTGTGAGGCAGCAATGCTAACCACTGTGCCACCCCAATGCCAGCACAGAAGACGCAATGGGCCTAGTCCAGGAACAGCTGATGCAGAGTTGATAACGTGTGCAGACCCCTGGATATGGGAGAGCCAACCCCATCACCATCTCAACAACAGCTTTCCAACCATTCTTTACCCTGGATCACGCCAACTAGTTGCCTGGGGCATATTGACCTTCTAATAACAAGGCGTTATAAGTCGACTCCTTTAAGAATCTCATGGTAGTGACCCAACCTCTGGACCAGAAGGGCTGCATTTTGAGTCTCAGCCGTAGTGCAGGGGTGCCGTAACAACTCAGAACAGGGCTGATTAAAAGTTAGCCCCTGTTTATGGAGGGGGGGGGGGGGGGTTCTCTGACTGCGCTGTGCACTCGCATCTAAAGTCGTCAAGGTCGTGTGATCAAAGTCAGACGCTGCTCAGCTCAATGAAGCTCATTCCGTGTGCGGTTTTAATGTGGAAGTAATGATCCTTCAGCAATCAGCACTGTGTCCAACACAAACACCCTGCAGAATGGCCGCAAAAAAAAAGATAACAATTCTGCAATGCAGGGGAGGGCAAAAATAGCGATTGCTGGAAAAGCTCAGCGGGTCTGGCAGCGTCTGTGGAGGAGGATGCCGCCTGACCTGCTGTGCTTTTCCAGCACCATTCTAATCTAGCATCTGTGGAGACAGAGCAACCAGTGTTGCTGCCAGACCCACTGAGCTTTTCCAGCAATCGCAATTTTTGCCCTCCCCTGCACTGCAGAATTGTTATTAACTTTTGCAATTAAACCTGTTGGACTATAACCTGGTGTTGTGTGATTTTTAACTTTGTCCACCCCAGTCCGACACCGGCATCTCCAAACCATTCTTATTTTTTCGGCCACTCTGCGGAGTGTTTGTGTTGGACACAATCGTGGTTGCCAGACCTGCTGAGCTTTTCCAGCAATTTCTGTTTCTGACTCTGACTTACAGCATCCACGGGTCTTTCGGGTTTTCCTGTTGGGCGACATACAAAAGCTCCCCCACTAGCCCTGAGGAAAATCTGTTGCATTAAAGGAAAGAAATTATTACCGAATTTTAAAACGTATTTGCACAGAACATCCCATGGACCACTTCGGGGTGGGCGGGTTATCATTATTTTTGAGCATGTTCTCTGCTGGGTTTGCTTTCCTCCCACTTCGCCAACTCGCCGAGTGTACTGTTCCCCTGTTAGTCTGTTGATTTTTGAGTGTTTGCCTCCTGCTGTTTTCTCACACTTTATCCTGTCATTTGACAGTCAAATCGAGGCATGGTATCCAAACCAAGTGCACTTCACCTGCTCCCTCTCTCATGCCGTGAACAGACAATACAATGGTGAGAAGGTCGAGTCACCATAGTCTGACCACACCATAGGGCTGCTTGCTCATTAGAGAGAGAGACAGAAGACAGACAGAGAGACACACAGAGAGAGAGTGTGAGAGAGGGACAGATAGAGAGAGACAGAGAGAGGGAGAGAAAGAGACAGAGAGAGAAAGAGCGACAGAGAGTGAGAGACAGAGATAGAAAAAGAGAGAGAGAGACAAAGAGAGAGAGAGTGTGAGAGAGACAGAGAGATGAATAGGGAGTGGTGGTTTAACCTGAGGCTCACCTCTCCTCAGGTGAGGGGGGGGGCGGGGGGGGGGCGGAGAAGAGTCCTTCATGGTAACCACAGTAGGTATACATTATTTGGAGGTGCCGGTGTTGGACTGGGGTGTATAAAGTTAAAACCACACAACACCAGATTATAGTCCAACAAGTTTATTTGGAAGCACTAGCTTTCGGAGCGCTGCTCCTTCATTAGGTAACAAGCGGAGGAGGATCATAACAAAAGATCATGCAATTAAATCATTCAATATAAAACCTTCCACTTACTTCACTGATTGGAAAGTGTTTTGAGATATCTGACAGTCATGAATAGGGCCAAATAGATGCAAATCTGACTGTTTTTTTAAACAGCAGAGAAAGAAGCCTTTTTCTTTATTCATTCACAGGATGTGGGCATCACTGGTTAGGCCCAGCATTTATTGCTAAGCCCTAATTGCCCAGAGGGCAGTTGAGAGTCAACCACATTGTTGTGGGTCTGGAGTCACGTGCAGGCCGGACCAGATAAGGATGGCAGTTTCCTTCCCTGATAGACATTAGTGAACCAGGTGGGATTTCCTGAAAATCGTTTCATGGTCATCATTAGATTCTTAATTCCAGATTTTTATTGGATTCAAATCACTGGGATTCTGCTGCATTGAATTCCTTGGATCCAGGTAATCAGGGTCACGTCGATGGAAGCTCTCTATTGATTAAGAGTTCATCAAACGAGTCCAGCTGAGGTCAGAGGGTCCAGTTTATAATTACAACAATTTAAATAGTGTCACAGTTAGCTGATTTATCCGCAGGCTTGAGTCTCCCAGTGTATCACTGTGCTTGGCATTGTCTCCGGTACCACACTGTGGGGTAAGGTGCTAATCACTGGGATCCTGTTACATTGCTTTGTTTATTAACCATCCTCTAGCACGCCATGCCGCTGGATTTCACCCAGAAAATGGGGAGGACATAGACCTCACCACCACAGGGGGGCACTGAGTTGAATAACATGGATACGTTGAGGGGAAGCTACAGTGGTATTGGAGACAATACCAAGTGCAGTAATATACTGGGAGACACAAGCCTGCGGATAAATCTGCTGTCTGTGACACTTTGTTTAAGTTGTTGTAATTATAAACTGGACCCTCTGACCTGAGCTAGACTCGTTTGATGAACTGTCAATCAATAGGGAGCTTCCATTGACGTGACCCTGATTACCTGGATCCAAGGAATTCGAAGCAGTCCGATATTCCAACATGGAAATGTTGAGGCAGAATGGACTCAGTCGGAATGTCTGGCTGAGCTGAACAAAGGCTGTTCACTCTTTTCGTTCTCTCCAAGTTCAGTTAGCAGCTGCTTAGATACCAAATGACTGCTTTATCATTCTATGAAAATCAGCTTTGATGATTCATGTTTTAACTTATCAAAGGACTGCTCTTTCTCTGTTATTGAACAGTGAACTACCTTTTCCCACTTATTGACCTTCTGCTTCCGGCTTCTCTCTATATTCTTTTGTCTAAAGATCAGACCCTGGTTTCCTTCTGTGATTGAACACCAATAGTGCAGTTAGCATGATTGGGACTGTGAGTGTGAACATGCTTTTCAATGTGTGTGAATGTGATTGTGCATGTGTGTGGATGTACGTGTGTAAATGTGAGTGTGTGTGAACATGCATGTGAATGTGATTGTGCATGTGTGTGAATGCACATGTGTGTAAATGTGAGTGTGAGTGTGTGTGCAGGTTTGGGTGGATTGGCCATGCTAGATTGTCCCGTAGTGTCCAGGGATGTGCAGGGTTAGCCATGGGAAATGCAGGGTTACAGAGATAGGGTTAGGGGTGTTCCTGAGTGGACTGGTGTGTCCTGTTCCTTAAAAGGTTTCGATTTGATGATTTGGAAGGCAAATGAAATGTTGGTGTTTATTGCAAGGGCAATGGAATGGAAAAGTAGAGACGTTGCATTGAGAATTGATGAGGACACATCTGCATTGTCCTTACTTCAGGAATGATGTAACTGCTTCAGAAACAGATCAGAGCACCTTCACTCCATTGATTCCTGATTGTCCCATAAGAAAAGATTGGGTTATTTATGGCCTCGGTTATTAGATTAGATTACTTACAGTGTGGAAACAGGCCCTTCGGCCCAACAAGTCCACACTGACCTGCCACCCACCCATACCCCTACATTTACCCCTTACCTAACACTACGGGCAATTTAGCATGGCCAATCCACCCTAACCTGCACATCTTTGGACTGTGGGAGGAAACCGGAGCACCCGGAGGGGACCCATGCAGACACAGGGAGAACGTGCAAACTCCACACAGTCAGTCGCCTGAGGCGAGAATTGAACCCGGGTCTCTAGCGCTGAGGCAGTAGTGCTAAGCACTGTGCCACCGTGCTGCCCACTATTCTTTGACATGAGGCGATTTGTCATTGGTGAGGCGAACATTCATTACCCATCCTTAATTGCCCCCAAACTGAGAGTCTCACTCGGTCATTTCAGAAGGCAGTTGAAATAATCCCATCACTGTAGATCTGCAGCTATCTATAGGCCAGATCGGTTACGGATGGCAGATTTCCCTCTCCACAGGGCATTAGTGAACTGGCAGGGGCTTTTAACACTAATCAATGGTAATGTCATGGTCACCATCACTGAGACTATCCTTTCGATGCCAGTTTCGTTAAAGAGAATTTAAAATCCCACCAACTGCCATGGAGGAGGTGGGTCTGGGTGGAATGCTCTTTGGAGGGGCAGAGTGGACCTGATGGGTTGAATGGCCTGCTTCCACACTGTAGGGATTCCATGATTGTATAAGCCTCCCTCTGTTCCTCTGGGATAGTCTACCCCTTTGAGCGTCCTTTCCCTGATCTGCCTTGATCTGACCTTAAATGATCTGGAGGTGCCGGTGTTGGACTGGGGTGGACAAAGTTAAAAATCACGCAACTCCAGGTTATAGTCAGACAGGTTTATTGTGGAAGCACTAGCTTTTAGAGTGTTGCTTCACAACCACCTGGTGAAAGAGCAGTGCTCCAAAAGCTAGTGCTTCCACATAAACCTGTCGGACTATAAGCTGGAGTTGTGTGATTTTTAACTTTGTCCTTAAATGAACCAGTGTTCTTTTGTAACGCTCCCTGGGACATTTCATTATATTGAAGGCGTCACAAAAATCTAAATTGTTGTTAACCTTTTGATTTTTCCTCAACGTCGCTTGCAGCCCTGGACTGGAGATTAATCTTCAATCATCAGATACCTGAGGGCAGTCCTGTTATAGATTTTTATAGCTAGTATTTAAGCTAGCCCAGTATTTATTGCCTATTCCTAATTGCCCAGAGGACAGTTAAGAGTCAACCCCATTGCTGTGGGTCTGGAGTCACATGTAGGCCAGACCAGGTAAGGATGGCATCTTCCTTCCCTAAAAGACATTAGTATTTCCTGACAATTGGCAATGGATTCACGGTCATCATTATGATCCCGAGACAGCACCTTCCAAACCCCCAACCGCTTCCAACTCGAAGGACAAGGACAGCAGATACATGGGAACACCACCTCCTACAAGTTCCCCTCCACTCACCATTCCGATTTGGAAATATATCGCTGTTTCTTCAGTGTCGCTGGGTCAAAATCCTGGAATCCCCTCCCCAAGGGCATCGTGGTTCAACCCACAGACCGCAGCAGTTCAAGAAGGCAGCTCACCCTCACCTTCTCAAGGGGGGCAATTAGGGACGGGGTTATAAATGCTGGGCCCAGCCAGCAACACCCATGTCCCACAAATGAGTCAAGAAAAACAATTATACCTTGAAGGGAAGCTCAATTGCTACCATCTGCTGTAGCAGGATTCAAACCAAGACCATTAGCTGGATTTCTGGATTAAAGGCCCAGTGACAGCACCACTAGGCCATCCCTGCCCCTTCACAGCAGTGTTTGTTTTCATTTTGTTTGCAGTTGTAGGAAGCAGAGCATGATAACTGAGCCTCTCAGCAAGTGTTGATTGAACGGGCGCTGCATTTACATAGAGCCCGGGTGCTGTTGACACAGCTGGGTTTCCGAATTCAATGCTCTGCCTTTGACAAACAGGCCAGCTGATAGTTACCAGCTGCTGTCAGCGCAGTTCCCAGGCTTCACCGCTTCACTCGAGATCTCATGTGGGAGTTGGAATATTATTTCCTGGCCTGTGGCTGTTCTCACTTAGCGAGCAGGGCACAGTCATAATGGGCCAAACGCCTTGTTGGGGTGGCACAGTGGTTAGCACTGCTACCTCACAGTGTCAGGGACCTGGGTTCAATCCCACCCTCAGGTGGCTGTGTGGAGTTTGCACATTCTCTGTGTGGGTTTCCTTCCAACGATGGGCAGGTTAGGATAGATTCTTCTGGTCTGAAATCAACTGGACGTGTTGGTGTAACACTAATCCAGAGCATGAGGTTAATGCCGCAGGGACAAGGGCTCGAATCCCACCAAAGCCGACAGTGACATTTCAATTCAAAAAAAATCTGGAATTCAAAGTTAACTTAATGACAAACCGTGTGCCACTGTCATCAAAAATCCATCTGATTAACTAATGCCTTTTAGGGAAGGAAATGTGCCACCATTAATATCGCTCAGAGGGATGTGAAACTTTGGAATTCCTTGCCACAGAGAGCTGTGGGGACAGAGTCCTTGTGTATGTTTAAGGCTGAGATCGATTCTTAATCATTTGGGGAAATCAAGGGTTATGGGGAAAGAGCAGGAAAGTAGACATTAAAAATGTTGAATCGGCCATGATTCTATTGAATGGTACAGCAGGCTCGAAGGGCTGAATGGCCTCCTCCCATTCCTATTTCTTCATTTCTGATTGCCTTGTGACTCCAGTATTGTGTACAGTTCTGGTCGCTGCATTATAGGAAGGATGTGAAAGCTTTGGAAAGGGTGCAGAGGAGATTTACCAGGATGTTACCTGGTATGGAGGGGAAGGTCTTATGAGGAAAGGCTGAGGGACTTGAGGCTGTTTTCATTAGAAAGAAGAAGACTAAGAGGTGACTTAATAGAGACATACAAGATTAGATTAGATTCCTTACAGTATGAAAACAGGCCCTTTGGCCCAAGTCCACACTGACCCTCTGAAGAGTAACCCACCTAGACCCATTCCCCTACCCTATATTTACCCCTGACTAATGCACCTAACATTATGGGCAGTTTATCATGGCCAGTTCACCTGACCTGCACATCTTTTTGTGTGTGCAGGCCATTTAAATTGGCCATGAAAATCAAGATGATCAGAGGATTAGATAGGGCGGACAGTGAGAGCCTTTTTCCTCAGCTGGTGATGGCTAGCTTTAAATTGAGGGGTGATGGATATAGGATAGACCTCAGAGTTAGTTTCTTTACTCAGAGAGTAGTAAGGGTGTGGAATGCACTGCCTGCAACAGTAGTAGACTCGCCAACTTTAAGGGAATTTAAATGGATGAAAATGGAATAGTGATGGTTCGATGGGCTTCAGATTGGTTTCACAGGTCAGCGCAACATCAAGGGCCAAATGACCGGTACTGCGCCGTGATGTTCCACGTTCTATGTCAGACCACAGGAATGTGGTTGACCCTTGACTGCCCTCTGGGCAATTAGGGACGGGCAATAAATGTTGGGCCGAGCCAGCGACACCAAAGTCCTACGAACACATTCTTTTAAAAATCATGAGAGGCCAGAGGCTCCGAGATTGTATGCCTGGCTGATAACCCTAACACGGTTGTTGGTGTGGTTCTTCGCGCACTCGGTCATGTTCAGTATGTGCTGCTCAACAAATGCAGTGAGCTGCTGTGATCCACAAAACACTGCCTGAAGGGGGCAATGGAAACAGATTCAGTCGCAAAAAGGAATTGGATCGAGAGGAAAATATGCAGGGCAATGGCAGAGGTAATGGGAGCAATCTGATGGAGAGCCCAGCAGTGGTACGACAGGCCAAATTGCCTTCTTCTGCGTTCATTGTCTGGATTCAACAGGGTTGCACATTGAAGAGTGAAAAGGCCATCCCATTCTCCCTGACCAGGTACATTTGTGAAATACTCCACGCCCCCAAGGCTCGGCTGGTTTATTTGAATATGGAACAAGAGAGATGTAACTGAACCGGCAAAAACAAAACAATCCCCAGCATGCAGACGGAAACACTCTGACAAGGCTGTTACTGCTACTGCCTTTGTGAAGCAAATTGTGGAGTATCGGATCCCACCCCTCCCCCAGACCCCACTTCCAATTTTCCTGCGAGAGAAGGAGATGACTCGGGTCAGTATAGAGTCAAGAAAGAATACTACAGCACAGGAACAGGCCCTTCGGCCCAATATGTCTGTGCTGACACATGATGCCTTTCTAAACTAAAACCTTTTGCCTCGACGTGGTCTGTATCTCTCTGTTCCCTGCCTGTTCCTGTGCCTGTCAAGGTGTCTCTTAAACGTTGGTATTGTATCTATCTCCTCTTGCAGCGCATTCCAGGCACTTACCACCCTCTGTGTGAAAAAACCTGCCTCTCACATCTCCTTTAAACCTATCCCCATTTACCTTAAACCCATGTCCCCCAGTCATTGACATTTCTACCCTGGGAAAAAAATACACTGACTATTCATTCTATCCATGCCGCTCAGAATTTTGTAAACTTCTATTAGATTGCCCCTCAGCCTCTGACATTCAAGTGAAAACAAACTAAGTTTGTCCAATCTCTCCTCGTAGCAATTACCCTCCAAATCCGACAACGTCCTGGTAAATAATTTCTGTTCCCTCTCCAAAGCCTCCACATCCTGCTAGTAGTATAGGGACCAGAACTGTACACAATGCTCCAAATGGGGCCTAACTAAAGCTCTATACAGCAGCAACATGCCTTGTCCATTTTTATACTCTGCTCCAATCAAACATGCTGCATGCCTTCTTGACCAACTTATCTCGGTGTTGCCACGTCCAGGGAACTGTGGACCGATATTTCTAGATCCCTCTGCATGTTGATACTACTAAGAGTTTTGCCAATCCCTCTATATTTGCCTCCTGCATTAGATCACCCAAAATACATCAGCCTGCATTTGTTCAGATTAAACTCCATTTACCATTTCTCTGCCTAAACTGGTGTATCCTCTGACAATCCTCCTCAGTATCCACAGCTCCCCCGGTCTTGGTGTTATCAGTAACCATGCTCATCAAACCACCTACACCCTCCTCCAAATCATTTAGATAGATTACACACAACAGCACTGATCCCTGTGGAACACCACAAGTCAGAGATCTCCAATCTAAAAATCACCCTTCCACAACTACTCTCTGTCCTCTAAGGTTTGGCCAGTTCTGTATCCAGGTAAAAACAATGACTGCAGATGCTGGAAACCAGATTCTGGATTAGTGGTGCTGGAAGAGCACAGCAGTTCAGGCAGCATCCGAGGAACTTCAAAAATCAATATTTCGGGCAAAAGCCCTTCATCAGGAATAAAGGCAGTGAGCCTGAAGTGTGGAGAGATAAGCTAGAGGAGGGTGGGGGTGGGGAGAAAGTAGCATAGAGTACAATGGGTGAGTGGGGGAGGGGATGAAGGTGGTAGGTCAGGGAGGAGGGTGGAGTGGATAGGTGGAAAAGGAGATAGGCAGGTAGTACAAGTCCGACAAGTCATGGGGATAGTGCTGAGCTGGAAGTTTGGAACTAGGGTGAGGTGGGGGAAGGGGAAATGAGGAAACTGTTGAAGTCCACATTGATGCCCTGGGGTTGAAGTGTTCCAAGGTGGAAGGTGAGGCGTTCTTCCTCCAGGCGTCTGGTGGTGAGGGAGCGGCGGTGAAGGAGGCCCAGGACCTCCATGTGCTCGGCAGAGTGGGAGGGGGAGTTGAAATGTTGGGCCACGGGGCGGTGTGGTTGATTGGTGCGGGTGTCCCGGAGATGTTCCCTAAAGCGCTCTGCTAGGAGGCGCCCAGTCTCCCCAATGTAGAGGAGACCGCATCGGGAGCAATGGATACAATAAATGATATTAGTGGATGTGCAGGTAAAACTTTGATGGATGTGGAAGGCTCCTTTAGGGCCTTGGATAGAGGTGAGGGAGGAGGTGTGGGTGCAGGTTTTACAGATCCTGCAGTGGCAGGGGAAGGTGCCAGAATGGGAGGGTGGGTTGTAGGGGGGGGCATGGACCTGACCAGGTAGTCACGGAGGGAACGGTCTTTGCGGAAGGCGGAAAGGGGTGGGGAGGGAAATATATCCCTGGTGGTGGGGTCTGTTTGGAGGTGGCGGAAATGTCGGCTAATGATTTGATTTATGTGAAGGTTGGTAGGGTGGAAGGTGAGCACCAGGGGCGTTCTATCCTTGTTACGGTTGGAGGGGTGGGGTCTGAGGGCGGAGGTGCGGGTTGTGGACGAGATGCGTTGGAGGGCATCTTTAACCACGTGGGAAGGGAAATTGCAGTCTCTAAAGAAGGAGGCCATGTGGTCTGTTCTATGGTGGAACTGGTTCTCCTGGGAGTAGATACGGTGGAGACGGAGGAATTGAGAATACGGGATGGCATTTTTGCAAGAGGTAGGGTGGGAAGAGGTGTAATCCAGGTAGCTGTGGGAGTCGGTGGGTTTGTAAAAAATGTCAGTGTCAAGTTGGTCATCATTAATGGAGATGGAGAGGTCCAGGAAGGGGAGGGAGGTGTCAGAGATGGTCCAGGTAAATTTAAGGTCAGGGTGGAATGTGTTAGTGAAGTTGATGAATTGTTCAACCTTCTTGTGGAAGCACGAGGTGGCGCCAATGCAATCATCAATGTAGCGGAGGAAGAGAGTGCGGATCCCATGTGTCTTCACCTTTGGTATCAGCCTGCCATGGGGGACCACGCTGCCTTCATTAATCATTGTGCGAGACATGACCTCCCTCCCAAAAAGCCACACTGTCTATCAATAACAAGCCCATATTTTCCCAAAGTAAATACTAAACCTTGAAAATCGGTAAGTAAATCCTATCCCTTAGAATCTTCTCCAACAATTTCCCTGTCACTGGCAGAAGGCTCATTGGACTATATTTTCCCAGATTTTCCCTGTTACCCTTCTCAAACAAAGCAAGAATGTTGGTTATTCTCCAGACCTCTGGGAACTTTCCTGTGATGAAAGAGGAGATAAAGATTTCTTACAAGGCCTCACCTGCCTCCCTCAGCATTCTGGGATAGATCCCATCAGGTACTGGGGCCTTGACCACCTTAACACTTTTTGAAGCAGCCAACACCCCCTCTGGTTTTGGACAATTTACTTTCATGAAATGAAATTGTGAAGGCAGTTTGTAGATTTGGGGGAATGAATAGAGTTCCATCCATGACCCAAAATGTCCTTTTGCACAAATCATGTGGGCTGTTTCCTTCCAACACATCAACTCCACTTCCTCCAACATTAACATCCTAGACTCAAAGCCTGGGATCTCTATGACAGTCACTACACTATTGTCCTTCAAGGACCAGTGGGGCATTTTGCTGATTTGAGGTAATTCAGTTTGCTCTAGAATCACTGATTCCATATAGTACACCTAAAAGCCGTTCAGCCCATTGAGTCTGTAGTGACCTTCTCAAGAGCAACCCACCCAGACCCATCCTATCCCTATAACCCTGCATTGCCCATGGCTAATCCACCTAACCCACACATCTTTGGACTGTGGGAGGAAACCAGAGCACCTACAGCAAACCCACGCAGACACTGGGAGAATGTGCTAACTCCACACAGACAGTTGCCCGAGGCTGGAATCGAACCCGGGTCCCTGGCGCTGCGAGGCACCCCCACACTACAGCTTACAGGGAAAAGCATGAGTCAGTGGTATCTCAGTGAGTTGTTAAGGGACAGTTTTTCTTTGGGAGGCCAATGATTAGACAATATGCAGTAGAGAAACAGAATTGATGGCTCCTGCTTGATGCTCAGATTCTACCCGGGCTCCAGCCAGCTCCTCTCCATCCACTACTGGAGTGGGCAGTACAGACAAGATGGACGAATGAGAGGAGCTGACCTGGGGGTTGCAGTGAGAAAGAGACTCACAGATTCCTGTAGAGAGAGGAGGAGAACTTCTTCAAGGTAGGCATCCTTGCAAGAGGATTCGCAGTGAGGTTAAAATCAATGAGGCAAAAGTGAGGACTGCAGATGCTGGAGATCAGAGTCTAGATCAGAGTGGTGCTGGAAAAGCACAGCAGGTCAGGCAGCATCCAAGGAGCAGGAAGATCGAAGTTTTGGGCAAAAGCTCTTCATCAGGAATGAGGGCTCCTGCCCTAAACGTCGATTCTCCTGCTCCTCAGATACTGCCTGACCTGCTGTGCTTTTCCAACACCACTCTGATCTAGACTCTGATCTCCAGTGTCTGCAGTCCTCACTCTCGTCAAGATGGACAAATGGCCTCCTCCTGTACCACAGAACGTCTGAAGTGGAGATGGTGGAGAGTGTCAGGTTCCTGGGAGTGACAGTCACCAACAATCTGGCCTGGTCCACCCACATTGATGCGATGGTCAAGAAAGCACAACAACTTCTCTACTTCCTCAGGAGGCAAAGGAAATTCAGCATGTCCACAAAGACTCTTACCAATTTTTACAGGTGCACCATAGAAAGCATCCTATCCGGATGCATCACAGCTTGGTTCGGCAACTGCTCTGCCCAGGACTGTAAGAAACTACAGAGAGATGTAAACACAGCCCAGTCCATCACCAGCCTCCCATCCACTGCCTCCGTCTAGACTTCCCACTGCCTTGGGAAGGCAACCAACATCATCAAAGACCCCTCCCAACCCGGTTATACTCTGTTCCACCCTCTTCCGTCGGGCAAAAGATAGAAAAGTTTGTATAAACATACGAACAGATTCAAGAACAGCTTCCTCCCCGCTGTCATCAGGCTTTTCAATGGACCTCTCAAATGTATATTCTGATCTCTCTCTCTCTCTCTGCACCATCTCTGCAGCTCTAACTCTGTATTTTGCACTCTCTTCTGCTACCCTGCTCACCTTGTGTGGTACAAGCTGCCTGGTTAGCACTCAAAACAACACATTTCACTGTAGCGAGGGAGATGAGACAATCAGACTCAAACACTCATTTTCCCTCTTACTTCCACGTGGAGATTCCTTGCCAACACTCTGCAATGAAGCTCCAAGGCTAATACCCTGCGCATTGTAAACTCTCCCCAAACCTTCTCTCTTTGGCTCACATTTTCAGGATAAACATAATCTCTGCACTTCCCCACACCTGCTCAGTGTCCTGTTTTGTCCTCATTATTGTCCAATGTTTTGAAGCCATTCCTGTATTGAGACAAAATGAATAAAAAAGTACAAGTTTGTCAGGATCTTAAGAAACATATGCAGGACAGAGACAGCACAGGGTTAGATACAGAGTAAAGTTATCTCTACACTGTCCCCCATCAAACACTCCCAGGACAGGGACAGCACAGGGTTAGATACAGAGTAAAGGTCCTTCTAACAGTCCCCATCAAATATGCCCAGGACAGGGACAGCATCGGTTTAGAAACAGAGTAAAGCTCTCTCTACACTGTCCCCCACAAAATAATCTCAGGACAGGGACAGCACAGAATAAGGGCAGTCTGAATCTTTAGCCTCGCTGTGGGCATTTGGAGCGTGAAGGGGAGGAAGTGGGAAATTTGCAAATCCGGAAGTAAATAGGAATAGGGCAGATTCAATATGTAGACATTGTACTCAGATGACTAGCCATTTGGATACAGAACTGGCTCAAAGGTAGAAGACAGAATGTGGTGGTGGAGGGTTGTTTTTTAGACTGGAGGCCTGTGACCAGTGGAGTGCCACAAAGATCGGTGCTGGGTCCTCTACTTTTTGTCATTTACATAAATGATTTGGATGTGAGCATAAGAGTTACAGGTAGTAAGTTTGCAGATGACACCAAAATTGGAGGTGTAGTGGACAGTGAAGAAGGTTACGTCAGATTACAAAGGATCTGGACCAATGGGCTGAGAAGTGGCAGATGGAGTTTAATTCAGATAAATGCGAGGTGCTGCATTTTGGGAAAACAAATCTTAGCAGGATTTATACACTTAATGGTGAGGTCCTAGGGAGTGTTGCTGAACAAACAGACCTTGGAGTGCAGGTTCATAGCTCCTTGAAAGTGGAGTCGCAGGTAGATAGGATAGTGAAGGCGGTGTTTGGTATGCTTTCCTTTATTGGTCAGAGTATTGAGTACAGGAGTTGGGAGGTCATATTGCAGCTGTACAGGACATTGGTTAGGCCACTGTTGGAATATTGCATGAAATTCTGGTCTCCTTCCTATCAGAAAGATGTTGTAAAACTTGAAAGGGTTCAGAAAAGATTTACAAGGATGTTGCCAGGGTTGGAGGATCTGAGCTACAGGGAGAGGCTGAACAGGCTGGGGCTGTTTTCCCTGGAGCATCGGAGACTGAGGGTTGACCTTATAGAGGTTTATAAAATTATGAGCGGCATGGATAGGATAAATAGACAAAGTCTTTTCCCTGGGGTCGGGGCGTCCAGAACTAGAGGGCATAGGTTTAGGGTGAGAGGGGAAAGATATAAAAGAGACCTACGGGGCAACTTTTTCATACAGAGGGTGGTATGTGTATGGAATGAGCCACCAGAGGATGCGGTGGAGGCTGGTACAATTGCAACATTTAAGAGGCATTTGGATGGGTATGTGAATAGGAAGGGTTTGGAGAGATATGGGACAGGCGCTGACAGGTGGGACTAGATTAGGTTGGGATATCTGGTTGGCATGGATGGGTTGGATCGAAGGGTCTGTTTCCATGCTGTACATCTCTATGACTCTATGAGTGAGGGTTAATCATCAGTGAGAGCTCAGTGTAAACTCATTCCTTTTCCACAGGCTTGAGTGCTGCCCCCTTGTGCTCACCCCAGCTCACAGCCGTGCTTTCATAAACGTGTCTCCCTTTGATCAGCTGCCCTGTGCAAACACTGGCAGCTCAACGACTAGTCCAATCAACCTGCTCTGATAAGCTGGGCTCCTCTTCATTAATTGCCACTTATCATGAATTGCAATTAACTTCTCATCACAAAATATCAATGCATTTTCCATGCCTTAATTTCCAGTCTATGTGACTATTTTCTCTTGGTGACATGTTCCATACTGTTGAATGTCTCCACCTGGCAGGGTGTGCGTCTATGTATGTTTTGTCTATGTGTGTCTGTGCCTCTGTGTGCGTGTGTGTCTGCGCCTATGGTGTGTGTCTGCCTGTTTGTGTGCATATGCTGTGTCTATGTGTGAGTGCATGTGTTTGTGTATGTGTGTGTGTGTGTTTATGAATGTGAGAGTCTGTGTCTGAGACTAAGTGCATGTTTGTGTGTGAATGTGTGTATCTGTCTTACTATAAATGACTAAAATTTAATCAAAAAAGTATGTTGAGTATCGCCATCAGTCAATATTTATTGCCTGCCCCTAATTGCCCCTTGAGAAGGTTCTGGGGTGAGCTGCCTTCTTGAACCACTGCAGTCCACCTACTGTGGGTTAACCCCCATTGCCCATAGGGAGGAAGTTCCAGGATGGTGAGTGGCTTGGAGGGGAAATTGCAGGGGCTGGTGTTCCCATGTACCTGCTGCCTTTGTCCTTCTATTGGGAATGGTCGTGGGTTTGGAAGGTGCTGACTAAGGGGCCTTGGTGGACTTCTGCCATGTATCTTGCAGATGGTACGCACTGCTGCCACTTCTACATCCAGTAAACTGGCCCTCAGATTAACAGCACCACTGGCAGTGCCGCACCCCTTCAGTAATGCAGCAGTCAGCTTTGAGTTTCTTAGATTCTGCCCATTCCTGGAGTTGAACACTTCTGGACTCAGGGAGCTCAATCATACCAACTGAGCGACAGCTTCCACTGAGAGGCAGAAGATTTGCATAAAGAGGATGAAAAGATTGGATACTGAACTCATTTGCACAATCTTTACATGATCAGTCTGTTTACAAATGGAAAATCATTTGAAAGGATGAGGAAATTTAAATATATTTAATCCAAAGTGTTTGCTGTCTATATTGGTGAGTAGGCAAATTACAGCCCGTACGTATTTAAACAGCAAGGAGCATAGGTTGAATTTCGAGAGAGAGTTGTTTGGGAGGTAGAGGGTTTAGCTGGTATGCGGGACATTGCTGAAGGTCTGGTCTTGTTACGAGACGGTACCAGTGATTGCTGCTCTGGGTTTATGAGCCTGCCTTACATTCTGTCACGATGCCGCGATCGTTTCTGGTCAAAAAGCAACACGCCAAGTGTGGTTCTCGCAATTGGGGAGACATATCGGATGATCAGCGAGGGGATTTCTACATTCCAGGTACGCTTTCTCCACAAACCAACTCCCCAACCCTCCAGGAGGAAAGAAAGAGAGACAGAACGAGGGACAGAGGAAGATGAGTAGAGCATAGAGTCGTACAACACGAAATAGACCCTTTGGCCCAACTAATCCATGCTGACCGGGTTTCCTGAATTGAGCTAGTCCCATTTGCCTGTGTTTAGCCCATGTTCCTCTAAATTCTTCCTGTCCATGTGGGCAAAAGTGAGGACTGCAGATGCTGGAAGTCAGAGTGGTGCTGGAAAAGCACAGCAGGTCAGGCAGCATCTGAGGAGCAGGAAAAATCGACGTTTCGGGCAAAAGCCCCTCATCAGGAATGAAGCCATGGAGCCTCCAGGTGGAGGCTCCATTCCTGATGAGGGGCTTTTGCCCGAAACATTGATTTTTCCTGCTCCTCAGATGCTGCCTCCCCTTCCTGTCCATGTACCTGTCCAAATGTATTTTAAACGTAATTGTAGCCACCTCCACCACTTCCTCTGGCGGCTCATTCCATACACACACCACCCTCTGTCTGAAAAAGTTGACCTTTAGGTCCCTTTTATATCTTACCTCTCTCACCCTAAACCTATGCCCTCCAGTTTTGTACTCCCTTACTCTGGGGGAAAAAAAGAGCTTAAAAAAGTGTTGCTGGAAAAGCGCAGCAGGTCAGGCAGCATCAAAGGAACAGGAGAATCGACGTTTTGGGCATAAGCCCTTCTTCAGGAAGATTCCTGAAGGGCTTATGCCCAAAACGTCGATTCTCCTGCTCCTTTGATGCTGCCTGACCTGCTGCGCTTTTCCAGAAACACATTTTTAAGCTCTGATCTCCAGCATCTGCAGTCCTCACTTTTTCCTCTGGGAAAAAAGACCTTGGTTATTCACCCTATCTATAACAGTTGTTAAACATTGAACAGTTTTATTGGTCGAGGGATTAATAATTGGCTGACACACCAGAAATGGGAATTAGGAGCAGAGTAGGCCATTTGGCCCTTCAGTCCTGCTGGGAAGTCAATACGATCATGGTCAAGCTGCTTGAGGATTCATATCCACAATTCCCCACTCTCTGGTTGTTTTTGTAGGATGTAGGTGCTGCTCGGTGGACCAGAGTAGAATGGCATTGGAATTAGAATTGGCTTTATTGTCACATCTATTCAAGTACAGGAGTACAGTGAAAAGTGGACAATGTCATCGCACACAGCACCATCTTGGCTGCAAAGTACCGAAAACAGGAATTGCTGGAAAAGCTCAGCAGGTCTGGCAGCATCCGTGAAGAGAAATCAGAGTTAACGTTTCGGGTCCAGTGACCCTTGCTCAGAACCTGGTTCACTCTGAAACATTAACTCTGGTTTCTCTTCATAGATGCTGCCAGACCTGCTGAGCTTTTCCAGCAATTCCTCCTTTGTTTCTGATTAACAGCATCCGCAGTTGTTTCGGTTTACATTAGGTGCAAAGTACCTAGGTACAAATCTTAGATACTAAAGGAGATTAGGTACAAAAATACAGAAAAAGAGAGAAAATCTAGAAGTTCTACATGACAGTTAGAGTCATAGATACTGTCATAGAGCTGTACAGCATGGAAACAGACCCTTCAGTCCAACCTGTCCATGCTGACCAGATATCCCAACCCAATCTAGTCCCACCTGCCAGCACCCGGCCCATATCCCTCCAAACCCTTCCTATTCATATACCCATCCAAATGCCTCTTAGACGTTGTAATTGTACCAGCCTCCACCACTTCCACTGGTGGCTCATTCCATACACGTACCACCCTCTGTGTGAAAAAGTTGCCCTGGAGGTCTCTTTTATATCTTTCCCCTCTCACCTTAAACCTATGCCCTCTAGTTCTGGACTCCCCGACCCCAGGGAGAAGACTTTGTCTATTTATCCTATCTATGCCCCTCATAATATTATAAACCTCTATAATGTCACCCTTCAGCCTCTGATGCTCCAGGGAAAACAGCCCCAGCCTGTTCAGCCTCTCCCTGTAGCTCAGATCCTCCAACCCTGGCAAACATCCTTGTAAATCTTTTCTACACCCTTTCAAGTTTTACAACGTCTTTCCGATAGGAAGGAGACCAGAATTACATGCAATATTCCAACAGTGGCCTAACCAATGTCCTGTACTCAATACTCTGTCCAATGAAGGAAAGCATACCAAACGCCTTCTTCACTAGCACCACTAATCCAGAATCTGGTTTCCAGCATCTGCAGTCATTGTTTTTACCTCGCCTTCTTCACTATCTTACCTACCTGCAACTCTACTTTCAAGGAGCTATGAACCTGCACTCCAAGATCTCTTTGTTCAGCAACACTCCCTAGGACCTTACCATTAAGTGTATAAGTCCTGCTAAGATTTGTTTTCCCAAAATGAAGCACCTCGCATTAATCTGAATTAAACTCCATCTGCCACTTCTCAGCCCATTGGCCCATCTGGTCAAGATACTGTTGTAACCTCAGGTAACCCTCTTTGCTGTCCACTACACCTCCAATTTTGGTGTCATCTGCAAACTTTCTAACTGTACCTCTTATGCTCACATCCAAATCATTTATGTAAATGACAAAAAGAAGAGGACCCAGCACCGATCCTTGTGGCACTCCACTGGTCACAGGCCTCCAGTCTGAAAAACAACCCTCCACCACCACCCTCTGTCTTCTACCTTTGAGCCAGTTCTGTATCCAAATGGCTAGTTCTCCCTGTATTCCAGGAGATCTAACCTTGCTAGTCAGTCTCCCATGGGGAACCTTGTTGAACACCTTACTGAAGTCCGTATAGATCACATCTACTGCTCTGCCCTCATCAATCTCAGTTCTTCATGATAAATTAGATAGATAAAGAAATAAAGTTAATGTTAAACATAGATAGGAATACAGGGGCATAAGACATACAGATGGAGGGGGAGGTAGAGGTAGCTAGAAGAGGATAGGCAGAGGAAAGGAGAGAAGGGGAGGTGGATGGAGAGATAGAGATTAATAAATAGACAGAGTACTGCACTTTCTGAGAGGCCAGCCTTACTGGGTCATTCCAAAGTTCTGGCTTTCATATGAATCGACAATATCCCATGCAACCACATTAAGAACAGCAAGGGAACTTTGCTGTCAGGGGGCGGGGGGGGGGGAGGAGGGGCAATGCTCAACTGAGTCTTGTTATTACCATATCACCATTCGTGGGACTTTTTGTTGTGGAAACCGGCCAGCATCACAACAGGGACTACGTTTCAAAAAGTACCTCTTTGGCTCGAAAGTGCTTTGGGATACCGTGAAATCACAAAAGGCACTGTTTAAAAAGCAAGATTATCTCCTCACCCCATATCAGCCAGCTAGTGGACACTGACTCAGAGTTATAGAGCACAGAAACTGATCCTATGGTTCAAACCAGTCCATGCCGACCATAATCCCAAACTAAACTAGTCCCACCTTGGCTCATATCCCTCCAAACTTTTCCTATTCATGTACTTATCCAAATGTCTTTTAAACATTGTTAGTGTACCTGCAACAACGTTTTTAGGGTGGCACAGTGGCTAGCACTGCTGCCTCACAGCGCCAGGGACCTGGGTTCAATTCCACCCTCAGACGACTGCGAGTGGAGTTTGCACATTCTCCCCATGTCCGCATGGGTTTCCTCCGGGTACTTTGGTTTCCTTTCAATTTCCCAAAACATGCAGGTTAGGGTGGATTGGCCATGGGAAATATAGGATAATGGGTGTGTCTAGGAGGGATGCTTTTCAGAGGGTTGGTGTGGACTTGATGGGCCAAATAGCCCATAGTGTAGGGATTCTATCCTCAGGAAGTTCATCCCACACACAAATGACTGTGTAAAAAGATTGCCCCTCATGTCTTTCTCCTCTCATCGTAAAGTTCTCTCCCCTAGTCTTGAACTCCCCTACAGTTGTGAAAATTCACCTTATCCGTGACCCTCATGATTTTATAAACCTCTATAAGGTCACCTCTCAGTGTCCGATGCTCCAATGAGAAAAGTCTCAACCTATCCAGCCCCTCCTTATAACTCAAACCTTCCAGGTAAATCTTTTCTGAATCTTCTCCATTTAATAATACCCTTCCCATCCCAGGGAGGCCAGAATTGTAAGCAGTGCTCCACCTTGCCCACAGCCCTACAAACAGCAAGACAGTTGTTAAACATTGAACAGTTTTATTGGGCGAGGCATTAATAATTGGCTGACACACCAAAAACGGGAATTAGGAGCAGAGTAGGCCATTTGGCCCTTCAGTCCTGCTGGGAAGTCAATACAATCATGGTCAAGCTGCTTGAGGATTCAAATCCACAATTCCCCACCCTCTGGCTGTTTTTGTAGGATGTAGGTACCAGAGTAGAATGGCGTTGGAATTAGCTTTTATTGTCACATCTATTCAAGTACAAGAGTACAATGAAAAGTGGACAATGTCACCACACACAGCACCATATTATTTACAAAGTACTGAAAACAGAAATTGTTGGAAAAGCTAGCAGGTCTGGTAGCATCCGTGAAGAGAAATCAGAGTTAACGTTTCGGGTCCAGTGACCCTTGCTCAGAACCTGGTTCACTCTGAAACATTAACTCTGGTTTCTCTTCACAGATGCTGCCAGACCTGCTGAGCTTTTCCAGCAATTCCTCCTTTGTCGATCCTTCCATTCCCAGCAACATCCTGGTAAATCTCTTCTGAACCCTGTCCAGCTTAATAATATTCTGGCCATCGCATTATGATGTTCGTTTCGAAGTATAGTCGGTTCTGTCACGACACACATTTCTTCAACGAACTGGCTATAACATGATTGAAGAATTTAAGCCTTAATTTGCCAACTTTCCTTACCCATATTGGCTATAACACGATTCCTGTCCCATTGGTTTAAATGGTGCGGATATTTTCTTATAACGTGGGATTGCATGGGAACGGAACTGTCGTGTTATATCACAACAAACTGTAGGCTTGATGCCAGTCGTGAAAGACACATCTCATTAACAGAGTGGTGATCTGACATGGATAGTATTTCATTCAATCCACAGAATGTTTAGACAGGCAGCAGTGTTTACCTGACCGAGGTAACACAATGAGTGGAAAGGACGCATGGGAAAGATCAGTTGATAAAGGATTCCGTGAGACAGATCAGCGTGAAGTACAGCCAGTGCTGAAAACAGCCAAGGTACATCTTCATAATTTAAATTATTATGACCACTCTCTGGGAGACTCTAATTTGTTACGTTCCATACAGGATGGAGGATGTTATTCATGTGCTTCTTGGTTGGTCATAATTCAGAATCGAGCCCCTCCATTGTACATGCCTCTCTCCCAAACTCAATGAAGTTATGTTTTAAAAGAAACCAATGTAACTAGACTTGTTTTCAATACTCAGGAGAGTTTAATTATTATATGTAAGAAGAAATAGGAATGCAACACATAATGTAGAAATGAGGCAAATCCAAAATAAAATCAGCATCATCCCTGCTATCCTCCCATAGATGCAGCCAGACCTGCTGAGTTTCCCCAGCAACTTCTGTTTCTGATTAATATAATGCAGTCATTTAGGAGAAACATTTTTCCCCAGAGAGCACATGAGGCTCACAGTGACATGAAACGGTTGAAGGAAAAAAAGCATTGATGTTATTTAAGGATAAGGCAGTGAAGTACATGAGGGAGAAAGCAACACAGATAGGGTTGGATGAAAAAGACAGCGAGGGAGATGGTGGCACAGTGGGTCATATCACTAGACTAGTAATCCAGACGCCCAGGTTATTGTTATGAGAAAAAGGCTGCACAGCAACTTTTAAATTCAATTACTAAATTCAGGAAATACACTACATTTTTTAATGTTAGTAAAATGTAGGGTATGTAGGTTAGTTTAATCCTGGAGTAGGGTAAAAGGTCAGTACAACATCGAGGGCGAAGGGCCTGTACTGTTCTACATTGTGTTCTATGAAATAAAGCTGGACTCGATAATAGTAACCAAGACAATTGTCATCAATTGGTGTGAAAATCCATCTGGTTCACTGATACTGTTTTTAGGGGAGAAATTCTGCCAGTTTAACCTGGCCTAGATGCGATTCAAATACCATTACAATGAGTTAAGATTAGAGTGTTGCTGGAAAAGCACAGGTCAGGCAGCATCCAAGGAGCAGGACTCTAACCTTGACTCTGTTCTCCAGCATCTGCAGTCCTCACTTTCGCCTAGTTGACCATTACAATATGGTTTACTCTTCCAAAGGGCCCAGCAAACTAGGGTAATTAGGATCAGGCAACAAAAGCTGGTCTTGCCAATGGCACCCAAGTCCTACAAAATCAATGTGGTGGCTCAGTGGTTAGCACTACTGCCTCACAACACCAGGATCCAGGGTTCATTTCCACCCTCAGGTTGAGGAATGACCTTATGGAGGTTTAGAAAATCATGAGGGGCAGAGATAGGGTAAATAGACAAGGTCTTTCTCCTGGAGTGGGCGAGTCCAGAACTAGACGGCTGGAACAATAACAACATTTAAAATGCATCTGGATGGGTAACTGAATAGGAAAGGTTTAGAGGGATATGGGCCAAGTGCTGGCAAATGGGACTAGATTAATTTAGAATATCTGGGTCAGCACAGATGAGCTGTACGTCTCTATGACTGTCTGTGTGGAGTTTGCACATTCTCCCCATGTCTGCGTGGGTTTCCTCTGGGCACTCCAGTTTCCTCCCTCTGTCCATAGATGTGCAGATTGGACTAGCCATGGGAAATTGCCCCATAACGTCCAGTGCCCCATAGGTTAGGTGGGTCAGCCACGGGAAATGCAGGGTTATGAGGATTGGGTGGGATGCTCTTCGGAGGTTCAGTGTGGCCTTTTTCCACACTGTAAGGAATACAGCCACAGAGTCATAGAGACTTACAGCACGGAAACAGACCCATCAGTCCAACTCGTCCATGCTGACCAGATCCTAACCTAACCTAGTCCCGATCTAGTAACCACCTGATGAAGGAGCAGCGCTCCGAAAGCTAGTGCTTCTAAATAAATCTGTTGGACTATAACCTGGTGTTTGTGTGATTATTAATCTAGTCCCATTTGCCAGCACTTGGCCCATATTCCTTGAAACACTTCCTATTCATATACCCATCCAGATGATTCCATGAAAGAACAAAGAAAGTCTCCTGTGGAAACAGGTACAGATTAATGCTTATAAGGGACAGTCACACGCATTTTTCAAAGGGGGTCTCACACAAAAAACAACTACCCGCACGTTCTAAGCAAAACAGGGTCAACAGGCGATTCAACATCAACATGGACTAGTTGGGCTGATTTTGTGCTATAAGTCATTCTCTCTTGTTTTGAATCATTAATTTTTGGGGTTTTTTTTTGCAAGGTGCAATCAGCCTACACCCAGGGCCATTTCCTCTGCTCCTCCTGCAGCAAGATCTTCCCGTTACACCGCATGCTGACCCGCCACCTGAAATGTCACAGTGCTGTGAAGAGGCACATCTGCAACTTCTGTGGAAAAGGCTTCAACGACACGTTTGACCTGAAGAGGCACATGCGAACACATACAGGTACAGCAGGGGGGTTGGGGGGTACATCAGGCCTCACAGAAAAGAGTCAGATCCCAAAAGATAACAGCAATGCCGCACACGCTCAGTGCCATGCCAGGGACTCTGTTGAGACGTTGCATGTGAACCTCCCTGCAACCAAGACCTGCTCGAGGACACAAAATTGGGATCAGAGGCGTAGCTTTTTAGCTGAGACCCAAACTGAGGCTCTAACGTCTTATGTGATTTGGAACAAGGGCAAAGCGTTTTCACAATACCTTAGTCAAAATGTATCACTCAAACGAAACTTAATGTAGATGAGCAGGTCATTCCTTCCAGTTCAGGAAGCCTGTGAGATCCCTGGTGGGGATGCTTCCTATGTTCAAACAATGGTGACTACACTGGCTTTAAGATATCTTCGATGCATATCGAGTTAGAGTCATTGAGATGTACAACATAGATACAGACCCTTTGGTCCAACTCGTCCATGCTGATCAGATATTTTAAGCTGAGCTGGTCCCATTTGCCAGCACTTGGCCCATATCGTTCCAAACCCTTCCTATTCATATACCCATTCAGATGCCTGTTAAATGTTATCATTGTACCAGCCTTCACCACTTCCTTTGGCAGCTCATTCCATACATCCATCAACCTCTGCGTGAAAATTTTGCCCCCTAAAATCTTTTCCCTCTCACCTTAAACCTTAACCCTCCTACTTTTGAACTGCCCTACACTGGGGAAAAGACCATGTCTATTCATCCTATCCATGCCCCTCATGATTTTATAAACTCCTATAAAGGTTGCCCCATTAGCCTCCGATGCTCCAGGAAAAACAGCCGCAGCCTATCCAGCCTCTCCCTATAGCTCAAATCCTCCAAACCTAGCAACATCCTCGTAAATCTTTTCTGAACTCTTTCAACATCCTTCCTACATCAGGGAGACCAGAGATGAACGCAGTATTCCAAAAGTGGCCTACCTAATGTCCTGTAGTTGCAACATGACCTCCTATACTCAATGCAATGATCAATAAAGCCTAGTGTATCAAATGCCTTCTTCACTATCCTAGGCAAAAGTGAGGACTGCAGATGCTGGAAACCAGAGTTTAGATTAGAGTGGTGCTGGAAAAGCACAGCAAGTCAGCAGGGTTCCTAATGAAGGGCTTTTGCCCGATATGTCGATTTTCCTGCTCCTCGGATGCTGCCTGATCTGCTGTGCTTTTCCAGCACCACTCTAATCTAAACTTCTTCACTATACTGTCTACCTAGGACTCCACTTTCAAGGAACTATGAACCTTGTGAAAGGTTGCTAACTAAATGCAAGCTCTTTCTTGTAGTATCTGGTACCTCCTCACATTGGAAGGGAGGGGAAGAGACTTATCAACTCACCTTTGCTTGAAACAGGTATCCGGCCCTACAAGTGTGACCTGTGTGAGAAGGCATTCACGCAGCGATGTTCCTTGGAGTCCCACCTGAAAAAGATTCACAGCATACACCAGAACTATGCCTACCGGGAACGGCGCTCCAAGATTTTCGTCTGTGAGGACTGCGGTTTTACAGCTAATCAAGGGGACACGTATTTCCTCCACATCAGGGACCATCATCCAACCAGCCCGTTACTGCGCAAGTACCTACGGAAGCAAGGCATGTCATTCCAGGATAGATTAGACATGCTTCTCTTCCCACGTTTTGTCTAGAAACCAGCCAAGAAAGCAGCAGCACTGAGATAGCAGCTATCACGAGCAGCTTCCAAAAGTTGCCCAAGAGGAACTTTTAAAATGCATCAATTGTTCTAACACAGGCAATGTGGTACCAACCTGCAGGAGCAAAATGCCACAAACAGCAGCAACGCGCTGACAGAATCATCTGCTTTTAGTTATGTTGACTGAGGGATAAATATTGGCAAGGGCACCAGAGATGAACTCCACTAATCCTTCAAACTGGTTTTGGAACCAATTATGTGCACTTATTTTTTCGTGGAAGCTTAAGTCCTAGTTTTTTTTTCAACAATTTTTTTTATATCCGGAAGTGCTCTTACACACATTAGCTTTGTCCCCCTCAGTCGCTGTGGCATTTTTCCATCTATTAACCATCACCAGTAAATCACCCGTGGAGATTCCTCTCCACAGATGCTGCCAGACCTGCTGCATAAGTTCTAGGAGCAGAATTAAGCCATTCGAGTATGGTTCGCCATTCGATCATGGCTGACATGCTTCTTGCCCCCATTTTCCTGCTTTTGCCCCAGTTTTTTCAGCAATTTGCTTTTGCCCTGAATTCCAGCATCTGCAGTTCTTTCAAGTTTCAGTAAATCACTGTGATGGATCCTGGGTTTAACATAGTGGGGAGGGTACCAGAACACATTGTCACTAACAGGGAGGTGGTGACATAGTCAGAATAACACTAAACAACTTAGAGCATGGGTTCAAAATCTCACCACAGTGAGGTGGCCTGGAATTAAAAGGTAGTCTCAATTATGGGGAACATCATTGATTGCTGCAATGGCCCATCTGCATCATCAATGCAGTCCTTCGAAAAAGGTTATCTTTCACACTTAGCAAGTAGTAACATCACGGGACTCACATTTCAGAACCCCAGAATAGCAGCGGGTAGAAATTAAACTAATAAATCTGGAAATAAAAGCTGGTCTCAGTCACGGTGATCATAAACATATTGTTTAAAAAATCCACCTGGTTCACTAACGGTCTTTAGGGAAGGAAATCTGCCGCCCTTGTGTCGTCTAGCCGACTGTGACTCCAGATTCACAGCCAAGAGTTGACTCTTAATTATCCTCCAAAACGGCTTAGCAAAATACCCAGTTCAAGAGCACCTAAGAATGAGCAAAAATAGCCTCTTCAGAATCCAAAGGAAAGAAACAAGATTAGCTGCTCAGGTGTCTGGAATAAACTTGTCATTTGGAGGTGTTCACTGTGATACTTGGTCTAACAAGTTGGGAAGGTTAGCTAGGAGGAGGAGGCATCACTCGACACAAAAGATTAACCCTGATTTCTCTCCACAGATGCTGCCCGATCTGCTGAGCTTTCGCAGCAATTTCCATTTTTGTTTCTGATTTACAGCGTTTGCAGTTCTTTCGGCTTTTATTCAGTACAGATTGTTTACTGTTTGAACAGCTTCTGAACTGAAAAATATTAAGTGAACATTGCAAATCTCAAATGATAACAGAAAATTTATTCCAGGTGTAGGAGCATCTGCAGAGAGAGAAAAACAGAGTTAAAATTTCAGATGTGACTTTTTAATCTAATTTTAAATTCTAACCATACATCTCTCCATAGACTCTGCGGCCATTAACTTGCTGAGCATTTCCAAGTTCAGTTTTAAGTTGCAGTGAAGTATTCATCACCCTAACTGTCCAACTCAATGGCGTCGATAAACAATTTGTTTGCTTTCAGCTAGGGCAATTAGGGATGGGCAATAAATGCTGGCTAGCCAGCAACACCACACATCCCACAAAAATGAATAAATTTTCAAAAAAGATAATGGGAAACAGACGGTAGTTTGGCATCAAACAGACTTCATATTAAGAGATGACAAACAATTTTAAATTGGGGCAAGAGAAAAAATATAAAAAGGACAGAAGGGAACATCAACAGGATCGGAGCTGTCCACAGGCCTGAGTTTGATGCCAGATTGACTGTGATAAAACACAGGCATGTCTCCAAATGAGTTCAGGAGCAAGCACAGGAGAAAGGAATGTTCTGAGGCACAGTGGGTAGTGCACTTGCCTCGAGTTTAGGAGGTCCAGTTGGAGTCCCACTCCAGGACTCAATGGCCAAAAAAATGTGTGCGCACAACAGGACCAAACAGGGTGCCCATCAACCTGCAAATCTTTCCAACACATGCAAATGATGACTAGCGAGACTGGGAGAGATTCCTGGACAACCATGTAGTGGAGAATATGTGGGAGCCTCTAGCTGTCCATAGTTCTGAACTCCAGTAAGGCACAGCAAGTTAGAGAGGGGGAAAATAATCTCACTGTAACAAAGCACGTTCCTAATGTCGGGAACATGAATGTATGAATGCTGAGTGAAGACAAAGGAGAACTTCACTGAGGTTGAAGACTCAGACAGTGGTCAGGGAACTATAGAGCCACTGGCAACCCAGAAACTGCAGTTTAGAGGCTGTACATTTTCCAGAAAAGAAAATTAAGGTACTATTGAGCAGCACAGCTTGTTGGTACACAAACGAGATGCACACAGAGTGGACTCAGGCAGAAAACTTTTCAATTCACATTCAAATCATAGAATCCTTACAATGTGCAAGTAGGCCACTGAGTCCACACCAACCTTCTGAAGAGCATCCCACCCTATGCCTGTAACCCTGCATGTCCTATGGCTAATCCACCTAACTTGCACATCCCAGGATATTATGGGGCAATTTACCATGGCCAATCCACTTAACCCGCACATCTTTGGATAGTGAGAGGAAATTGGAGCACCCAGAGGAAACCCACACAGACACTGGGAGAATGTGCAAACTCCACACAGTCACCCGAGGTTGGAATTGTACCCAGTCCCTAGTGCTGTGAGGCAACAGTGCTAATCACTGAGCCACCCTGCTGTCTACAAATCACCAAAAACATTTACATCCTATTCTCTGACCATCTAATATTCATAGACTCTACAAATCAGAACACGTTTGCTTCTCTCCCATCCTGTCCATGAGGATCAATGAAGAATCTGATGCTGGCATTGGGTGGATGTAACTGGGTAACTCTGTCCATCAGAAAAGAACAGCAACATGTCAGTCAAGCTGCAGAATGACATTAAAATGTACATTGGTGCACACATTAATGCAGCAGAATAAGACTGCTGTTTCATAAAATTACAAGTAGGGACACAGCAACAGCTTTCATTTATATACAGCTATTATGGAGTAAATTGACCCAAGGCACTTGACAGGAGGGCTTATCAAACACAAACGGACTTTGAGCTAAAGAGCAAAATAAAACAAAGAACTGCAGATGCTGAAGATCTGAAACAAGAACAGAAACAGCTGGAGATACACGGCAAGTCTGGCAGCACGTGGAGAGAAAGCAGAGTTAACGTTTAGAATCCAGTGAACCTTCTGCAAAGAACTAAAGAGCAAGATAGCAGGAAGTGAACAAACGTTTTCTTTAAAAGATAGGCTTTAAGGAGCTTCTCAAAAGATGAAGAGACAAGTAGAATTTGTTTCAGGAAAGTTTTGCAGAGTTGAAGCCTCTAGACAGTTAAAGGCAAGGCCACCAAAGAGTAGAGCGAAAGAAGTGGGAAAATATACATCGTATCATTTTTTAAGCTCCTCTGAGACATACTTTTATATAAGAGCCTTTACATAACAAAGAAAATCACAGGAATTTACTGTATCATTTAACACAACTAGATAAAGACAAAGAAAAACATCAATGTGTATAAGGGCAAGGGGATCAGAATAGATAAAACTCTGATGTATATTCACTTCAGATACTAAGTGGTTTTTCTTGATGCCGTGAAACAGGATTGATAGATACCACTTCAGTAAATGCTGATTCACAGAGTATAATTCCAACTTTTAAAAATATTTATTACTGTATTTACAAATCAGCAGTCAGTGCATTAAAAAAATAAACATTTTACCAAACAGCTGATTTTTCTGACTCAATTTTGCATTGTCCATGAATTGACAATCTGATTGTTGAGAAAGGTCACAGGTGGTACAGTCTGACAACGACACAGCAAAGTCTCACGGGCTGACACAGCTTCCTCACTCAGTCCAGCGATGGCCGCAGTGTGGTGCTGTGCACACATAGTACAGCCTCATTGCATCCTGCAGCGGGGAGGAACGGTAGCTGCAATTAGATGTATGCTTCAAACTCAATCTTTTGTCCCCGATGAGTCACAAACACCATTTGGCTCATTCGCAGAAGTGGAGGCAAACTGGCAGTCGGGTTTCCCTACATTCTAATATGTTTCTCACCCTTTTAAAACCATAAACGCTGTTAATGTTGTACATAAAGCAAGGTCACAGTCCTGACCTAAACCTTAATAGGCACGTAAACACAACAGTTGAACTGTCTAAAATTTTGAGGGAAGCTTCCTGGATTTTACATTTTAAAACTGAAGAATACTGAAATCTTATGCACACCTATTGTACTTAACATAAGATTTACTACATTTCCACATATTAGTTTTTTTACAAAGCAAGACCCTTGTTATCCTCAGAGATCTCACTTTCGAATAATTATGGTTCTCCAGAGAGTTTGTAACCAATACACCATATTGTCACACTCCCATAGCACTCTAATCAAGGGTCAAACTTAAAGCTTTTCATCACCCAGGCTACCTATTCAAAGCCATGACTTAGAAAACAAAAGAAAACCCACACACACCCTGAGTAATTCATGGCTGTTCATTATCCTATTCTCCCTGGCTACACATTCAGACTCACAAACTGTCGCAAAGGCATTTCAAAGCAGACAGCTACGTGCACATTTCGAGCTAGGCGGCAGAAGGTTTAAGTAGCGGTTACAATGGCTGCTGGAGCATGCAGGCAGCTCGATACTGGGCTTGGCAGGAGTGCTGAGAGAACCCACTCAGCAAACAAAAAATACGGTCAGTAAACAAAGCAGCACTGCACGCCAACACCTACTTTCACAAGTTTAAACACCCTTCCCTTACATCTTAAAGAGAGGATAAATTAAAGTTCAGTTTTCTTTACCAAAGGACAAATAGTGAAAAACAACTAATGTTTGTTCTGTGGCCTCTAATAGATAACACAATTATCCATATCAATGATGACATTCAGTAGCATTAAGTGGCTTGAATACATGCTTTTGACAATTACGTGCATATCCCCAATAGGTTCAGTGTCTGTACCTCAGCTCTTGCACTGTGTGACTGGAAAAACACAGCTTCCTTGTGTCCACACCTGCAACGACATTTTAAAACAGCTGTTAACAGCTTTCAGAAGAATGTGGACAGCCTGGTGAATTTTCACACAATCTCAGAACTGCTGTAGTGCAGGAGGAGACCATTCAGCCCACAAGCCTGCACGAGCAATTCATTTTGTTCCATTCCCACATCTTCTCCTCTTGGTCTATCAACGCACGCAGTTCATTTTCAGATAACAGCCTTAATTCCCTTTTGAGCAATTGAAGTGAACTCAGACAACTCACTGCTTGAACAAGGTTTACCACATGGCACTTTTGCTTGTTTTGATAAGAAGTTTAAATCTGTGGCCTCTTGTTCTCAATCCCCTAATGAGCAGAAGCAGTTTTTCCCTTTCTGATTTTTCTAGACCCCTCATCATTTTTGATACAAAACTGATTGAAGGCATACATTTTCTGGAGACAATGAAGAGAAGCAACATGGTCCAATTTTAAAGGGGGTGCAGTAACAGAGACCTGTATGCCCCCAAATCTTCGATATCCAGAAGACCACTGAAGAAAATCTTGGGATCCTTGGATTTAACTGAGTGATAGAGCACAAATACATGCAAAAATCTTAAAAGTTCATATTAGGCTTCAGCTGGAGTACTGCATCCAATGCTCAGCCATACACAGTAGGGTGTTGTGGCCTGGGAAGGAGGGACAGGGTGATTTACTGTGTGATATCAGTTGAGGGACCTCAGTTATATGGAGTGGAAAAGCAGAGAGGTTCCCTCATTACAGTCTGAGGAGCTAAGAGGGGATTTGATAGAGATGTTCAAAGGGTCTCGGTAGACTAAGGAGAAATTGTTTCCAGGAGGGTCAGTAAACAGACGACAGAGTAACTGGCAAAACAATTCTAGACCTCCTATGACCAAGAGTGCATTGCATGGGCTGGAAACAGATTCAGGGGTAATCGTTAAGAATTAACTGGATAATTAAAGGCGAGAAAACGGCTATGGGGAAAGACACGTGTTTAGGGAGAGAGACATGGAGATCACCTGGACAGCCCCAACAAAGAGCTGGCATAAGCACAATGGATTAAATGGGCTCCGTCTGTGCCTGTATTAGTTCATGACATTACCTATCTGTCTCATGGCAATGGCAGCTAGTGTTCTGCTTCGCAAGTATCCCAAACCCCTCTAAGGTTCACTGGCCTCAGGCTGTCAGTCTCCGTCCCCAGCTCCAGCTCCTCACAGAAAATGCCTCAAGCTTTTTCTCTGCAATGCATCAGCTGCTGCTGCACATTCAGGCCACAGGCTGATATGCCAGTTTCTGAGGCTGCCTCTGCTCCAGGTCCCAGGATAACATCCAAGCTGCTCTGGTTAGAACATCTATTTCTCAGGAAAAAGACATTAAATGCCCACAACAATTACAGTGAGAATGAATTACTCCTAATTGAGGGTGCTAACATCTGCCTACGGAAGGAGGGTGGAGATTAGGAGAAGGTAGACAATGCGCAATAAGTAGTCATCATCATGGAAAGGATTATGAGGTTTAAAAGCTGACTCAACATGGAAGAGGGCAGTGAGATGTTGCAGCATTAGATATCACAAGTCAAGGCAGAAGGAGCCGAGGCACACTGTCGAGATTGGGGATTAGGTATTATTATTATTTGACTAGCTCCAACAGGACAGTCAGATCTGAGTCAACTGGAGAAAGGTTTAGATGATTCACAGAGTCAGATAAGCCACCTGACTGCTGTACTATTGGAGGCCATATACCTGACATTTTCCTAAGATAGATTTTGTCCTCTCTTATCGCACCAAACAAGAACCTCTGCTCCGTATCTACCACCAAAAGGAAAGTGTGATCCAATCCATGACCTTCTACAACACGGGTTGATAAAGGTTTTCAATGGGAGAAAGTGAGGACTGCAGATCTGTGTCAAGAATATGGGGCTGGATAAGCACAGCTGGTCAGGCAGCATTTGGGCAGGAGAATCGACCTTTCAGGCATAAGCCCTTCATCAGGAATGTTCTCATAATCAGAAAGATTCTCAATGATCAACAATTGAGAATGGCTGCGTATTAGAGAGCATAGTGCAGTGAATAGGCAGACACTGCATCTTTCTTCCCGATAACTCAAGACTGGATCGTCAACAAATTTAAGCTGTATGAGAACTCTTGTAAAATAAAGTCTGAAGTCACAAGACACTAGGTTATAGTCAAATCACAAGCTTTCTGAGCGCTGTCCCTTCATCAGGTGAAGTAGAAGGAGGCACGTCCTCTTACTTCGCCTGAAGAAGGTGCAGCGCTCTGAAAGCATGTGATTTTAAATAACCGTCTTGGGCCATAACCTAGTGTCTTGTAACGACTTTGTCCATTCCATCCAACACTAGCACCTCCACATCTTTGTACAATAAGGCAAGGCTGCAGTACTACTTGCTTTGGGCAGGGATGGTCTTCTGTTCTGGGCAGTGTGGGATCCTGTGCCACATCAGCTATGATTTGGGTCAATTCACTGTGAAAGAAGAACAAAGATACCTTTATGAAAACAATGTAGGTGCTGCGGACAAAACAGTGCAATGGTTACTGGTATAAAGTTCAACCATACAAGATCAGGCCCAGCTATTCCATGTATCGGAAAACAAAAAGAAATTCAACTTGAAGACCACTGGACCAATGGTGATGAATGTCACAACATTCATTGCTGTTACACCACTGAAGCTGATTGCAACTTCTGGAGTCCATACGTGAGCAGAAACCAGGAAATTGCTGTCATAATTCGACATTCCTTCAAAGCAAGCACCTTCTGAGCTCCCCCAGACAGCAATTAACTGGAACACGCTGAACTGAAGACAGAAGTTCAGCTGCTACACTCTTGTTCTCATTATAAAAAACTCTAACAATGTCGAATGAAGAGTAGCTGTTTTGTTTTAAAAACGCACTCAGTTCAAATTACTATTAAATACCCCTCTGGCCCTAAATAGCGAAATTTGTCCATGGATGTCAAACTGCTTGACTCGGAAAAAAATCTGCATTGATTATCTTCATTATTAATTTTTCCTCTTAATTCGATCATTTATTTTACTGTCTGAATTATTCATATTTTAAGCAAAGAAGCTCAAGCGCTTTCAAATTCCTTCACTGTCTGTGAGAATAGTGCAATGTGGTTGGTTGTTCACAGCATGGCTGTTAGAGGTGGCCTTGACTTGGTGCTAGATTTAAACAGCTGGTGGGGTTTGGGGGAAACCACAGCATAGAGATTCTGGATTTGCCTGGGGAAGTTCTTTCGAACCCAGCAGTGAGTGCCAACGTTTCACTGAAAACAGCAAAATCCAGACCAATATCTCAGTACAGGTCTCCGATAATCTCTTATGAAAAACTACCAACGTTACAATATTTTGCTAAATGGTTCTTTGCAAAATCACCTAGCGTTTAGACCATGTATCACTTGCTTGAAACTTATAATTTTTTTCCTGGGCTGAAGATTTTTTTGGATATAAAAAAATTAAATGGAGTATCCCGATATGGTCATTAAACGGTTACAGAAGCAGGTTTTCTTAAGGCGAGGATTCCAAGTAGCCACATCTTAGTAATCCTCCAGTACATCATCAAAGGAGTCAAATCTCTGTGTGGATGGTGCTTACGCATCAAGATGCCAACACAGGAACACCTGTTCTATCCTGACTTGAAGTACACAAACCTTAACAAGATTATGCCTTGAGTACTGTGTAGTTTTGATTTCCATATCCAAGGAAGGACACACACCACTTAAAATGCAATACTATCAAAATACAAGATTGATTCCTGGGATGAGGGGTCTGGCTGGAAGTTTAGAGTTTTGTCTCAGAGAATAAGAGCAGGCCATTTGTGACTCGGATGGGGCAATAATTCTGCATTGAGTTTGAGAATCTTTGTAATTCTTTTCCCCAGAGAGCTGTGGATGCTCAATTGGTAACTAAGTTCAAGACTGAGACCAGTAGATATTTGGACATGTTTATTAGACTCAAGCCACACCAAGATTAAAATCAGCTAAAATCTTATTCAAATGGTGTAGTGAGTTCAAGAATCAGTTTCACACACTCTTGCTTCTGCTCCTATACTTGCAGACCTTCTACCAAGACCATGGGGCAGCAATCAGATCAACTTTATGTTTGCTAATGCACAGCACTAGGTGAAGACTGAAATAAGGTCACTCAGCAAATATTGGTCTGCACGGTTCAGGACTGCAGAGAGCATTTAACCACAATATTCAAGGGAGCCACAAGAAATGGGAAGAACCACAGTGAGGTGGGGTGGGATGGCTCAGTGGTTAGTACTACTGCCTCACAGCGCCAGGAGCCGGGTTCAATTCCAGCTGCGGGTGACTGTCTGTATGGAGTTTGCACATTCTCTCCGTGGGTTTCTTCCAGGTGCTCCAGTTTCTTCCAACAGTCCAAAGATGTGCAGGTCAGGTGGGCTGGCCATGATAAATTGCCCATTGTGCTCGGTACATTAGTCAGGGGTAAAATGCAGGGGAATGGGTCTGGGTGGACTTGTTGGGCCAAAAGGCCTGTTTCCACACTGTAGGGAATCTAATCTAATCACTCTCAATAATTTGTGTCTGTTATGCCAGTCCTGCATGTAGCTAGCTTCTCCGTGGTACACTTAAAACTTAACTGCCAGCCTCCGTTACAATGATGCACTGCTTAACATCGCACACAGCAGACACATGCTACTTACTCCACTTCATGCGTGATTTTGTTGACATAGATACAGCTGTTATCAGCTTCTTGTTGGTAGTCACAGTTTCGACACTGAAATTTAAACATATAGCATTTAAGTTAGAGCCTGGTCACACAGATCATGAAAAAAAAAGCTGTAGTTCTTCATATGGACTTGAAACATTAACTCTGATTCTCTCTCCAGTGATGCTGCCACAGCTGAGTGTTTCCAGCATTTGGTGTTTGTCCTGAAATATTACCCTAGTGTCTCTCCCCAGTGATGCTGCCAGATCTCCAGAATATTTTAAGCAATTTACATTTTAATACAGGCCCTGATTAGATGAGAACAAGCTTCTGGTTCAAGTGTTTACACCTTCAGTTTTCCATTCATTTTGCAAGGGAAGCACAGAGTTTGGGAATTCAGAAATGTAGAGGCACTGATAACCAGTGCAGCTCATGAACAGATCAGATAATTCAGCATAGACTGTTGAAGCATTCTGCATTGTCTGGGCTAGTGTAACACTTGGCAATGTCTTTATGTCCCAAACATTTTCTCACTGTGATCCCATTTTACAAGTTTGGTAAGGTAGGGTGTGTGCGCACGTGTTGTGGGGGGGGGGGGGGTGCACACCTATCAGCGTGGCAGCAGCCGTGGCTAGAGTTTTAAATCCTCTCCCTTGGGATGTGTGGCAATCGTCGCTGAATCATACCTGACGCACAAAACAGAGATGGAATTCACCAGATGTCACAAAATCAGCCACAAGCTTGGCACAATTTGCCAGAAAAGTACAATTTATTCAAAGCAATCCACTGTTTGATGGCCGCCATTTCGTTCTTGGACCTTGCAATCCTAAAATTTAATCTTGCAACCCCACTCGGAAGTCTGCCCCAGGCCAGTGAATGTAGGAACCATTCACCCCATTTTCAGTCAGTAATCTAAAACATCAAAACATTAAACATCTGGTGGTAATATTGCTGGACTATTAACCCAGAAACCCAGGTAAATGTTCTGGCAATCTAGGTTTGAATCCTGTAATGGCAGATGGCACAATTCAAATTCAATAAAAATCTGAAATTAAATGTCTAATGATGACTACAAAACCATTGTTGATTCTCAGTAAAAACCCATCTGATGCACTAATGTCCTTTAGGGAAGGAGACTGCCATCCTTACCTGGTCTGGCCTACATGTGACTCCAGACCCACAGCAATGGGGTTGACTCTTAACTGCCCTCTGGGCAATTAGGGATGGGCAATAAATGCTGGTCTAGCCAGCAACATCCTCAACCCATGAATTAAACCCTTGCAATTCTAGGGTTTAAGTGCTTTTGTGTGTGTCATACAGACTAGCATTTCACCAACAGTAAACTTAGAGTTGTGCAACATTGCAGATTACACTTTGCATGTTCAACAGTCAAGGGATTTAATCAGTTTGTTTCCATCCAACACCAGCTACAAAATATTTCAGCATTTTTTTTGCTTACAAACACATTTCTCTGTTCAGACAAGTTGTCAACTTAAATGACAAGCTCTGCTGCTTTTACATAAATCCATGCACAGACTCCAGGGATTTCCTTTCTTCTAGTTCTCCACCAGCCTCACAGTAAAAAAAACCTTGTTAATTGCATCACAATTACACTTTGTAAACTTCAGCTCTCCCACAGTTGGTCTGCACTCCTGAATACAAACAGCAAGATTGGTCAGAAACTAAAAGCAGCCATGACTACTCAAGAAATGAACCTGGCAACAGATTACTGTCATTTATTCCCATAACTGTAACGTGAACCTATGTAGCACCTTGAACAATATAAACTCTTCCAAAGTACTTCACGGGACAGTTAACTCAAAATTTGTCACTGAACCACAAGAGAAGATATTGGGACAAATGATCAAAACGTTGTTCAAAAAGACAAACTTTAAGGAGTATTTGAAACGGAGTGTGAAAAAAAACAAATGTGGGGGACGGGGATGGGGACAGGAGGGAGGGGCAGGAACAAGAGAGTAGCAGGGGAGTGGAAGGGTGTGGCAGAAGTGGGGAGAATGAGGGGGAGAAGGGGGGGTGGAGAAGGTGTGGTAAGAAGCAGGCAGGGAGAAGACAGAAAACGTGAGAAGAGGGAAGAGAAGGGGCAGGAGTGAGGGGAGGGGAGTGAGAGGAGGGGAGGGAGAGAGGAGAAAGGAGGAAGAAGATGGGAAAAAGGGAAGAGGGATGGCAAGAGCGAAGAGTTTAAGGCCCAGGCAGCTAAAGTCACTGTTGTCAACAGTGGAGCCAACACAATCCAGTTTCTTTCATTTATAGTTTGAACGATTACTCTTCAATACTACAGAAATTTAATACTGCCATTTGCAGTTGCTTCACAGAATTATTACAGGGCAGAAGGCTATTCAGCCCATCATGATGAAATAGGAAAATTAGGTAATTACAGACCAGTTAGCCTGATATCTATGGTCAGGAAATTATCGGGAGTAACTGCATATCTGGAACATATTTAGTTAATCACGGATTAATGACAGAACGGTCATGCCCAGCAAACCTCACTGAATTTTTTGATGTGGTGATTGAGGACAGGAGAATGTCTACATCATTCATATGTACTTCCAGAAGGCATTTGATAAAAATCCCACATAAAGACTTTTAACTAATGGCCATGAGATTGAGGGCAAAACACTGACAGGACAGGTGACAGAGTAGGGATAATGGGAAAGATAGATAACTGAGGATGCTGTTCAAAAATTTGCTTTATCGCCATTTCCCTTTTATGAAAGACCTACATTAGTACCTGTTTTCACTAATCCGAAGAGGACTTTTGCTTTTACGAGAAGAGGTCAAACTTTTCCCATATAAATTAATGCATTTTCGCTTTATGCCATTTTGGCGAACGAAAGATTTCATAAGAATGCTCTACTTTCAGATCGTGGGGGGGGGGAGGGAGGGGGGGGGAGGGAGGGGGGGAGAGGGAGGGGGGGAGAGGGAGGGGGGGAGAGGGAGGGGGGGAGAGGGAGGGGGGGAGAGGGAGGGGAGGGGGGGGGGGGAGGGGGGGGGAGGAGGGGATACCTGTACCCAAATTATTAGAATGTGACCAGTGGTGTCCCAAAAGGATCTGTTAGGGCCTCAATTATTCACATTATTTCTTCACATCTTGGATAATGGCACAGAAAGTCACATACACAAATTTGCTGATGACACAAAGTTAGGCGGCAATGTAGATAACGGTACTGCTGATAGTCTATCAATTGCTCTTTATAATTTTATACCAAGTGAGTGAGCAAAACTGTAACAGATGCAGTTTAATTTAAGCAAGTGTGAGGTTATCCATTTTGGATTGAGAAAGGATAGATCAGTGTACTTACTAAATGGTATGAAGTTAAATACAGTGAATGAACGAGACACTTTGGGGCTCAGATGCATAGATTTTTAAAATGTCACAAACTGGTCAGGAAAACAATCATGAAAGCTAATGAAATGCTGGCCTGTATATCTACAGGAGTGGAGGACCAGGATGCAGAAGTTATGCTGCAAATGTACAAAACCCTATAGACCCTACATTGAATACGGAGCGTGGACGTGGGACTTTGGAAGGAAAGATTGGCCTTGGAGGGAATTCAACGTAGGTTTAAAAGAATGATACCGAGACTTCAAGGAATACACTTAAAACAAAACCCAAATGAGGTCTGTCCTTTCTCGAATTTAAATGTTTAAGGGCGATCTGATCAAAGTCTTTGTGATATTAACAAGAAAAAAAGATAAACAGTCTGGCCCTAATTCACAGACTATTTCCGAAGTTCTGGAATCTCTAAATGGGGAAACCGTCTGTGAATTAGGACCGGAGCACTTAGGAGAGATGTTAAGAAGCACTTGTATGCACAAAGGGTGGTAGAATCCGGAGAAGCTGGGTATTTTGTTTACATGACACTTATTTTGTCACATCATCTCCCTTTTCCAATCCTTCCTCTGCAGCAGCAGAAATATCCCTGGATGCACCAACGTGCGACTGGATTCTCCTCCTTCACATCGAGTACTTTATGTAAATACAACAACCTGCAGGAGCACTTTTCGCTGGGGTGGGACCAAATGCAAACAGTACCTTATACACACCAGGGAATGCAACTACAACATAGCACACCACCTGATAAAAATGCGGAACAGTGTAAGGGCCAGCACAACCAAGCTCCAGCAGCAATACTTCATCTTTCAACTGGACTCTTTACCTACAGAACCCACTGAATTCAGGTATTTCACATCATCAGCTCTGCCACATTTTTTTGGTCAAAGCTGTTGATGATTCTTCCACTGCCGACCCGGTCCATATTAACCCCACCCCACCTTAACAATATTCCACCTCCATCAAACCCATCCCATTATCATCTCCTTCTGCCTCACATCCCATTTGTTAGTTAATCCAGCATCAACCATTTTGGTCCTTTGTATCACCCGTCTATATCGTGTTGATACTTTTGCTCCTGAAAGCTGATCTCAGCAAAACTGAGATTCCTGAATTAATCAATCACTTTAAAAACGTATGAACTCACCGCATAAAGCAGGATCCGGTTTTCTTTATCTTCCTTTGGATACAGCATATTATTACTAACACAAATAAGAAAAATCATGCTTAGAAAATAACAGACGAAAGGATTACAATACCTAAAAACAATTCCCCTATCCTGCTGCAAGACCTGATGGGTGCTTCCATTATTTCCTGCTCTTATTTCAGATTTACAGTATCTTGGTACAATGCATTTTACTGCTGGCTGTGACCTAACTTGTAGTCATGAGCCGTCCATTCAAACAGATAATGGCGGATCTAATGGAAACCTCAAATCTGTATTTTGAGGGGATGGGACAATGAAGTAGGGGGATTGGAGGACGGCGGGGGCGGCGACATTGGGGATGGCGGAGCGGCGACATTGGAGGAAGGGGGGGGGCGACGTTGGGGGACAGAGGGCGGCGACGTTGGCGGACGGCGACGATGGGGAACGGGGGGCGGCGACGATGGGAAACGGGGGGGGTGGCAATGTTGGGGGACGGAGACGGGATGGGGGGGTGGGGGAGACGGGATGGGGGGGGTGGGGGAAGACGGGATGGGGGGGGTGGGGGAAGACGGGATGGGGGGGTGGGGGAAGACGGGATGGGGGGGGTGGGGAAGACGGGATGGGGGGGGGTGGGGAAGACGGGATGGGGGTGGGGTGGGGGAAGACGGGATGGGGGTGGGGTGGGGGAAGACGGGATGGGGGGGTGGGGGAAGACGGGATGGGGGGGGGTGGGGGAAGACGGGATGGGGGGGGTGGGGGAAGACGGGATGGGGGGGGTGGGGGAAGACGGGATGGGGGGGGTGGGGGAAGACGGGATGGGGGGGTGGGGGAAGACGGGATGGGGGGGGTGGGGGGAGACGGGATGGGGGGGGTGGGGGGAGACGGGATGGGGGGAGACGGGATGGGGGGTGGGGGGAGACGGGATGGGGGGGTGGGGGGAGACGGGATGGGGGGGTGGGGGAGACGGGATGGGGGGGTGGGGGAGACGGGATGGGGGGGTGGGGGAGACGTGATGGGGGAGACGGGGGGGGAGAGAGGGGAAGACGGGGGGGAGAGGGGGAAGACGGGGGGGAGAGACGGGGGGGGGGGAGACGGGGGGGAGAGACGGGGGGGGAGGGACGGGGGGGGGAGGGACGGGGGGGGGAGGGACGGGGGGGGGGAGGACGGGGGGGGGGAGGGACGGGGGGGGGGAGGGACGGGGGGGGGGAGGGACGGGGGGGGGAGGGACGGGGGGGGGGAGGGACGGGGGGGGAGGGACGGGGGGGGAGGGACGGGGGGGGGGAGGGACGGGGGGGGGGAGGGACGGGGGGGGGGAGGGACGGGGGGGGGGAGGGACGGGGGGGGGGAGGGACGGGGGGGGGAGGGACGGGGGGGGGAGGGACGGGGGGGGGGAGGGACGGGGGGGGGAGGGACGGGGGGGGGGAGGGACGGGGGGGGGAGGGACGGGGGGGGGGAGGGACGGGGGGGGGAGGGACGGGGGGGGAGGGACGG